>NC_051453.1:5871180-6013396 GCF_001649575.2 Kryptolebias marmoratus | reverse complement strand
GGGGGGGGGGGGGAGCGAAGCTACGACAGTAAAGATATGGTGTTCAGGCAACGAGACGGTGAATAAGAACCTCTGTTCTGAAATCCACAGAGTATTTTTTAATTCTCCGTTGCAAGTTGAGGGAAAATGCAGATGTAAGTATGAATGAATTTTAATATTTTAGGCTTGAATGGATAAAAAAAAACCCTGTCTTTGTAATAAAGCCTTCATCTGGCTGCTTTTCCCTCTCCGTCCTACCCTCCTCCCACTAGACGAGCACAAGGACATACAGTAAATTTGGGCTGTAGTTTGCAAAAAGGCTGAATTATTAACAGTATTTCACTTAGGAACTCATTCCTGCTTTTATGGTAAATGTATGCATTACCTCACCAGCCATTAGGAGAGGAATTCTACTTCATTGAGGACATTTTACTGATAATAATGTCATTTATTGTCAGAAGCATTGAGGAATCATACGTCTAAAACCCCGAGAAATCATGTCATTTGTTGCTAACCCTTTAATAGGAACTTATTTTGCAGGATGTTTGTCTCTGGATTGGCTGATTAGTCAGACTGGCTGCACTCTTGAAGTTGCAGAGGTTACATCAGGCTGGAGATGATTAAAGTGGTCCTTCAGATTAAACATATTACTGATTAGGGCTGCAGAATATTAGGAAAAAAAAAACACTTACTGTTGAATGTTGCAATGATGATATCACCTCTCTGTTTCTGTCATCACAACATTCCTCGTTTTAGCATCAATCGTCTAAAACAGGAGTGGGCACCAAGGGCAGCGGGGGTCCATCGGATCGGCCAAATATCTTTCAGACAAACGGAGCATAAATGCATGGCCCTCGGAATATAATAGCATGTGATTTATTGCCACCCAAGCAGTCCTTTGTGAGTCTGATTCGCGCCCACTGATATTGCTTTGACAATAAATTTTCAGCCCCGTTAGTGACTTATTTAATTTCTGTGCAGCAGATTGTTTTCCACACGTAGACAGGTTTCTGCTTTGGAAACACTGAGATGCTGAGGAGTGTTTCTCGAACTTTCACAGTAAAACGGTACATTTAAAGGAACGGCATGGTGCAACTTTTTCTTTCTGGGAGTTTTACACTGGCTGGACGTGAATCACAACGCAGCTTTACACCCTGTTGCATCAATGCAGAACACTTCTTGTTTGCTTGTTTGATTCAAGAAACTTCCACAAAAAATAGAAATTTATCACCTGCCGCTGAAAAACCAAAGGTGGACGATAATATTTTTGCCCATGTCTGTATGTGTGTTCATGGATCTGTCTGCCTTATGAGTGGATTTTAATGAAATCTTCAGAAATGAGTCATTATGTATACATCTACAACTGAGTAACCTTTGAAGTCGACCCAATTCAAGATGGCCACCATAGCTAAGCAACCCTAGTAAACACAAAAATGTCTATAATTTGGCCTGTTTTATAGATGTTAAGCTAAAATGTGGTGTGGAAGTAGCTGAGCATTAACCCCACATCGTGCAACATTTTTGTTTAAAACTTTGGCACGACCTGCTGGTGTCAGCCCTGTCTGCCTGTTAACAAAATATCTTGTCAACCAGTGGACGGATTTTAATGAAACCTTTAGGAAATGGTCTCTGAATGTACAGCAATTGAATCGAATACAAGCTAATCTAATCGAATCGTCACAGCTAGTCTACATTAGCCAACACAAAAATGGCTATAACTGCAGATATGGAGCTAAAATTGAGTGTGTAGCTGAGGAGTTGTTTTTAACTTGGACTCTGAATGTGATCACATCTTGCAAAACCTCACAATATTTCATGAGATTATGCTTAAAGTCATTTATAAGGTTTGACTAAAACAGCTGCAATCCTTCAAGGAACTAAATCAATAAACTACCACACCTCCACAAACAACAGTAACAGGAAATGAGTTTGTGTAAAATCATGTCCAGCTCCGGGGTTGAACCTTTTTGAACACTTTACAGATTTAGCTTATTGAAATTTTGTGTGGACATTAAAAGGGAAGTGAGACGGAAGTTGCCCAACAGAAATAAGGAAGGAAGAAAAAGCAGAAACCGGAGTCAGTTTTATGACACGCATTTTCACTGTAATAATTAAAAAACTGAAATGTGGAGCTGAGCTGAAAGGCAGCAGAAGGTGAAGGAGATCTTTTCTCACAGACGTCTTTACAGACAGCAGGGAAGAGATGCACTGGCTTATTTCCATGTTCGAAGGTGAACGGGAATGAAATAATCGTTACCTCCAATTAAAGCTGATTTCTTGAGACGTTGCTGTCAGTTTAAATCTGTAAGAGATGTGATTTTTACACCGGCGGAGGCAGTGAAGTGTCGTCTGAGTTGTAATTTCAAGCCGAGCACGAATGCAGGCGGAGAGAACGCGGTGGCGAAGGTCAGAGGAGGTCTATTAGCGTCTCCTTGATCTGTGAGGGCTCCCTGTAGGAACCGACCAATCAAACGAGCCCTTCGGCGGACGACCTTTGCTGCCGGCAGCACCTGAAGACTGTTGTAATATTTTCTTGTCCTTTGGAGAAATGATTTCATCTGTGTAAATGTGAAAGCAGGAGAAAGAAGGCTGCTTTGTTTGGCCCAGGCTGACATTTCCTCCTGCCGTGTCCTCCGTCTTCATCCCAATCAGCTGGTCCTGATGCTGGAATGCAAGCTGAAGGCCGCGGGATTCCTGCTCCGTCTGGTGTCGGCGCCCTCCTGTTCGTTTGAATAAAGACTTTATTAACTTTCAGCCTTTTTTATAGAAGGAGAATGTAGAAAATGGAGTTCTAAAGCTACGAGAAGCGAATAAATACATGAGAAATCTGAACAGGATCAACCTTTACAGATAATCACAGACTTTCTGAGGGTTTTTTATATTCTTCACGTTTTTTTGTATGTTTCAGTCTTGTTTTGGTGTGAACATTACCAATGATTTGTGATGTGTGGATGTGATTGGTTGAACTTTCCTATTTAAGAAGCTTTTTTTTGTAAATCTTTTAAAACTGTTCGCCTGATGGAGGACAAGCCACCAAAGAAATTTCTGCTCCAAGTTTTAAAAAACATGCAGAAATGATCTTTTTTCTTTGGATCTTGCTGTCCTCCTACACCTGTTTTAGGTATTATGTGTGCAGAGTCTTTATTTGAGCAGCTGTCTCCTGCACTGTTTCCCTCTTGCAGGAGCTGATTTGATTAAAAGCCATAAAAAGCTTGCCGTTAATCAGATGAAGTGTGTTTTTAGCGTCAGACTCTGACTCTTCGTCTCTGCCCTGCGTTAGATTAGACAAGGCCCCGGTGACAAGCAGCTGTGCTCACCTCAGGAGGACGGTATAATCCAGATTTAATCTGCTCATTTCATCAAACAGCGACGCGATGCTTCCTGTCTGGCCTGATTAGCTCGACGGGCTTTTCACGGCAGAGTCGAGAGCGGCTCGAATGAGCGACTGCGTGACGGCTGAGAGCTGACGAGCTGTCAATCATCCACTCTCATTAAGATGAGAATATGATAGGAGGGAAATCCTGACAGAAGCTGCTTTACTTCGAATCCAATTCTCACTTTCCTCTTCATTTCTTTTTGTGTTTTTTTTAGCTTATTATCTATAGTGTTCCTTTTATTTGTTATGCAGCCAGATAACTAGTTTTTTGGGGTCTCATTAAGCGCTCCATGGTTCTGTTCGTGTCCCTGATTCACATCTGCTGTTCTGAGGAGTTTTAGCTCCTGACATTTAGATGAAATGCTTTCCGCAGCCCTCAGACCGAACTCTCCTGTCGCTGTTCAGGCAAGGAGAAGTCACCGACTGACCTGGTTTTCAGGTCAGGAAATTTAATAAAAAAGGTTTAAAGTTTGTTCATTCTGAGAAATCCTCTGCTCGTGTTTGATTATTGTGACTTTTCTGTATTTTTTTACAACAAATCCGGGCTACAATTTCAAGTGGAAATAATCTCAGCCTAATAATCCAAATCAGACGTGATGTGCTGTGGCGCCAGATATGATGTAATGATGAAAAGAATAAACATCTCTAGTTCTGGCGTTTTACTGACAGCAAATCAAACATTATCTGACATTGTTGGAGAGATTTTTATTCATGTGTTTACCATTATTACGGATGATTTAGGCGTAATCAGTCAGTCACATCGCTCTCGACGCCTTATTTACAGACACAGGAAGATTTCACATTTTCCCACTGTCAGCATCACTGTCTGCAGCATAAAGAGGAAAAAAACAAACAGAGGAGCATTATGACTTGTTATGGCTTTAAATGAAAAATATAATTGCTCTCATAAAAAGTTAGCAGCAGCAGAATTGCTCGATTTCTTTTTGTAAAACTGTTCCTCTCGACCATCATGTTCTCTGTCCTCTCTCTGAACATTCGTGGGAGGTTTGAGTTTTGGCATTTGATTATGATGATTTGAAGCTGGAGATGAACAAATTTGGACTGAAGGATAAAGCTGAAGATTTGTGCTCAAAACTTAATTTGATAAAATATCTTAAGGAGTGACAAGAAGTCCTTCTGGATTTCTGTCTGAAATCATACGTTAGTTGGTTTGGAGTTTGTAAATTGACTCCAAGCGTGAGTGTGTGTGATTGTTTGTCTCTTTGTTGACGTTACGACCGTCTCTCACCTAATGACAGCAGTCCGAGCAGCTCCCCGTCTTTCAACCTTCGGCCCAGCCAAGACAAAACTAATACAGCAAAGAAACGAAGAGAAAGATGTTAAAGACCTAATATCTGTTTATTAATGGAAATACTTTAAAAGGACCACTGACTGTGAGGAGTTGGTTTATCTTATTATATAATGACAAGTTAGTATCTCACCAAACTACTTGTTGCCTCAAAATAAGAAGAAAATAGACCAATTTTCAGTTTCAGACTCACTGAATTCTGAATGTTCTGCGTTTTTAGCTGATTTTTAAAACTGATGGCTCATTGTTGCGTGCACGGCTGTCAAAACTGTAATCTTGGCCGTGCACAGTATTTTATTTTATGATTTGATCTACTAAAGTACACTTTTGAAATGAAGATGGGTCAATTTGGACCAGCCTTTCAATAATTATTATCATCGGTGAGACATTTTGGAGACAGTTTGCAGAGAAATGCTACATTTAGAGCCGTTAGTTTTCATCTGACTGATGCCAACGTCTATTTATTTAAAGCAAATAGCTTTGCATTAAAGCCACTGCGTGCAGGCCAGCAGTGTAGATCTGACGCCTCTTAAATGGTAAAATAATACAGAATAATTACATGAATTGCTCAACAGATGTACTGGGGGAGACTATATACCGTAGACGGCCTACTTTAGTAAATCTTTTTTTAACAGCTAAGCTCTGCCCCACTTGTCTGACTTTTTATGTATAAATTAATAGATAACTTGGAAAAACTTTGTAGCGACCAAGCTCTGCATGAAGTTACAATCAGAGGAATGTCTCTATGTTTCAGGCTTTCTGGAAACTTATCATAAAATCACATTTACTCCTAAAAACTTAAATCCTGTTTGTAAAACTTAATATTTAAGTATATTATTCACACAGACACATCTGAGCTCCTTTAACAGGTAAAAATGCTCCGTTTTGTATTTTTTGGTTTAGTGTCCACTAAACTAAAGTTAACCCAAATTTATTGTATTTGTAGCTTCAGTTGTCCTCGACATGAACCGCAGCATTTAAATCTGCTTTCTTGGCCGTGCTGCTGTTGTCTGTTGTCCATTGTCTCTTCAACAATATGTGCAGGAAGAATGATGTCCTTTGTTCGAATGCAAATGTTCCGTAATTCCCATTAAATCCAGCCGGGGCAGCTCTTCATATAGCCAGCGCTGACCCATATAAGAGGTATTTTCTGTTGCTCAGACAAAGACCAGAGTCCCCTCTCCGTGCACATTATCCCCATTAATGTTGTATGTAATTGACTTTGGCGTAAACGGCTCATTGCATACGTTAACATTGTTCAAACTCTGTTAGCTGTGTAATGATGCAAGAATCCACCAAAGGGCCTCTGTGGTCCCTCGCTGTCCTGAGAGCTTCTTCCAACTATTTGTCCAAAAGTCTGCAGTTTGTCTTCAAAGAGAACAGAACAACTAATTGGACGGCTGGAGGTTAAAAAAAAAGATCTTCACATCCAGACAGCTTCAATGACCTCGAGGTCTTCGGGAAAACCAAGGTGATGTTCTGAGTTAGCCTTTAAGGTTTGATCTAAAGGGTTACAATTAACCTAGTTTAGAAATACAGCTTTAACATTATTAATTAATACAATAATTTATACATTTGCATCAAATTTTATTTCATTTTACCTTAATTCTTGTTATCAAAAGCAAGCTGCCATCTCTGATTTTTTTGTTTTGTTTTCTGTTTGGAAACAGGAACACTTTGGAGGACTAAAAGATAAACAGTTTGTGTTTCTGGGATCACTTAAAATGGACGCCGCGTCTCCCGGGCTTAAAACCGATTATAGCATTTTGTGATTTAATGTGGCATAAAGTGATTTGTTCTTTACTTTTCTCTGCGCTTCGAAGGGAGCAGCCCATCTTCAGCGCCAGAGCTCATGTCTTCCAGATCGACCCGGCCACCAAACGGAACTGGCTGCCGGCCAGCAAACACGCCGTCACCGTGTCCTTCTTCTACGATGCCAGCCGCGCCGTCTATCGCATCATCAGTGTGGGCGGGACTAAGGTGGGCGCAACACATCTGCATTTATAATAACATGCAATCCTGCTTTAGTTTGTGGCTTTTCCTCATTTGTTACACTGGATTAGTGCTTCTCCTGTTATGCATCTTATTTAGCTCACTGTTCAGGATATCTGGGTATTCCTCAAATACATGAAAATGTTTGCTGTCTGCAAGATGCACATGTTGTCAGCAGAATATTTATATCCTGTTCTTGCTGGTAATGCTGCATCCACCTCGATGCTGAAGCTCCTGGGAGTCCGGACTCCAACATTGTTAGTGAGTAAAACTTGCAGAAAGCAGACATTTGGGCCAAGTTTCCCCCCCCCCTCCTGAGATTAAAAGCTTTTGGATGAGGAACTAAAAAAGATCATTTTGGCAACAAATGATCTGACTGCTCACTTGGGAATATTAAAGCAACAACTTATTTTGACACAACAACAAGCTCGTTCTTTGTTCTCTCTGTGTCCTGGTTGTTCGCTCTCCGTTGTGGATATTTACCCACAGGGGACCTAAATTCAGATTTTAAAAAGCAACTTGTTAGGATGCTCTTTTGTATTGATAAACTAACCATAAAACTCATTTAATGACTGTTTTATTAGGATGAGCTGTAATATTCAAAATATTTGGTCATCGGTGACATTTTTATATAAAAAAACGACACTCAGCTGTAATGATTTTGACATTTAATTGCACTTTTTATTCTGTTTTTTATAAATTCATGCATCAAAGTAACCCTTGACTCCTGAAACGTTCAGATTTCTGTGAAATGGGAGTTGGTCTTGTTCTTTATAATGTACTTATTTTACTTTTTATCGCCTTCAACGATCCCCTGAGCGCTCTGCAGCGTTTACATAAAACACGACACGTTTAACCACCTGTGTTTTCTGTGGAGTCAGGCCATCATCAACAGCACCATCACCCCTAACATGACTTTCACCAAAACGTCGCAGAAGTTTGGTCAGTGGGCAGACAGCCGGGCGAACACCGTCTACGGCCTGGGCTTCTCCACCGAGCAGCAGCTGCAGCAGGTAAAACCCTCGAACGGCCTCGCAGTCTTCCAGGGGGACAGCCGAGGGTCTTATTTTAGCACGACTGCTGCTGCATTTGAGTCGGGAAGTCTGCTCTTATAAAACGTGCGCAGAATTCATGGAGAACTTGACCTTTTCCTTTTGCAAATATGTGGATTTTTGCAAATACGTTTTTGTTTAGTGGCATTCATTTATATACAGGGTTTGACCTTTTTTCGTTTCTCCTTTCTTCTCACAAAAGACCTTATTGTACACGATAAAAGAAAGTGGTTGAATATCTCACACTGCAGCAGAAAATTCATCCAGTGTTTGTGTTATGAAGCTCCGTGATAAATAAAAAAGTGTTGCTGAAAGGTGCAGAAAATGATGCTTGTTGCTCAGAGTTTGAGTTCCTCCTCTCCTCTCCTTCCACCTGCAGTTTGCGGAGAAGTTTAAGGAGGTGAAGGAGGCGGCTCGTCTGGCCAGAGAGAAATCGCAGGAGAGGTTCGAGCTGGCCAACCCGGCGCTCAACATCGCAGCTCCTCAGGTGAAGCATCTTTTCATTTACTAAAACTCTGCCTATCAGACTGAAACGGACCATCAACCAATTTTCAGCCGGCAAAGGAAAGGTTACTACCAGAAACTAAAAATATAAAAACAGTTCACAACAGATTATTTAAATTTATTTTTTTTACACCAGTTCATCCATTCAAAAGACAATGATTTTGTCTATGTTGCTAATTTTACGGAATGACAGTGGTTCCCAAAGTTGGGGTCACAAAATATTAAGTTTGGGGTCTTTAGATGATTTCCAGAAACAAAATTAAATTTAAAAATAATTGCTAATTACATTTTTTTTTTTTTTGCCAGAATTGTTGTGAGAGATAAAATGTGTTATTATCATAAGGGTGTTTTCTGTTGTTCTAACCCTTGTTTAATGGAGCTAATTGTAATGTTTGCATACTTTAACCAAACATAGCTGCGGGTCACAAGTTTCTGCTGCTTTTATTTTGTGGGTCGGACGCTGAGAAGTTTGGCAATCGATCGCTGATTTCTGCATTGATCCAGAATCCTCCACATCGGCATCACGATGTGCTGTAAAGTCCAGGAAAGTGAACACATCTGGTAAACGGACAAACGGTTAGAGGAAACATCATATTAAAATGAACCATAGTAATTTTCTTTTCATGAATCTGGATTAAAAAAATCACCAAAAACACGGTGGTCTCTGTAGCCTCAGGGTTAATGTGACAGCAGAGCAGTGGTATCCAGGGCTTTTGTTTCTATTTTAAACATATTTAAATTCATGACAGATTAGTTGGATCTCCATTATTCTCCCATTGGCTGACTCCATTAAACGAGTCCATGCATTACAAATGATGCGGTGCTAAAGGTGTTCAGAGGGTCAGGATGACTGGGCCCTGAAAACGAGTGAGGCATCGAGAGGAAGGAGAATTAAAAAAAAGAAAAGGGGAACCGGAGGAGGGAGCTGAATCATCTATAATTGAAAGGAATCTGGCTGATGCTGAACGGACAATGGCCAGCTTTCACCGTGCCGGTGTCGGCGGGTTCGTGGTGAACTTGTTCGGGTTCAGGTGAAGAAGTGAAAGTTTGCTTCTTTTTGTTATAAAAGCCACCGCCACGTGGAGACATTTTTAATAGGATGAGGTTTTACCCTCCTGTGGCTTTTTAGGTCAAATTGACCCGAAATTACAAGAGCTTCTCGTCCTCGCTTCAGTGACGAGGGCTTCAGGAGGGTTAATGGAGCAAAATCATTACAACACGTAAAGTACAACCATGTTTGGAGGGCTAAATTGGATAAAGCAGGGTCACATATAAAAATAGATAAAACTGCCATCCTTGTTTATTAATGACTTCTTCGGAGTGGTTTGAAAACGGGCCGAAGTGCCTGCTAATGTTTTTGTGTTTGTGTTGAGGCTTAACAAAGAGCCACTCAGCAGGTCTGGGAGGCTGCAGAGTCACGCTGCCAACAGCGACCTCAGCTCGGAGACACTCCGATAAGAGCTGATGGTGCGTCTCAGCTATTTATTTTGCGAGGCTGTGAGAAAACACTCCTGGATATAATAACACGGCGCATCAATACCGATAAGGTCAGCGGCACGAGGAGGCCGGAGCAGAAATAGAGCCATATTTTATCACAGTCTGTGACATTTATTGGCCACTCTTTGGCAAATATTGTTTTCAACCAAACCCAGGACTCTTATTCTCAGGGTGTTGATGCTGAAATTAGCTGAAAGGAGATGTAAGATTAGAAGGTCAAAGGTTATTTTAGCTGTTGAGATTTTATCACATAATGTTGTACGACTTTCCTGAAGTCTTACAGAGAACTACTTACTTTAATGACTTGAATAATAAATTAGAGAGGACCTCAGAGAGGGTGTTTTCTGCAGATCTCTCCGGCTTCCATTAATATTATTTATGAGTGAAGTTGTCAGGAGCAAGGAAAGATAAAATTATCACGTTTATTAACAATAACTTGTGCCACCCTGATCTGTGGCACAATTTATTTATTGTAGCTTTGCTTCTTCAGCCAGGATATAAAAATCATTAACCACAGGGCTGCACTGGGATTTTTCCAAGGAACTTCCATCTTTCATCATCTTTTCTATTCTTCCCCCTTGTTCCTACAGAGAAAAATATTATTTTCAAACCGAAAACATTTCAGACCCTTTACCCAGAAGTGAATGTCCCAACAAGACGTTCACCTCAGGCCTCATGGCAGTGCAACAAAAAGCAGAAGGAAAAACAAAACCCAAATCTGAGCTTGCAGCACATTCAGTATCTTCTGTCTAAAAAGAACGGGTCAGAGTGGCTCAAGCTTGGAAGTTGATGTTGGACCTTGATAAACTTTCCTAAATTTGGCTCTGTGTTTCCGCTGAGGATGGGAATCTTTAGGCACTTCACGATTTGATTCTATTATGATTCAGGCGGCTGTAATGCAATTATAACACGACTATTGATGCATCCATAATCACACCTGAAACAAAATCTCGAGCACAGAATCTCTCAGGTCTGAAAGAAGCTAAATATTTGCTCTCCACTGCAGTATAAAACCTTCTCATTTTAACAAGACAATGAAGAAAAGGAGCGAACGTCCTGAGTACAGTACGCTTTCTTCTGTGTTGGTCTCGTTGTAAAGCGTGGGAACGGCTGTGTTAGTGTCTTTGCACAAGCCCTGGTTTCCAACCACTGAATGCAGACACAAATCCTTCACAATAAAAGCTGCAGTGGACTTTGTAATTCTCTTTACCTTTTTGCAAGTCAGGTGGAAGGTGACAGCGAGCACCATTGGCTGTTTTCTCTTCCTCCTTCTTGTAGAAACTTGTACACACTTTGTATATAGTGCGGCTCTTGTCATTTTTTCTTTAACCTCATAGAAGTTGAAACACTTCCAAACACTGCCTTTTAGCACAGAAGGAGCTGTTTGTATGTTTTTGGGCAGCCATCTAGATCAGTGATTCCCAACCCTGGTCCTCGAGGAACACCATCCTGCATGTTTTAGTTGAAGACCTGCTGAGGAGCAAGGAAACAATGAAAACATGCAGGATGGTGTTCCTTGAGGACCTGCGTTGGAAACCACTGATCTAGATGACGTGTCTCTGTGGTGTGCGTGCCAAAAGATGGTCCAGGCCTCACTTCAGAGTTGCATCTGAACGTAACGTTATTACCATTAAATAATAAGTAATTAGAATCATTCATGTCTGCATCACAGTGCATCAGAAAATAGATTATAAGCCACGCCCCTCTCCTGGAGTCAGATCTGAGTCCATCTGTGCAACATCTGAAACTTGGCCCCCAGTTGGTTCAAACAGGACAGCGGTCCCAAACTCAGCAGCAAATCTACAACAAATACATAAATAAACACCAGAGTTCAACAGTGGTGGCGTGCAGAGCCTCGGTGGTTTTTATGTACATACCCTAAGAGTTGTTGCCAGAAATCCAGATCACCCTTCAGCTGTCTGTGAGATTACAGACTTCCTCGTAGGGACGACGAACAAATACAGCGAACTGCTGAGGATGTGAAGAATGTCGTGTGCTAGAAGATGGCTGACTCTACCACTGTCACCAATGTCCATTTGTCTTGGAAAATTATGGAAAATAAGATGTTTGCTGTTTATGAACACAACAGTTATTCAGTTTTTAGGATGTTGTTATTTGTAGCCATTCCTTTTTCTGATGTTAAAGTCTTGATCCTGACTCCTCTGCGTCACATTCCTTATCTGCGCTCCACTCCGGAGTAATCCAAGCTGCCAAAACTTATCTCACATCAGCAGCCTCTTCATGTTTAGTGCAAGTGGAGAAGGGCAGCTAGATTTTAACCGCTAACATTTTAACCATTTAGCAAACAATAAAGTCAGAGACATTTAAAGAAAAGACAACAAGAAAGAGCAAAAGTTCATTTTCCTTTTTTCCCTGTGTTGATATTGGTCTTCCCAGCAGCTTAACGTGTGTGAAATGGATTTCTTGCCTCTGCATGTCTCCACGCTGGCAGGCTGGAGTTGCTGCAAGGATGTTGCTTCAAACCGCAAACACAAAGCAGACAGAAACACCGGAATCAAAACCAAACTGAAAAAGCAATGAAATATTTAACATTTTGCTAACAAAACTTTGTGAGAAACGTCCTGTATTCACTCTCAACTCTGTGCAAATCAAGCGTCCTGTGAAATGAACTTGTGTGATATTTCCCAGAAGTGTTTTTATGGTCTGTGAGCTCGTGACGGTGGGGAGTTTCTGAGGTAAGGTGCCAAATACTGATGGCTGCTTCAGTGTGGCTGTAATATTAGTTAGGAGCTCCGTCAAGGCTGTGCAGCTTTTCTGAACAGTTGCAAATATGTGCGAACAGGTGGAGGGTTTCCACAGAAGGCACGGGTTAATTCTGGCTAACTGTAGAGTGGTAAAGCTGCAGGAAAACACCCCGAGCTCACGTCCCTGTGAATAAAACCGGTTCCTGTGAATAAAACCGGTTTATTTCGCCTCAGCCCTGGTCAGTGAGCGCTGACAGCTCTCTGTGCGTTGCTGTATCTCTGCAGCCCACGGTCCTCACCGAGCTCACGTGGCGCCTCTGATATGTGAGTGGCAGCAGGGGATCTGCATGCAGTAAAGCTTCGGCTTTCTGCCTTATTTACACAGCTTACACAGGAGATGCGGCAGGAGATTGGGGAAGACGATGAGCTGGGAGTGGAGGAGGAGAAACGGCGGCACACAACTCACGAGTGCAAAGATAATTAGAAACAATCAGAGTCATGGAGACCAGTTACATTTAATAAAATGTTTTAATGTTAAGGCTTTAATGCTTGTGACATCAGTTACTCTAAATCATTCATGCTTTATGTGTTGCTCAGTGAAGCACACATTCAGCTGATATATAATATAGTCATTTTAGGTCAAATATACAGCTTTATCTTTAAATATGATGGAGTTAGATTACATACTGGTACATGATTTACAAGCTCTGCCTCAGTGATCAATTATATTAATAAATGCATAAAAAAGCACACAAATTTGTTGCATAATTAATTTTTCTTTAATCATTTATTTGGTTACTTTTCAGAAAAACAATAGACAGTTTTTAAACAATCAGTATTTGAGGAATTATTTCAAAATAAAAATGAAAGATTGCGGAAATAAAAGCTGCAACATCTAACAGTTTGCGAGTTAATTAACGTTGTGATATTCTGTTTTTCTGCAGCGATAATGCGAGTATCTCTGATAATCACTCCAGAATAATGGGTGATTTTGTTGGGAAATGCAGCCACGTGGGACGTAAAGTCATAGAGAACAAAAAAAAAAAAAAAAAAAGTTTTTCTGTCAAATCTTTTGTTTTGCTTTCCGTACTTTCAGTGCACCGAGCATGAAAGCAGTTCTCCTCTGAACTGATTTCTGTAGCTTTGACTTAACGTTGTGTTTTAAGGATACTTTTAATCCAAAATTCATTCATTCCGTGTGAAAGGCACGTCTTCAGCTGCTGTTGTACGGTTTATTTACCTTTCAGATGAGATATAATCTGATCTGGTTTAGAAGATGAATCTGAATCGACCCCTAAAAGTTATTTATTGAACGATTCCAGCTTTTAGCGTCAGTCGTTCCAAATGACAGATATTAACACAGATATTTCCAGATTATTTATGTTTTTTGTGAAGAAGTCATATAAGCTGCTGATAATGTTAAAACAACATCTAGCCCCAGTGTGATCTGTTGTTTGGAAACCATAAAACTAGACAGGAAATGTAAATAAACAGTGTAATCTCCCCCTTATGACAGGTAACAGCTGTTCTATCTGCAGAATGCAGCTCCTTTTTCCTCCATACATGATGAAATCTATTCAGAGGCTCGGAGGAAAACCACGCATCAATATTTGAAAGCACACACTCGGCATTAAAACCAAAGAAAGAGTTGGAGCTGCGTGTGTGTGTGTGTTCAGTGAGTGGGACAGGTGAGTCAGGGGACGTCTGCGTGGACCCATGAATAAGTCAAACAGAGTTTCAGTAAAAAGACAGACTTTATAAAGCTGAGTGAAAACAGGGACTCATTCTGAGATAAATAAGTAAACAGTGTGGATGTACTTAAGACAAACGGTGCAGAGAGGAAAGCTGAAAGCTCTCAGGAAAGCTGCTTAATTTTTAACGTACTATAGGAGCCATCGATTTTTACCGCGCTGTTTCTTCTTCACTGTTATGGGTGTGAAGGGAATAATCGCATTTCTGAGCAATAATAAGTTGTCTTTATTGCTGAATCAGCATTTTCATGGTTTTACGTTTGTTTTCTGCCATCTAACTACCTCATACTTTGTGCCATTTAGGATTTTCATGAATCGAAACGTTCGGCTCATTCATTCGTTCGGTGCTCTGTCTTTGGTTTTTGTAACTTTTACAGTTTTAAAAATAATTAACTTTATTTACAAATATTTTCCCATTGAGATCTGTTGCCTTCCTTCAGAAACGTTGTCCTCTTATGAATCTGGTTCAGCAATACAGGCTCCGTTTTTATCTTCTCATGCTAATTTCAGCTTTTGATCGTAGCTAACGTTTTGCTGCTTTTAGCAAGCGTTTTACTATTTTTGATTCTTTTAATTTTTAGTTGGCCTTTTCCTGCATTTACCTTTAGTTGGGGTTTTTTTACCTTTAGCATTTAGCTAATGTTCTGCTTCTTTTAGCTTCAGCGACTCAGTTTCAGCTGTCATTCAGCTCTCAGGATGGTTTTATTTAGTTTTATTTTTGTTACCTGTCAGTCTGAAGTATGAAGCTGGAACCTGTCCTCCCCTCGTTGGGACATTTTTCTGTTTTTGTCCAGCCTTCAGATGAAATCAGAGCTTACTAATTAGCTTTCATCTCGTTCCAAACAAATCATGTGATGCATTTCTTTCCAAATAATGATAACAATCTGAAAGTGAAGGCGGCATGTGGATCACTCGTCCCGCACGAGAACAAAAACCACTTTGAACCTAAAACATCTGAGTCTAATGAACGTTTTTCTCTCTCTTCTGTTTCTCTCTCCCTGGTGCATCATGGGACGTGTTCGTCCAACTCAGCTCTCTCAGGTACGTGACAACCGAAACATGCAACATTCAAACAGCAGGAAAAGAAAAGGGATAACTGCGTTCGTGGCCTTAATGCTGCGCTGCCGATCACGCTCAATATTTAATCTTTATTCTGATTAAAGCTGACTCAGAGCTTCACGATGCTGCTGCGACAGGAAGGAGAAACGTCTGAGGACGGCAGCCGTACAGAATGGAAGGGTACTTATATGAATTATTTAGGATGAACAAAATAAGGCAACACGCTGCTTATTTTATCAGCAAAACGAGTATACAGTTTATTGGTATTAAAGCTGAATATAAACATGATTTTCCTAACTTCACTGGTTCGTTATTATCATTAGTCTTTCACATGTTTGATCTGCAGTGTTTCCACTCAGCCTGTCAGGGAGCAAAATATATATATAAAAAAAACAGCTGCTGTAAATTTATAATCTTATTTATGACTTAAACATGATCTGTTGTATGAATTATTCAGCAATACACACAGTGGACCCTTTGGCTTTAAGGCCGAGCTGGAATCTTCTCAGTTTAGGTTTAGTTTTTTTCTTTTTCCTCCCCTCCTCGGAGATCATCCACACGACTCGGGTGTGTGTTTTTAATTCTGCACACATCCAAAAGAAAATAAAGAGTTGCTGAGCTAAAGATAATAAACCGCTGTCCTCAGGGGAGTGCAGTCAGGCCCGCTCAAATTAATAAGAAAAGCTCATCCCACAGTGGAGGGGCGCAACGTTAAGAAACAAGTTCAAGGTTAGTTTTAAGAAACGAGATGATGGGTCGTTCAGAAAGGTGCCTCTGCTAAGTTATCGGCAAATGTTCAAAAAAGGGAGGAAGAGGACATTTTTTCTGGTCTAATTGAGGCAAAAGATTCGGAAAAACTGTGAGACGGGAAGAATTTTCTGGTCTGCAGGGAAGAAAAAAAAAAATCCAAGCAGATCAGACCAGAGCGTCTGTTTCTGGAATGTCGTTTCCAGTTTCTTTTTCAAACGTGAATGTATTTTTTTTTTTAGCTTTGCATTGCTGTAATTTACAAAAACAGCAAAGAGAGAAAGAAAGTGTTGACATTTCAGCTGCAGATGTTTTTAATTTGTTTGCATAAAACACGAATGAAAGCTCGCTTCACAAACCTCCCAGAGATAACTTGTCAAATCATGAAGGAAACGTTTTGTTTTGGAAACAGATTTACTGTTTTAAAGCAAAGTCGCTATAAAATACAGTCTTTCTACAAAAAGATTCCGACTCGTTTGCATGGAAACCAGCTGCAATTTGACTAAAAATACACCATAAAAAGAACAGATGAATCACCAGCATTTTTCTGTTCTCAGAGAAAAAAAAACCAAAATAAAGTTACATTCATAACTATGGATGTTTTTATATTATTAAATGCCTCATCAAGGTCCTTTTCTATCAAGTGTTTCTGTCCTGACTGACTGATTATTCTTCATGCAGCAAAAGGGACTTAATGTAAAAGGGTTAAATTTTCAAAAATATATATAAAATTTGCTTAAATGTGTCCAGGAGCTAAAAACCTATAAAATAAAGATGATAAATGACCACAGTTTGATAGAAATGACTGCCATTAAAAAGCTACTGAGTGGACATCATTGAGGAAGTGTTAGTTTTGCAGGTTATGTGGAGAAAAAAGAGCAAGAGTAGAGATTTTTCAGCAGTTTTAATATTGTTGTCAGTTTGGTGTGATGTTTTCTGAGGCAACAACTGATTAACCTTTGGAGCCAACTCCACTGAAGATGGCCGCCACAGCTAACTGACCAAAGCCAATACAATAATGCCACTAACTCGGTCAGCTACAGCTTGACGTGGTAGTAGCTGAGAGTCATCCCCAACACAGACTGCAGCTAGTCTGCAAGTTTGATTCGAAGCAGAAAAAGGCTTCAGTCGTGTTCCTTTCCATCTTCAACTCGGTGAACGAAAACACGGCTTTAAGCGCTCTTATCTTTGTCGCAAATCGCACGACTAACATTTAATCAGGTTGAAATCAACTTTTATCACAGACTTGAGATCCAAGGTTAAGAACTTAGTTTGTACATTTTAATGGGAAACAGCTTTATACCAAAACTCTAGTATTGATTATGTTTTAACTCTTTTTTTGTCTTTAATTCTTTTTTTTTCTACCTGACTGACACCCATGAAATGATTTGTATTTGTTTTCACTTAAACAGGACTGAAATTAGTAGAATTCATCCTGAAAGTTAACCTTAGGTTTCTGCAGTATTTTGGTAATGATTCGAGCTTTCGACCGATGCTGGAACCTTGACTGCTACGTCGTTTCCTCGCCTTCACGCTGCAGAGCAACCGTGATTAAAACGCGAGCAGCAGATGAATCCACAGAGCCAGAATCAGCACATCAGTCATTTCCTGTTGAGTCCAGTCAGATCTGTGAGGCTGCATGAAGACAGAAACAGCTGGGCTGCACACATGGCTGCACACATGGCTGCTTGTTCTGCTCGGGGCCTGTTTACAGGAGCCCAGATGGGACATTTGGAGCTCAGTCCTGTTCCCCTCCCGCGTCGTGTCTCCTTTGTTCTAATTGCAGGTCTGGGTGTACGACTGCAGGCCTGAGGGGCACTTTGGGCCAAAACAGCAGGAGTGAACCTGTTTTAATTATTTATAATATTCAGAGTCAGGTTTTTTTATGCTTGAATATTAATGTCACACAGATAATGCACTCTAAATGAAGTTATTAGCCCAGAGAAAATGTTGGGTACTTTATGTTAGAGGAGACTTTTTTATCTTAAATAAAAACTGCAATGCAGGACACAAGGATTTATGTTGTGATCCCGAATCCAAACTTCCCTTATTTAATTAATTTTGACACTTAAACAAAAAGAAAACATCTGGGGTTTTTTCTCGTTTTAAAGTTCTGAATGAAACCCAAGGTCCGGCTCTGATCTCGCCTCTGCAAGTTTGAGCTGGTGTCATCAGGACATCTTTTTGTCTTCCTCCCTCCTGTTGTTGTTGTAGGAGCTGTCGGAGGAGCGTCACTCACCGCCGCTGCTGTCAGTAAACGGGCCCGGCGAGGAAAAGCTGTTCCGCAGTCGGAGCGCTGAGGTGGAGCTGACGGCCGAGAAGGAGAGGGTCAAGAAGATGCTGTCCGAAGGGTAATGACGAGGGATTTTAGTTCCAGGGCGGAAATCAGAGCAGAAAATGTTTGTGTAGGTAAATTATTAAAATGCATAAAAGTGAATAGTTACAGCGTTTAAAATAATAATATCTGCAGGTTTTCTTGTTGTTCTTTACAAAGAACAAATAAAGGTTTGTCGCTGGAGTTTTTGTCAAATATCGTGATTATAAATGATGTCACGCTCAGTGAATGACTCTCAGCTACGACCACATTAAACTTTAGCTCATCATCTGTATATATTTATAAACATTTTTGTGTTGGCTACTGTTGATGAGCTCTGGAGGCCATCTTGAATTGGATTAATCAGCTGATGATGCTCATCCACTGATAAACCTCAGAAAGGTTTCATGAAAACCCGTCCAGCGGTTCATGAGATATTCTGGAAACAAATGCACGAACACGCCGACACGGGGCAAAAACACTGTCGCCCACCTCTGCCTGTCTGCGGCGGGTGATAATAAATCACTCCTGTCATGGATGTGTTGTGACACGAGCTCCAAAGCTACCTGACTCAAGCTGCGAGCCGTTGTCCTCTCAGCTGGTTGTAGAAAAGAAGCAACGTCTTCATCTGCAGCTTATTGTTGTGTTTTTTATTTTAGGAAAGCAGCACATTTCTAATAAACTGACAAAAAATATAAAACAATAAAAAGAAAAAAGTGTGCCTTAGTGCCGGTTTATATTGCACCGCCTGCTGGTGCTGCAGTGTTTGTTTTAGCATTAACTCACTTTAGAATAGCTGCAGATATATATATATATATATATATATATATATATATATAGAAAAACAAACCTTGTGTCATCTCCAGTTTCTGCTGCGACCCAGGAGATGAGTGCTACATGATAAGCCATTGATTTAGACTCACATAAATGTGTAAAATGCATAAAACCTGATAAAACCTGACTGACGTCCTTCACACTTTGACTTTAAAGCAGCTGCTGTGAAATATGAGCACAGCTTCAGCCACACTGAAGAAGTTCAGTGCAATAAATGTAGGAAAAAAAAGTCTTGGCCAAGAATTGCTCCAGCACAGCTTTTATTTATTTTATTTTTTTACCTGTCTAATTAGATTTGGTGTCTTTAGCCTACAGTCAAAACACAAACTGGGTCGAGTCATTCATGTGACCCAAAAAACTAATTTGCCTTTAAGGGCCGTAAGATCTGTGCTTCATTCAGAAGAGACCTTTGAGGGGAAAAACGTTAATTCTTTGATAGAATGGTGTGACAAATGTGCAGAAATATTTCAGATAAAATGATAGTATAGTCACAGGAAGTTAGAATAAAGAGACTAAATGGACAGATGATATTTGCACGGCTGAGGCTTTGCAGCAGCAAGACCAGACAGATCTGAAATATTTGGAGCTTGACTGAACCTCTCACTCATAGAGGTGTTTGCTCTGATTTTGTTTGGAATAACTCTAAATTAACTGGGCTGGTCTAAAGAAGGATTTACCTTCTCTTTGTAAGAAATTAAAAGCCACTAAAGCAGCAATGAGTCTTACTGAACGGATCCAAACACAAAAGAAAAGCAGCTGTTTGCCTTGAAACTGCGCTGTACATCATCCCCTCCTGTGCAGCTTCTGATTGTCACATTATGTGTAATTTTTACATTTGTGCGTGTCTACGACCCGAGACCACCCAGGACTTTACTGCTGCTCGAGGTAAAAGCACTTAATTTTTATCATGTGGCCATTATTGATCACTTATCTTGGGAACAGGAAGCAGAAAAGCCCCCCCCCCCTCGATTGCTTTATAGACAATTATCCAAACGCTTCTACTTTCTGATGTTTATAAGCCTATGCAGACTCCTCTCCCCTGTTGCTATGGTGAATGGTTTTATGGTTGTTAAGCTGTTAGTACAGTCGTCATGACAAAGATTGCTTCCTAAACTCCCATCTTCTCAGCCAAAAGCTCTCTGGTTTATTGGTTTATTGCATGTTCCCACTGAATCCTGACCTTTATCGCCTCACAGGATCTGTCACACACACACACACACACAAGAAAATAAATAAAATTTACTCATCTTTTGTTGGTTTTAAAACGTGACCCGGCGGTGTTGTTTTCCGCTGTTCGAGGTGCATTCTGCTCAGCTTTGGTGCACGCTGTAAATTAAACAGCTTCAACACTAAACATAAAAACAACTTTTATTGAGCTGTTTTATAATCGGACTGTTACCGTATGGGAATATTTTCATGTTACGTTGGATATACAACAACCTTGTGAAGAAACAGAAGCAGAATACAGTTTTTGTTATTATTTCCAAGGTTCAGAATAATCAGAAGCTGCTGATATGAGCAGACTTGTAGCTTCTTAAACGCGCTACACGTTATTAAAGAAATGTTTCACTTTATTACCTCATAATCTGCTGCTTTTTCTCATTAGTGAGTTGGCTGACAGGGAACAGAAAACTGCACCAATTAATTTGAATTAATCAGTTTATCTCAGCTCATCTTCACATTTGATGATTTCAAGCTTGTTGTTTTGGTTTGGTTCAGATAACTCTTTCAGGCCCTGTTCAGATCCAGGATTAAAGTCCGTCTCTGATTAAGAGCGTTCACACCTGGCAGACGAATGCGTACCACTTTGCTGTCAGATGTATTACCTGCTCTGTGTGCAGATACACACACACCCACGTCACACAGATTCAGAACATCTCGAACACGGCTGTTGAGGTCGTTCTTGTATTTGGCGCTATCCAAATTCGGTCCAGTCGCTCTGGGAGGATGTTAATGTCTTGGTGGATATCAAACACCAGCTTCCTTCCTTATAATCGTAATGACAGGTTTGTGTTTGGCTGTGACTCGTCCCCAGGTCCATGTGTGAGATCAACCTGGAGGCTGAGCTGTTCACTCTGCAGGACAGTAATGCCAAGCTGGTGGCGGCGCTGCAGGAGGCCAACAGCAGCGTGGAGCAGTGGAAGAACCAGCTGGCTGAGTACCAGGAGGAGACCGACCGTCTCAGAGATCAGGTGACCGCATCCCCTCCCCTGCTGTTCAGGAACACAGTTACTTTAGGCTAAATGTTGCATGAAAAGCTTTCCGAGCGTCAGGAAATAAAAGACGAGCTCTATTAAATTCTGATTGAACACAAGGGGGTTGTTATTATTCCTTTCGTAGCTGCTAAAACGAAACAGAAAAGAGATTGTTTATAATGAATTTTGGCCGTAATCAAGTTCTCCGGTTGTCTCATCAGTGAGAGGTAGGATCAAGCATCTGTGCCGTTGCCGTGGTTACCTGTTGATTAACATTTCTTTTAATTAAATTCAAAGGTCTGATTCAAGATGTCTGTTGTTTTGCACGTCGAGGCGAGACAAAAGTGGGTGTTTTGTCCACACGAAAAAGTCCAGATCTGGCTCATATTTTTCAATAAACAAGTGAACATAATATTGTTTTTTTTTTTTTTATTTGATGTCCTAAATCAAATCAGCCTTTGCTGTAACCACATTCAACCTGTTAAACAGCTCCTGTTCTAATCCAAACATTTGCTCACAGGCTTGTTAAGTATTTGGCAGGAAGTCTTTTCCGAGCATCTTGCAGAACTTCTGGACTCGGGCTTCTGTCTCTTCGTGTAATCGCAGCTTGTAGCCTCAGGGCCGAGGCCTCATCTTCCTCTCGTCACACACGGTAATCCAGCGTGACGCCGGCTGGATGTTTCAAACTGCAAACTTTATATGGATCACCGGAAACCGTACAGATACCTCCTCGTTACTGGCAGGGTTTTTACAAACATCATCGAGTTGATCAGAATCTTTGTTGGTTGATCTGCTCAGATTATTATTATTCGGTTGTTGTATAATAATGTCTGCTTACCTGACCCAGGCATAAACAACAACATATAGCATTTTGGTTATTTATTTAGTGTCAGAACCAAACGTTTGTCAGCTTTAGTTAATTAGTGTGTTTTCCTGTACAGATTGCACAAGATTGTCTTTCTCTGGCTGTCTGTTAGCAAAATATCTCTTGAACCACAAAATGGATTTTAATAAAACTTTCAGGAAATAATCATTGGATGTACATCTACATGTGATTAACTTTTGAAGCCAGTCCAATTTAAGATACCCTCCACACCCATCTGCCTTTAGTAAACACAGAAATGGCTTTAATTCAGTCTACGTTACAGATACTGACCTAAAACTTGTTGTGGTAGTAGCTGAGAGTCATACATAACATATACTCTGAGCATGACGTCTTGCAATATTGCATGAGATAACAATTAACATTATTTTGAAGGTTTGACCCAAACAACTATAACTCTAATTCTACAGTTTCAGTGAAAGGTCTTTAATTTAACATGTTAAGAAAATTCAAAATGATCCTAAAAGTTTAAAGATGTTAAAGGCAGAATAATTTAAAGTAATCTAAAATGTAGTTATTTAGCTTCAGTCTGACTTCCTGTCCTAAATGTCCACTCGGATAGAAACTGGATTTGAAGCAGATGTTCTTTTTTTTATTTCTTACATTCAAACAGTGTGCAAGTATTGCAGTAAAACCTCCCTGTAGACTGCTTCAAACTGCAGATTCATTTGTCATCCAGCTCCCCTCCGTGGCATATTTCTGTTGACAGGCTCCCGTGACGATCGCGGGGCCAGAACGCAGACATTTCATCTCTAATTTAGAGAGAGGAAATTACGCCCCTGGTCAGGCTTAACAAAGCATCTTCAGTGGGACACTTCTGCTCGTCTGGAGCAAAACGTTATCACTACTGACAGAAACTCGCCCCTTTATCTTTCGCTCAGCTCAGGGTTTCGTCTGCTACGTCTGCGCAAGTCCAGGTGAAGGTTACCCCTCACACACACACACACACACACACTGAGCTGCAGCAAAGTCAACCAGGTGGCAGGAAGTAGAACAGGCCTCCAGGGTTTGGCAGCGGGTATTGAGAGGGGCAGGAGTGTGTTTATTTTCTTTTTCGGGACAGGACACCCTATGCTGCCCATCTCCTCCCCCCTCTGTCCCAGTTAGAAGAAGGAGATAAATCACCAAAGAGGCAGAGGGAGAAAAGCTGGGTTTTTTTCACTTTTTGCTTCTCCAACGTTGGTGTTCATCCACCCGCAGAGACAGAAACAGGCTCTGGCTTTTATTTTCTGGGTTAACTCTGACCTCTCTTTAGATTTAATTAGGGTTAACACCAATCCTGTTGTATATTGAACTGGAAAGTAAGAAATGCCAATATTTTTTATGCTGCTGTTTGTGCTTGGTGTGTTTTATCTTTTACATATTTTCTTTTTATATCTATGAAAATAAGAAGCATTAGTCATGAGATGATGTAGAATCCATATCTAACACACAGGCACTTAAAAATACCTGCTTTATCTTGAACACATTTGAAAACTGAGGAAAACTAAGTCAATCTAATTAAATATATCTGCATTTATCACCAAAACTTACTCTGTACCTTAAAGTATGAACAGATGATTAACATGCTAAACAGACAGTTCAGTTTGGACATATTTTTTTAAAAATATACAATATATTGATGTTTGGATTCTTCCAAATTAGTGCACATGCTTTCTCACAAGGCCAACTTCATATTATGAGATAGAAGTAAAAAAAAAAGTATTTAATTGATTTACAGCAGCAAAATAAATGTTATATGAGCTGCAAAATGTGAAAAGTTTTGGGGCTCTTTGGTGCTTTATTGTGCTGTAAGAATCTATTAACTTGACTTCATTTTCATTTTCTTATTTGTTAAGATGAAATTGTTTTCCTGGGTTTATTTTCTTCATGAATATTTGTGTTGAGTTAAGAACTTCTGGACACACACACACCGAGCTGGGGAGTGTGTGTGGACAATCCCCTCTTTCAACGTGGACGCAGTGCAGCGCGGCGTGGTGTGGAATCTATAAAACCCCCGCCTTGAAACGGCCCGTAGAAAAACGCAGAGCGTGACTTTAAAGGCCGACAAAAGGAAATGTTTGGCCACATGAGCAGGAAATCCTCTCTGGCCTCAGACACACATTTAGTTTTCGGACATTCAAGGTGAGCTGAAATAGTAAAAACTGGAAACAACACAAGCTGTAATGGGTTCTGCTGCATCAACATTGCTGTAAATCAAAAGTGAAAGGCGGGGGTTTGAATTCCACTTTATTTATTTTGTGCTTTTTCTTATCACAGATGCTTTTAATAAGCTTATTTCTGTCACTGTCAGGTCAAGGGCAGACATTTTCTTGAATCTATCCCCGTTAGAGTTAAAGAAATACTACCAAATATTATTTTACAGCTCTATATAAGATCTTGATATATTGATGCATTAATTATCGTCTGCCGTGAAAGGTAGACTTGAGAATGTTTTTGCCTCTGTGTGTGTGTGTGTGTGTGTGTGTTCGTCTATAGCTTTAGCAAATTATCTCCTGAACCAATGGATGGATTTTAACTAAACTTTCAAATCAAATCAAAGCTTATTTATATAGCACATATACAACAACCTCAGCTGACCAAAGTGCTTCACAATAATTAACAACATAGATATGATAAAAGAAATTAAATTAAGTTGGAACGGAGTTTGACTCGTGAGGTAAAGGTTTCATATCGCTGCAGTGATTACGATCCTCTCACTAGAAATTTAACAGTTCGGTCCGAGTGAACCGTCTGACACGTCACCCTATCATGAACACGTTAAAATTTTACATTCATCCACTTAAGGCACCATTTGTTTGAGCAATTAAAAAGTGAGAAAGTCGGAAGTCTGTTGAGTCAACGTCAGGTTCAGAAAACAGAGAAAGTGATGCATTGTGAGCCTCACGACTTTTAAAGTGGCTGCAGATTCAGACTTTCTAAACACTTGGGATCCAATTAATTGGAGTTCTTAAGCTGATTACCGTCACCGTGTGCAAAACAGAGCGTAAACCGCTCCGATCCGAGCTGACCAAAGCCAGGAGGGAGTTGAACCTTTAATGTCAGCGTGTTGGTGCAGAGAGTTGGGGAAAGATGACGAATTTCACATCACATCGGGTCCAAACCTCAGATGCTGAACAGTTTGTCCTTGTTTTTTATCAAACTGTCCCTCACACCCTCCAATCTTTCCATTAATATGTTAAACTCAGGGAACTGGGTCAGAATGGGGGGTAAAAAATATTTTATTAAAATCCTTTGCCGGGTCACATCCCTCAATTACAAAAGTCTCCCAGGCGAGAGGCGTCAACTCTGAGCTCTCTGGCAGCAAAGCTGTTTTTCCAATGAGAAGCATTACTGTTCGTGTGTGTTTCTGTGTGTGTGTGTGTGTGTGTGTGTGTGTGCGTGTGTGGAGACACACAGTAAAGGGAGTCCAGCTGAGAGAACAAATAAATAAAAGTGTCCTTGATTCATGAGTTGATTAGACAGAGGTGTGATGCCTGAATGATGCTGCGAAACAAAACTCCGAGTCCGAACTAAAAGGAGTTTTATCTGCTGTGAAAATCACATCAATACGTCTCTTTCTGTGTTCAGTGTAGGTGGATGTTTTCATGAATAGCAGTATTTGTGTCTATATGTTTTCTCCTCTTGCATTAAGATGAAAAACCTTTTAATGCTGCTTTTGCAGCTTTACCTTGAGGTTATTCATCATGTAGGTGCATCACATATAAAGTTTATTCAAGCTTTTTAAGCCCCAATTTATCGATTAACAGCTGAACATCCGCTCCAGCATGGTTTACGTCACTGAAAGTAAACTGTTTGCTCTTTACATGTCAGGCAGCTTTTTGTTTCTCATGCTTTTGATTTGTAAAAAGCCACAAAGCATATTCCCACGAGAGCAGGACTGATCGGGTTCAGGCTGAGAGTTTAAGTCTGATAACAAAGGGAGAGGATCTGGAAATCAGCTCAGTGTGAAACGACCAGTGGGCTTGAGAATAACTAGAGGAAGGAAAGCTTTTTTGAACTGTTTGTGTTCCCTAACGCCGAGTTTCTCATTAACTTTAATTAGGCAAGTTGTATTTAGTCTTTATGCAATGTTATGTTTAATGTGAATGGTGTGTGTGTGTGTGTCCTTTGCAGTTTTTATCCTCTTATAAAAGCCACGACTCAGTCTTTAAACACATTAAATCCTTCACTATTATGACATCAACCTGAGTCTTTTTGCCAGGTAAATATCGACACCAAAAGGCAAATGGTTGTGTGTGTGTGTGTTTGTCTGTTACCAAATTATCTTATGAACGACTGGACAACTGATTAACCTTTTGAGGCAATCCAGTTCAAGATGGCTGCCACAGCTAACAGACATAGCTATACATCAGTCAGTTTTGCAGATATTGAGCTAAAATACGGTGTGGTTGTAGCTGAGAGTCATTAACAACACATACTTTGAGCGTGACGTCTTGAGACATCGAATGAGGTCGCGCATGAAGTCATTTTTAAGGTTTGACTCAAACTGCTCCATCATTTCTCTTAGCCTAAAACTGAAAGATGGCGGGCGATATGCATTCCTTTAAGGAGGTCCAGGCCTTTCTTGTCACTCATGTATTTGTTTGCGTGTTTGTGTTGCAGGTGGCAGAGCTGGAGACCCAGCTGGGACATCCTGCTGCTGGTCAGACGGCTCAGGAGGAGCTGAGTGAGTCACTGGAGGAGCTGGAAGCCTTGCTGAGAGCCAAAGACCAGGCAAGACACAAAGTCCCCTCCCTGCGCCGAGGACTGTCCAAACCTATTTGTCTTCTTATTACAGGGAGTCTAAGAGTAGAAAGCCGGCCCATTATACAACAGCACACACGTTAGTCTCCCAGTAGTCAGCTGGATATACAGTAAAGGCCTTAATCGCTGTTTGATATTCAGCTGCAGTAAAATAAACCAAAAAAAGTCTTCGGTAAAGCTGCGGTTTGTGAACGTCCAGGTGCAGAGTGTCAGCTCGAGTTGTTCCTCTCTAAATCATCTTTAATGGTTTTAATGAAATCTTTCTGGCTCAGTAATCTTGTTTTTGTCTCCTCCAAAAAGGAATCACTTTGCAAAATTAAAGCAGACACAAGCCGAAAGGAACAAATGAATTTCCTCGCTTTTTACGTGAGCTAAGGCCCGAAATCCATCTTTTAGCTGCTGTTTCCTGTTGTTGCTGTGATCAGGCAGAAAAACTGATTCTATAAATCCCTCTCTCAACACACAAAGAGGCTCTAGTGTTATTTATTTCTGTGTTGTGTAGGGCTCTTCATGTTCAGTAAAATAAGGAATTAAAATTGTCTTGTGTTTGGCTCGAGTTGGTATGCAGCAAATAACAGTGGAAATTTCCTCTAAAGGAAAATATTCCTTAAAAGCAGCAGCTTACTTCTCGTTTTTAGTCTCATTAATGCAACATCTGTTCCTTTGTTTGCACAAGGTTCACTTTTACAGACAGGATCCTGATATTTTCCACTGACTGCTGCTGTGTGATAAATGACTTTGATTCCTTTTGAACCACATCTGGGCATGGACCAACGCATTTTGGTGCAAAAGGGGAGCTGAATAGCCTTAATAACAGGCTGTGGGAGAATCGAAGAGGCAGAGCTGTAACTATTTGAAATCAATGTGTTTCAGGAAATTCAGAGTCTGCAGAGCAAGAAAACAGACGTGGGTGAGCTGGAGAAGGAGAAAGAAGAGGTCATGCAGAGACTCCAGGTAAGTTGTTGATCAGTTTAGTTTGTAAAACTGCATTTCATTTCCCCTCTCAGGCTTTATATTTGCAGAAAAACATCTTCAGGGATTCTTTCCTGCTGCAGCTCTCAGTTATTTTGAAGCAATGTTATTACCATTCAGCTGACTTTCATTCACAATTGATCACTGGGTGTAAAAACTTGCTGCTTTTCTTGAGTCAAATGGAAAACGTTTGTTTTCAGACTGAAGGAAAGACATTCAGAGGAGATGAAATTAATAATAGAAATTGATCAGCTCTCTAATTCTTTAGAAACAGAACAAATAACTATTAAAAGGAATCAAGAATCATTGCTGGAAGCAAAAGTTTCGTTCCTGTGGGAGGTTTTAAAGGCGGAATTTAACAAGAAAAGATTTCAGAGTCGAGTCGAAATCCTTTGAGATTTCAGAAAATAAACTTGGTGTGATCCAGTGTAACACCTACTTTACACAGAGGACATCCATAATAACCATTCACACAAATAAAGATGGATGAAACGACTCTGTTAACTTCCATTGTTCAAAACTGAAGCCAACATGTCCGTTTTTCTGGCTGCTGCCATGTTGTGTTTGTGGAGCCAGAGTCGATATGAAAGTCGCTGACAGGCTGCCGTATCAATCATAACCTAACGTCACTCTTTTCTTTAAGCAGTAAATTGAAAATTTAAACTAAATGCATTTTTTTTTGCTTATTTCAACATACAGCAGCGAGGTAAGATCAACAAAAATCAACCTGAAGTGTGTTTTAGTCAGAGAAATGTCCCAATCATTCATTTATATTGAAGACTTAAAACTTATAGACACTAGGGGGCGTATGTCCTGTCTGGCTTCAACTTCTGGTTTATAGTCCAGCTTTAGTTAGAATATAAGTCAATAATAATAACTCTAAAAAAGCCTCACTTCATCACACTGTTTATCTTTGATTATTCATGAGTAAACAGAGATGTTGTCAGGCCAGCCAAGTGTTTCATGGTTACTGTGTCCTTGTAGTCGTTTGCATTTCTGCTTCAAAAACAAAAGTTTTTCATTATCAGACAGAATTATGGTCTGTTTCTTGTGGTGGAAAGTTCAGAAAAGCAGCCAAATTGAGCATTATTGATTGGTCGGTCCTGCGTTCTGATTGGCTCGCTGCTGCGAGTTGATCTCTGTTGTCTTCAGACCTGACAGAGATGAATAATCAAACCGTCTGCATGAAACAGGAAGCTGAGGCCAGTTTGAATTAGAACAAGTGAACTTGGCTTCAAGGGCAAGAAGAATTATATCAAATTTCCTTATTAGGATGGGAGATTGTATCTGATGCGTAGTCTTTATTAGGTCATCTATCATTCTTACCGTAGCTGTCAGGTATGAATTATGTATGATCACTTTCAACCTTTGTAGCACTCGTATTTATCCTCTAATTCTTTCTGTGTTGTATCTGGCATACAGATTTGCCTTCAGAAGCACAAAATGTACATTTTAGTCTAAACTATAACATTTTCCAGGAACACATTAGAGAGGAGTAAAGAGTTTGTGATATTTTGAGCAAAGTTAAGCCAGTTTTTGTTCAAACCTGCAGGTCTCTACAGGTCAGCTTCATTTGCTACAAACCATGCATTTATTCAGTGATCGATCGATTCAGTTTTTTTAAAACCCCAACGTGTCTGCAGGAAGTGGAGAAACGAAACACGGAGCTGGAAAATCGCGTCCAGAGGGCTGAGAAAACACTGGCCGCCAACCGTGAGGAGCAGGAGCAGGCGGAGGTGGAGGTCCAGCGGATCATTGAGGTTCTAGACATTAAAATCTGCGACCTGAAAGGCCTGCGGGAAAGCTTAGCGAAACTGGTCGATAAGTAGCCGCAGCTGGAGCCAGGGTGCATCTCCACAGTCGGTGTCCGTGTCCTCGATGTGAGCGTGATGTTTAACCGCTGCAGCAGCAGAGCAAAGATCAAAGCAATATGGTGGAAATCACCTCTATTTCTTTCTGTTAGATCAGTGAAGCTAAGCAGCAGCTGGTACACTCCTCTTAAAGGTGCTATGTGGAAAACAAACCATGCATCTGCCACCAGACTCACCTCTCTGAACGCTCAACATCTATTTGCTTTAGATGTAAACTAAATATATTTGATACAAATCTGACATAACGTCTCATGGGTTTAAAAAGAACTTCATTGTTTAATACTTGTACCTAATCTTTTAATACTTTTTGTATTTTTACATTTGTGGTGTATTTGTTTGTTGCATTTGCTGAAATTGGCCCAAATCGTATAACTTTCAAGGATTAATTACCCTTTTTTTTGGTGAAGAAGCGCTGCAGCTGCTCCTGCTTTACTCTTACTGCTCTGTCTGCAGTCTGTTGGTCCACACGCTCTGAGAGCTGCTGGAAAAGGTGTTTGAGTCACAACTTCGTTCCTGCATCAGTGTCTCTGCAGAACCCAATGCTTCCCTTTCTTTTTCTTTTTGCCCACAACTCCTTTCATTTCTTGTCTATGAATTCGTATTTCCCATGATGGTTGGAAAGAAGGAACTTTTATCTTTCTCCTTTTTGTTCTTAACTTTTCTCTCTGCCATCTTGACTCGGTTTGACAAGGAACAACTATGAGCTACGGGATAAGATCACTCCCCCATGAAAGGAATGTTTTTTTTAAAAGGTAGGGTTTTTTGGTGTTATCAGTAGTCAGTATTTTACCTGTGGTAGACAGCAGTCAGAGAGATTTCAGATCCCCCACACGGACAGCGGCTGGCCGCTTACCGACGCTCCGTGCCGTGACATTAAGCGATATTCCTCTGCACTGTTCTCTCCTGAAACAATACGTTCTGTGTGTACTCACTCCCCGCTTCCTGTACCAGCTCTTCTGCTGTGCTTTTATTGACAACCTGCTCTTGTTTTGTTGCAGGGCTGTTTCGTATCAAAAGTTTAAACAGACAGACACACGACGCCAAATCGCATCTTTTTAAAGACGATGTGGGGAAAAAAGATTGCTTAAAGATTGGCTATTCTGGTAGGAAAGAAAAACCTGTGAAGCCGATATTTTAAAGTTGATCTGTGTTATTACAGCACGATTCAGCTTGACTAAATTATATATTTTTGTAGCATTAAGTGACGCTCTTCTAACAGTGTAAGGCGTCGTAGCGCTCCCGGTGTGTTTTTTTTGGCTTTAGGGAGAAATTCTCACACAAGAGTGAAACTGCTTACAGAAAAAGTCCATTCAAGAGTCTAAAACAACTCAAACTCAAAACCTTTTTAGTGCTTTAACCAAACATCATACTAGGTACTATTACACCTTGACACTTTTGCACAAGACAGTTTATATTGTCACTGTTGCATACTTTCATATGCCGCTGTTTGCACAGAAGCTGCTAACTGCTAATTATAAGTCCCAGTTTTGCTGATCTAATCCCAGAACAAGAGCCAATGAGATGAGAGTAAAAATAAGTGTTTTTTAAAGCAAAACGACTTGACTTTTCTAAGAGGTGATAGGATATCTGTATGAGCCAGATTACACAGAGAAGGAATTGTTTATAAGAAACACAGCTACTACTTTAAGTGAAACAAGACAAATGTTTAATTAAAAATAAGTGATGTTGTCAAAATGCTAATTTTAGTGTTTGCTCAAACAGTTAGAAAAAAATGTTTTAGTTGGTTTAGTTGAGGATTTCTCCCAAATAAAATCCCTCTAACTGTTGTCTACTACAAGTAAGACACTGACTGCTCATATGGACTCTAAACAATCAAATTAAAAACCAAAAAACTCTCATTTTAAGTCCAGTTTATAAATCAGACCTAGTGTAATTGAAAAGTAACACAGAACATGTTCAAAAAGAATGAGGTGATGATTTATTCATAGATAAATCAAACCTCCTTTCCAGGGAAATCTTAAAAGAAGCTTGCTATTTTTAGTTTCATGTTTTTCAGCTTATAGAGTGTGTGTGTGTGTGTGTGTGTGTGTGTGTGTGTGTGACCAGAAGCTGTGGTGTTGTTTTCCAGCAGAGCTACATGTGTAAATCTCAGCTTCTCAGGCTTGTCTGGACACGGATGGGGACATCTGTAAAGAACAAAGTGACTCAATAAATGTTTCTTCTTCCTGTGTAGTTTAGACCTAAAATAAGTCTAAATTCCTCATATTGTTTTGTAAAAATAAAGCTTTTAGATTTAGATTTTTGTGTTACTGTCGGTCATCAATAGAACAAGTTTTATCAAGTTAAGCTCTACGAGTAAAATCCCTGCTTTATCATACCAGCCTTCCTCTGTCTCTGTGGAGATGCACCCAGTAGGAGTGTTGTCAGGGTTCGGACATATTCGACGGCAAAGACCCTGCAGGAAAAGTGCGCTCCAGTTCGTCCGCAGGCCCCGCGATCACACCAGCCCGAACGTCAGCAAACTCAGAGACTGACACGGCCGTCTTCTGAGAATCGCCAGCATAAAACTGTTTCTATTTTATAAGAACTGCGGTTTCTCACCACTTCTTCTATTATTCATGTTCACCGAGGAGTTCCTGGCTGTCAGGATGGGACAATCGGCAAAGTTTAGCAGCTGAAAAAAAAAAAAAGAAAAGAAAGGAAAACATTGTAAAGTTCAAAACCACAGCTGCTGCATTTGTATTCCCCACACTTGTCCTGGACATGTGTCAGAGACGCTGCTTTCCCCACCTTCATGTTGTTCAGTTCCAACTTTTTATTGCACTCTGTCGAATTTGTGCCAAGTTTCATTTTGTTTACATTTGTCGATGTTCACAAAAAAACTACCTTTATGTACTTAATCTGTTGCTCAACACTAAATCTCCAGAATGACGATCTTAGAGACGCAGGGTTTACATCACTACGATATGACTGCATGAGCGCTGCAGAGGCCTTGTGTCTGCCAAGAAACGTGCAGCCTCAGACTGCTCGACTTTAACAACACAACCACAGTAGTTGTAGTAAAATGGTACTCAGCTGACGTGTCTGTCAGATGCACAAAATCTATCGATTCTTGCTTCTCGGACCCTGATGAGTTATTGATTTCATCATGACGGTAATATAGGTACAAATGACGTGCAGTTTGTTTGCAGCTAATGAAGCAGTCACAGGCAGAACCATCACGTCCACGATTCAAAAATGGTTAATGTAATGTAGCAGCCGCTCGTCATTACATTAACTTCCATTTATTCCCTTACAGGTTCAGCTCGCTTTGACGCTTGACTGCGTTACATGTCAGCAGCTCTCAGTAGTTTAATAAAGGAAGAATGCATCATGTTGTTTTGGATCACATAAACACTACATTTCATCACCTACAGGCGAGGAATTCATCTGATCAAGATCAGCTGCATGCAGAAATCAGCAGTATGTCAAGCATAGATGCCTGTTAGCAGATAATACAAGTAATTGTAGATAATCAGTCCTTTGCAGAGCTTGAGTGGTGGTTTTCCCCTTATAGCTTTGACAGATTGCTACCTTTTGTTTAGTGTTTTAAAAAAGCCCTGAACAAGCACAGCATGTTTGATGTCGAGACACTTCACGGCAGCCTTATTCCTGTTTGACTACTGCACAAAACCCCCATACACATACATTACAGGACAGGGATTGTCCTCTGATGCTACAAGTCACTCTAGATTTGAGTTCATTTATTAAACCTTAACAAGCCACAACACAAGAACGTGTTTAGGATGCAGATCTCCAGAGACTTTAGTTTTTCTCGTGATGGAGAGAAGCAAAAACTGCAAATTTGGGAATCTATTACAAGCAGACAAAGGGCATTACTCTCATAAATGTGCAGCATTGATGGGCGCACTGCTCCTTTGATTGGAATATTGATTGTACTGAAACATCTGGTACCAGCCTTTACAGCGTTTGTTACTGAAGATGTACCATAATCATGCTGAAGCCTCATGAACTGGAACAAGCTGATGTTCATCTGAATTTCTCCACCAGTTCTTCAGTTTGTCCCAAACATCTTCAAGTACGACTTTGAATACCTCGGACCCGTTTAGTTGTATTAGTTTCTTTTGTTTGAAAAGAAAACTAATGTTGGACACGAATTACTAAATCTGAGGGATGATCCTTTGACAATGTGAGATATTTCCTTATATTTGTACTAAACTATGTTAACATTAAAACTCTGCCACACAAAGTTGATGCTGTTTTTGTGTGATGACAAACTCTCTTCATCCAATACCAGGTTTTTATTTTTTCCTTCTGCTTCAGTGAAAGACGTTTGTTTTGTATCTGCACCGTTATGGGTCAGTTGTTAAAAGAAAGAACCTATGCATTATTTTTATTAAAAGACCCAACTCATTTGAATTCAGCCACCTAACTTGGGAGCACGCCAGTTTGTTTTTAACTAGGTACAGCTCCAAGGAACTGCTCCAGGCTTGTCCTTGAGAATTCAGCACAGGCTTCTTAGAACAGTCCTCTGATGCAAACTGCATGCCAACATCTTCAATCTTGATTCAGGAACATTTGGTGAACAGTAATGAGTTTATTGAACCAGCTGAATTTTACTGCAACCAAATAATCAAGCAAACATTTGTTCCTGTGACTGAATAAATACAAACCAGACTGGCAGCATAGTATTTTTTACATTTATTTTAACACAAAATGGCGTACAGTGCCAATGCAACCATGATGTTTACTTCAGCTTCTTCTTGGGGCGAAGGTTGTTGGTGTGTCCGCATTTCTTCTTGCGGCAGTTGACGGCACGAGGGTGCAGACGGGCATAGCATCTGGGGAAACAAAGTGGGCAAAGTTTAAATGCAAGAGTAGTTTTCATCTGTCACTGTTAGCTTCTAATGTAATGAAAATTAATCTATGAGAAGCTTAATTGTGATAATTTTGATAATGATTTTGATAATGTGTCAAACAATACTAAAAATGAGTAGAACGCACCATTTTAGTTAAAAATAAAAGTTTAGACGTGACTCCCATATTGTCCTTTCTAATACAGCCTTAAAAAGTAAACACTGAAACTCCTTTACAGCTCAATACTTGCTGGATTTCTTTTAATGAAGTAACTGCAGATTTTGTTATGAATCAGCACTACACAATGAAAAAGAAAAGGTATTTTTGCACTATAGGCGTGGTCTAAATTTAGATGTGGCTTTAGATGACAGCAGACAGGTGAAATAACATGAAGTTATGCGTCAGCTCGAACTTACTTGCGACAGATCATCTTGTCACAGTTGTATTTCTGGGCCAGCTGTCTGAGTGAGGGCTCGATGATGCCACCACGCAGACGAAGAACCAGATGAAGGGTTGATTCTGAAGAACAGGCGAGACGTGACGTCAGCCTCGAGTTCGTTAAGCAACCTCATACGTTTTCAAAACTGTTTAAAACTTGAATCATCCAGAAATCGCAGTAACAGAGCAATACTCTGCCAACTATTCGGCACCAGGCCTCACCTTTCTGGATGTTGTAGTCCGACAGCGTGCGGCCATCCTCAAGCTGTTTTCCAGCAAAGATCAGACGCTGCTGATCGGGAGGGATTCCTGCAAACAGCACAACGACCATTAGCGTTAATGTCTTTACAGGAATAATTTATACTGATTGATTGAGACGAGTTACTGAGAGTACAGTACATGAATACAAAATCTAATAGCTGAAATCTTGCACTCATTTCACATAATCTCCTGCAGATTCATACCAAAAATACCATCCATTTAAGATTTAATACGTCTGCTGGTTTAAAGAGGAGCCAACTTAAAGTAAATTTAATGTGTAAACTCACCTTCCTTGTCTTGAATTTTCGCCTTGACATTTTCGATAGTGTCACTGGGCTCAACCTCAAGAGTGATGGTTTTTCCCGTTAATGTTTTCACAAAGATCTGCATCTTTGCAGGCTGTGGGAACAAAATTTAAACAGTTAGCTTCGAGCCTGACAGCGCCGCTAGCTCGCACCCATAAACACCGCTTTATTTTACACAAGCCCGCTTTAAAAAGCATAAAACACACGGCTCACGGGGTTGTGCTACTTGTAACAAGATCACATTTTGTGACTAAATGGTTTGAGTTGTTTTATTGACTTGTGTTCAGTGTAGAAACGTAACTAGCTGTTAGCTTAGCGAAGGCCTCGCCACATGCCGCTACGGGTAGCTGGAGGTTTTAAGGTTACGCTCTTTTTTTACGCCTGAAATCTTTGTCACAACCACACAACAAAGAGGCCATTTATTTATAAAAGACAAATAAAACATTTTTATTCGGAATAAACTAATCAACGACGCGAAAAACCTCTAAATATATACTGAACAAAACGTGCACCCACCCGGCCGATAGCTGAGCCTCACCGAAAAGAGAACGGAAGAAGCCGACGCTGGGCTACGTCACTTCCTTTTTTGACGTGGTTTCCAAGGTAATATAACGTTGTAAATAATTTTACTTATTTTTTTCTTACGTAAGTTTTGAATAGGCCTTTAATCACGCTGTATTATACGCATATATTTAAAGCTTTTGCAAATATAGTTTAGGAGTTGAAGGTGCTGCTAAAACTCCAAGCTAGAGCTTTTTAAACTCTAGCTGATATTTTTATGAATTATTATTTCTTTTAATCCCTCCAATTAATTAGTATTATTTCCTTTAATTACGTTAAACTAGTCATATATTCAACGTTTTGAGTCCTTTTTTGTGGTCTAAGCTCTTGAACACAGTTTAAAATGAAACTTGGCTGACACCTGCTGTTCTTCTGTCTGAACTGATGCTGTGTGGCAATTTGAATTCACACAAATAAACATTAAATATTGTGCACAAACGTTTAACTAGTGCAGATGTAACATTTTAAATTGTATCTTATTAGACTACTTCATTTTATATTCATGCATTTCCATTATCAAATCAATGTTAATTGTCTGGATGCAGAGTCAGCTTTCACACTATTGTTAACCTGTTTATAGTTTCTTCTGTATGTTTTTAGGCTTCTAACTACTTTACTAAACTTTCAGCAGTTATATCTCATTCAGGAGATGGGTGCTCTGACTTTTTAAATTTGTAACATTTATACTTTTTAAGATATTTAACTTTATTTCACCTTTTTGGTTTCATTGAAATGAACAGGGATTTTTTAATTTTAGATTTTTGTTATGGTAATTTTAGCTTTTAACAACTTTGCTAATTTTAGCATTTTGCTTATTTTGGCTTCTGTTCTTCTTGTTTTTTTTTAAACAACTTAGTTGTTTTAAACAACTTGACGCTTCGTTCAATGCTCCATGTTTACACTGTGTTTTTGCAGAAAATGCAAATTTATCTAGTTTTTCATATTTCTTTTTGTACATTTGTTGAAGTGTACTGTGCACTAAAATAAACACTCTGACTTAATAAAACACTCTGTTTTGAATATCTGTGGGTAAAAACCTGCGATTACTGTTTGAAAACGACTGATAACTTTTTTTTAATATGTATTTGGCGCATCTTGTTTTTTATGTGCTTCTATGTTCAATAAAATGCTACAATCAACTATTTTATATTTTCCACGTTTCCTTTTTTTTTATTTGGGCAGGTAACAGGACACCATGCCATGTGTTTCTCTCACTGCAGGAGCAGAAACAGTATCAACATTATCATGTTCCACAGCACAGAGGTTTCTATGGTGAAGCTTTGTGGCATTTTTCTCTTGCTTTTTTAGCAAGTTCACCCACAGAGACATTAATGTAAAGAGGGCACAGCTGGTACCCAAGATGACTGCAGCCTGTCAAGGTCTGATCCATTCTACCAACATCCCATTTCTGGACAGAAATCACCCGGATGCTTACAGAACTTCTTATCAAGAAGAATTTCAGCCTTTTCATTCAGAGAGGGCAGAACCCTGGCATCCACCCATCCCAGCTCAGGTTCACCACAGGGATCTGAGGCACATCAAGGAGTTCCTGACGGAGGCGAGGGAGTCCTACAAGCATCATCAGTTACCACAGGTAACCCACACCTCAAACTGGACAGAGCCTACCGCCAACCTCATGGTGCGGACAGACCCTCGGGACAGGGACGTCTTTAGCACCGAGTCCCAGAATCTGAAGCCACATCCCATCCAGGCACCCTTAACCCGCTTTCGACCACTGGACTCAAAGTTGTTCCAAGATGTGGAGAGGCTTCCAGAAAGCACCACGCAGGCCACCTTTATTCCACACCACGGCTCGACTTTGGTTAAACCTAAGGTTAAACATTTAGGTTTGTGACATTTTTCATCTCTAATCAGGTTGGTTTGGATCGTTTTCTTGCTTTAAATAAAAACACACGATTACGAGTTCAAATGTCACGTATAATTAATATAAAAATTTATCAAATTGGACTAAAAGTGAGGCTTCAAGAAGGAGGAAAATCTTTAAAATCAGCAGTGAACCTTTTAACCTCATCTACCTTGTAATGAATAACAGTGAAATCATTTAAGGGAGTGTTCATGTCTTGATCCGATTGTAGATAATATTTAACAAAGTTATGCTTTTCTCTGTAGAAGAGGGATCTCCCACAATAAAATGGGACGGACATCACGTCAACTATGTTTCTCAGTATAAAGACAGCTTTCAGGAAACCTGTGGCATTGCAGCTCAGCCTGTGAAAAAGGTAATTTGAAGAAAACACTTTATGGTTGAAATAAAAATCTTTACTTTCAAAGTAAGCATTTTTTTTTGTGTCAGCATCTAACTTAGTTTAACAGTGTCTCAGAAATTCTCAGATTATGATAGAAACTCCCATTATTACTGTAAATGAAATGCAAAGCTTAAAAAATGTACAGAAAAATAAAACAGACAATATTTGATTCAATGATACTCCATTTTAGCGCTTCTTGACACTTTTACTGTAAATTTTAATTGAACGTTTGACCACTTTACAGCAGAATTCATTAAAAGTTCAGATATTTTTTTGCTGTAAACACAATTTACACTCTACAGCATTGGGGTCAGGACTTAGTTAATGTCTAAAACTTTCTGTTCGACCCATTTCTCTATCAGCGTTGATGTGTGTCTGTGGTCTTTGTACTGCTGAGACACCAAACTTTAAACTGATTACATGATAGTTTGGGAACGGCCTGAGAATTTCAGAGGTAAACTTCCTTCTTCATCCTTCTAATTACTTATACCAGTTCAACAATTTACAACACAAAGCTCGTGCATAAATCTTCAACCACAATGTGCTACTTTAGAATGAAACACTTTGGTTAGATAACTGCTTTTTCTGTTTTTGGACAGAAGTTGTGTATTAAGTTCTACTTTTCCATTTTTAAACATATGTTTTAGTCACTGTGGCCCAGAAACAAATAACATAATCACACAAAATTCATACTAAATACTGACAATGAATGGATGTAGATAGATAGATAGATAGATAGATAGATAGATAGATAGATAGATAGATAGATAGATACTATATTGCAGGATATTAAAGGGTCACAGCAGCAGCAGTTACATCACACAGATAACAGCAGCAAAACAAAAATTAATGCAAATGTATTAATACTAAAATAATATATAAGGTATGAACACAAGACTGACTTGTTGTTGTTGTTGTTGTTCAGCACTCCTCCTCAGTGTGTATGGGAGACCCTGAGAAGATTGTGGAAAGACAGACAACTCATGCTGCGTCCTTCATTCAGCCCTCGGTCCTGAGGTCTGCGACTTTTCTAACCAAACACTTGTCCAGCTTATTGGTGAAGCTACAAAAAGGCTTTAATGTCTGAGGGGAATGTAAAGATTAGACATCTGAGCAATTAAAAGTGATCAGATTTACTTTGTATAACCTCCTAGGACCCTGCATCCACAGATGTGGAAATCGTTTTTCTCATAGACTGCATTATAAAAGACAAAAAAATAAATCTTTGTTTTTACACTCATCAGGTCCCAATCAGCCTAAAAAACTAAGCGAAGTTAAAAATGCATAACATGCTAGAGTTCAGATGTTAGGATGTTAAAATTCATAAATGCTTCAGGGTGAGAAGATATTTTTCAGAATGTCTGTCAAAGACAACGCATTATTTTCACGCATAGATCGGCCATCAGTCCAAATCCTAACCCTGCTGAAAATCTTTAGTGTGTGCTAGATAAAAAAAGTTAATGCAGCAGCCAAGATCTGAACAAAAAGAAATGTGGCTTACTGAATAAGACTGTAATCAAAACGACAGCCCTGTGGTGTGTGACGTTTTCTTCACCTCAGCAGTTTACAGTATTTTGACATTAGGCTATCACTTGTCAGGTTTGTCAGATCTTGAAATATTAGATCTATCATTGCATTGTTTCCCTCACAGTGCTTTAACCAGGTCAGAGGTGAAGAAGCCTTTAAACCTCAAACCAGGAAACTTCTATAAAGACTCTTGGTCCTCCACCTCCAGAGAAGACTTTTGTTACCCCAAACTGGGTAAGATTTCCCTTTAATGTTCAGACAAGTTATTCTTCTTGATAAATGACATCATGACACAATACTAGAGTTTATCATTGTAAAGTTTTCTTTGAAACACTTTATTACATTTCACGGGAAATTTCCCAGAAGCTGCCTTGGACAATGACAGCTTCGAACGAGTACAAAATAAAACAACAATTCAGTGTACTTTTACTGACATTTACTGAACTTTTTTTAACCTGAATGAGCTGCTGTGAGACTTAACATCACACCAGAGCGTTTTATAAACCAGTCAAGTGAGGTGATAACATTTTAAGATGCAAATGAATAAACTACTATATTGATTTATTTAGTTATATGACTCACATATTTCCCAGGGGATCCAGTTGTTCGGATAAAAAGAAACCATAATTTGAGCTGTCTGCCCAAAGAAGACACTGATAAGAAGCGAAACACAGAGAGGATGTCCGTCACGACCAACAGAACCTCCTTCTGTCATGTGAGATCACTGATTTTCACACATTTATAACAGAACATAACTTCAGGTTGAAGTTGACATTTAGTTTCGAGTACTCTTCTTCTTCTTCTTCTTTCAGCTGTTCCCTTTTCAGGGGTCACCACAGCAAGTCATCCTCCATCTAACTCTGTCCTCAGTCCAACTCCCTCCATGTCCTCTCTAACTGCATCCATATGTCTCCTCTTTGTCTCTAACATCCTTCTACCAATACACCCGCTGTCCCTCCTCTGCACATGTCCAAGCCATCATGTCTTATCTAACCATGCAGCTGAAAGGCACTCGGCAGCAAGTGAGTTTGCCTGAGCCTGACCTGGTGACCAGAAGCCACGTTCAGTTCGCCCCACCAAGTCTGTCGAGGTTCATCGACACAACTACAACAAAAGAACACTTCGGCAAAAAGGCCGGCGCTCGGAGCAGACCGGTCATCCAGCCGAGGAGGAACATACTGGGTGGACCAGGTACGTGTTAGTCCTCTTTGAGTATCTAAAGGGTAATACAAGAGGCAAATGTTTTTAACCCTCTCAAGGCAGACGTTGCAGATTTGCAACAGCGAATTGCATATACCTAATTACTCCATATTCATATTTTATGAGCCTTATTTTACTCAGATGATAATTTCCCCAAATATCTGATTTTTCCTGTTACTAAAACTTAATTTGAGCCTGAGAGGGTTAAATTGTCTGTATTTTTCTTGTGCTTGTGTGTGGCAGAGCATGGACTAAACAACAGTACCATGAAGTCCGATTTCCTCCCCCTGATGATTTCCAAACAAACTCTGTGTCTGCCTCAACGGAAAGTGAGAAATCACCAAATTAAATATTTTAATAAATTCATTACCAGTTTTAATAGCAGTGGCAGCAGTTTTAGTATCTGAGATTGCTGCACAAATTGTATATGTAAGTGTTTAGTTTGTGATAATATAATATTGATAATGTTGTTGCTTGATCCAACAGACCAACCTCAGGTTTCCCCTGGCTGAAAACCATTTCAGTACCACCACCCGGGACGACTACACCTCCAAACCTTTGAGCGCGCAGCGACCTGCCCCCGCACAGTTCTGCTCTCATCTTTCACTGAAGTGACTCAAAACGCTGGATTCTCCGCTCTCACTCAGCCCCTAATACAAGTTATTAAATAACTTCATTATTCAAGAACAGATTTAATGAGTGATGTAGCAAAGATATATTTTACAGATCAGATCGTTTTTGTCAGCTTCTGAAACTTTGCTGATATTTTGTCAAACGTTTAAAAACAGTAATACACAGAGATGATATATTTAGAAGGCATAATTTACAATGAACTGAACTTTCGGTACCAACAAATATTACAAAACTTGTTCTCAAGCAGCAGGTTGCAAATTAACCACAATTAAATGTCTGAACTTATGCAAACTATAGTTTTACTGCTGTGAGAAGTTGTCCTTTATAATTAAAAAGTTCTCAATGTTCTTAGAAGCTCCTATAAAATAACTACAGCATGGTTAGTTTTTATTCACATTTTGACCTTTAACCCTGATCTTCTGCCTTTATTTTTTAAATCTGCAGCACACGCATCCGCCCAAACCCTCTAATGTCTCTCTTCCAGTGAACCGCAGAGCAGTTCTTCTAATCTGGAGGAGCTGATGAATAAACCTTTTCCAAGAACAGCGCGGCGTGAGCTGTCGAAGCAGCGTGCAGTCACAGCTTTCGCAGTTAGCCGGTTTAAACATAAACTTTTGGGCTCGCGCTCCTGAAGAACTGGAAGAAACAGTTCTGAATTTAAATGTTTCTTTTCCACCCTTCGAGGCTGTCAGGAGTGGCTGACTAAGAAGGTGACTGACTGTTTTACAGAGTGACTCTCACCCCCCCGCCCTGACTGGCTGTCCTGCTTCCACCCTGTTTACACTGTCAATGCTAACGCCTGTGAAGGTTACCTCGTGTTTTGCAGAAACATTCTCATTCCCTCCTTGAAGCATGACTGACCACACGGCTCATAAAAACAATAACACAGTTTTGACCCTGGGATGTAGGTCTCCGCTGATAAAAGCCAAGCAGATGTAAACAAGCGAGTGTGGAGTTCATCAACCTGTTGGAAAAAGCAGCCATCTATGTTCTGGCTGGACTTTCCAACAATCCCAGATTCAAGTCAAATGAAGTTTTTGTGTTAGGTTCAGCTTCAGGAAAGGCTGTTTGTGACAAATATCAAAGGGGTTTAAAATCCTGAAGATAAATGTGGTAAAAATATATCTTTATTTATAACTTGAATGGGTTTAAACTTCTACAGCGAGGCAGGAACCTTCTGGCTGAGGACATGCTTCAGGAGGATAATGTCAGCAATCCTGCAAAGCAGTTCCCACACGTTTGTGAGTTTTCTCCAGGTATTTCAATTGTCCCACAGTTTCTAAAAAAATGCATGTTACTATGGGTTAAAAGGAGATGCTGAATTGACCCTTGATGTGAGTTTGTCTATGTGGCCACATCTGGCGGTCTCTGGGGTGTACCCCGCTTATCGTAGACGTGTGGATGGATGGATGGATGGATGGATGGATGGATGGATGGATGGATGGATGGATGGATGGATGGATGAAATGCATGAAAATAATTAAAGCATGTTTAAGAACTGCTGGGGTACAGCATCTTATTCTAAAACCAATAAAACTATTAATTTCGACTAATTAATTCAGGCTAGTTGGCTTCATTTTTTAGAGGGCATCTTTATTTATTTGTGTAATTATTTATTTATTCAAAACAACTATTTTACATGATATTATATAAGTCAAGAATAAACGCTGATCATGTCATGTTGTGTTGAAGCACGTGAACAGTAAAACTACTTTTATGCAAGATGATTATTTCCCTTATCTATTTCTTCATAAACACATTTTTACACAATAAAACACTCGAGGTTCAAGTCATGATCCTTCACAATAAATACACGTTTTCAGAATAAAAGCCTTACAGAAAAAGTCTCCATAACCTTCCCCCAATGATGCGCTCTTCGTTTTACTTAAAAAAAACAATAAGGGTTAAACAAAGTGCACGAACGTAAAGGTTTAACCCTTGAGGAGATGCATCACGTGACCTTCAGGGAGCCCACCCCCCTCCTGCGTGGGCGGACGTGACCGCGACGCGCTCCTTGTCATTGGTGTAAAACCGAGTAGGGCAGCCGCAGCGGCGCGCGACGGTTATAAGCGCCCAGCTCCCATTGAGAGAGCAGCTCTCTGGTCGGAAACGAGCGCGTGTTCCTGCTGAAAACGTCCTCGTGAGCTCCACCTGTCCTCGTCCTGTCGGTGAGTTCGGGGACTCTGTTCCCCATTCATCGGTGCTACGTCCTGATTGGCTGTTTTTAACTCTCACAATTAAGACAACAGACAGAATAAATATAATCTCAGACAAGAAGAGAGCTGCAGGCAGGCTGTAACAATGTTAAATGTAAGTAGAAATGATGTGTATCATTGTTTAATTAAACAGAACATTAGTTAATGAATTGTTGAATTGAACTGATACTAAATTAAGTTTGCTGAGATGACTTAAAAACGAGATAATATTATTATCAACCCTTTTAAAGCATGTTTAAACTGTCTAACTGGATCCACCCCATGTCCTTTTTTTCAAAATAAAAGCCTAAAAGATAAGAATGTGATAAATATGTTTCCTGCAGCTTGTGGACATTTAATATTAGTCCTGCCTATAATTTAAAATTTTAATATTAGAGGTTGCTGCTGTCTTTGCCTCCATTTTCTTATTATTGTAATCTGTGGCTAACGTTTGTGAGTTTATTTCTAAACATGTGTGTATTTTAACATCCTATTTTTGAAATGAAGGAATGTCTCTGAGCTCCGTGAAGTCCTTCGTCCTGGAGCTGGACGGTCCTGCCGACGCAGCGTTCACGGTCGGGGAGGTGGTGTCCGGTCAGGTGGTTCTGGAGCTCCGTAGGGACACCCGGGTGCTCTCCATGAAGGTGCAGGGCAGAGGGGTGGCCACCGCGCACTGGCTGGAGAACCGAGGCATGAACTCTGTCTACAACGACTACACCTCCAAAGTCACCTACTTCAGGAAGAGGCAGCATCTGATCAGAGGTAACTGTGCAGGCATTATATATGTTTCTGTAATGTTTAATCCTCAGGTTGTAGCTTCCCTGAGATATAGAAGAATAAAAAGTGGGATGACGGTTCTGTAAAAGGTGGGAGCCGCTCTGTGTCTTCCAGATCCTGTAGTTTACAAAATGAAGTCACCGGAGCCAGATGCGTTGCATGGAAACCTGGGAGAGAGGCCAGATATTCCTGCCAGATAACATAATCTTTGACATTAAACACAAATCCATTAGTGCAGAGTCCAAATACACTCAGAGAGTGAAATTTCCCCAGTGAGGGGCTTAAAATCAGAGACACAGACACCACAGGCAATAGTAGCTGAGTAAATAAACTGTAGACGGTGGTTAATAATTCATTAGACGTTTTTGAGTTGGTTTGACTTCTTGTTTTAAATCTGAAGTCTATTTATTTATCTGTCAGTTTCATGGGCTCTAAATAATTGAGAATATTATTTAACAATAACTAAACAACAACCAAGAATAGTAATAATCAGACACCAGAAATATCAAGCAAACTCTTTAGGGATTGACCTTTTTATTAACAATATATTCACCTATAAATGAGCTGACCAGCTGTTTCAATGCTTTGTTTTGGTTGAATTTAATGAAAAAGTTATAAAATTTAACATATGCTTTGTCACGGTGCTCGCACAGGAAATGACTGAAACTGAAACAAAAACTGAAATTGAGTCTCATTCACTAAAGCAAATCGAAATTTTCAACTCTTGTCTTTTAGAAATAAAACACATTTAAGTTGTCAAGCGTCCTGTTAGAGCATAAAAATGTTAAAAGTAATTATATTAAATATATTTTTAACCCTCTGTGAGCAGCTTTGTTCTGCTTAAAGCCTTGCGTTTGGGTTTTGTTTTACTGGAAAGTATGACTTGCATCTATTTTTTTAATTTAACCATTATATAAAACCATTATGTTGCTATAATACTACTATTTTAAATAATTTAACCATGCAACAGTAAGCATACGAGTGATAAAAAGTATGTTAAGAAGCACAGAAGTTAAATAGTGAAGTAAGAGCTGAGGTAAAAGTTGGAGGTGAGGAAAGAAGGAAGGAAATAAGGGGGGAGGAAGGGGTGGTGTGAGCTCATTTTTAAAAAGAAGCAGACTGCGTCACCACGGCAACAAGGAAAACAACACATGGTTCTTCTTGGCCCCGCCCCTTTCGCCCTGCAGCCTTCACTCATCACAGTACTCTGAATTTAGTGCCAGCATTTTCACTATTTTTTCATAAAAGCAAAATGTTTGTTTTTAAGCCTTTTTTCTGCTTTTTCTTTAAAGGTAGAAATGCACTTTAGTTAGAGTCAGTTTTCATTTTACTTCTCTTTATTCGGTCAGGACTTTATATGCCTCATAAATAAGCTTTTTGGGTAAGAATTTAACCCCTTTAGGCTCAAATTAAGTTTTAGTAACAGGATAAATCAGATATGTTGTTGCAACGCCTGCCTTGAGAGGGTTAATGTAGAAAATGAACACCCTTTTTCTGCTTTTACATATTAATCAGTGGTAATGTTTATATTACAACACCGTGGACTCAGCAGCCGTTTGGCTAAACAACAAGGAGCTCACATGAATAAATTAATTTACTTAACTTTGCACCAACATCAGGGTAATCATACAGCGTCACCTGCACAGTCAGGGGGGGATAAATGTTGGTTTCGAGGCTAACGGCATGAAGTTCTTATCAGTGTTTTGCCAGGCTGCTCTGTTAGAGCTGATCTTCTGCTCCCGGTCACCAGCAGATGGTGTGCTAATCCTTCAATTATAGTCCTGTTTTGACTCAGATCAGAACTCCTTCAGTGAGACTGAAACACATATGCTAAAGGAAACACTGGAAATTATGAATTTTGCAAAACTGGATCTATCAGTCTGACAAAACAAAAAGAAAAAGATGTCCGGTTACCAATAGATGTTGCACAAATCTAGACAAACTGATGATCTTGTGACACTGCTGTGCACTTTCTGCAAAGACTGCTGTCACCGTCACCTGGAGCAATGAATTAAAGTGTGAAACAGATCTGAACAAACCCTTCTGCTTGTTTTCCCTTTGCACGAATGCCTCCGTCCTGCTGCAGGCTGCAAAAACATCCTGATTTTCCTGCAGATTTCTGGGCCAGATGGTGGCACCAGAGAGCCCTTAACCAAGGGAACAAAGGAGTAAACAAGCGTGTTTTTCACAAGGCAGACTTGACGTAGACTGAAGACATTCCCATTGGGAGAAGAGAGGGAATAACCCTTTAGAATTAGTTTTTTTAGCAGAGCAGTTTTTGGATAGTTTTGCTCTGAAGTGGCTTTGCTTGGACAAGTTTTTAAAGCATTTAAAGTAAGTCTGAATAATTAAATGTTTCATGCACATGACCAAAGGCATATGTTTTGCAGTTCCTCTTCATACACAAACTTCTGGTGTACTTGATTGGTTGGGATGATACATAGATGTGCTGTTTTCACTTCTGGGGGTGTCCTGAACTTGTGTTACAAAATGTTCAAAAATACACGAACGCTGTGAAGTAAACAACTATGGCCCAGAATGAAACAATTTTCCCCTGAGCTCTGCCAGACTGAGGCATGCTCAGTAAGCCTGTTTTCTTCTAAGAACCTGTAACCATCAATCATCACCCTGTTTTCCTCTCCAGCCTCCACACCCAGTCTGCATGCTGATCGTGATGCGTTCAGGCTCGCTCCGGTAACGCGGAGTGCTGCGAGCAGAGTTGCGTGCAAGCGATTCACTTTTGGTTTCCCTTCTTCTTCTTCTTCTTCTTCTTCTTCTTTTTTGTTTCGTAGCGATTTCTGCAATTTCTCGTAAAACGATGCTATCTGAGCAGTCGTCCTGGCACGTTTTAAAGCTGCTGCTGTCAACACGTAGAAGTACAGAAAATGGGGAAAATACGCAGCAAAATAAAATAATCACCTTCACTTTTATCAAACATTCTTAATCTTAAAAGTGTCACATTTCGACTTCACTCCCCCAGGTTTAATTCTTAAAAAAACGAACACTTCTTATTTAAAAAACAAACAAACAAACAATCAAATAAAAACCCTCATGTATACGTTTTGGGTTATTTACAACTTCGATTCTAAAATGTCGGAGACAGGAAGGAGTTCCTGAACGCACCGCCCAGCCTTCCAACGCTCTCCTGAGGCCTTACATAATTCTAAATTCTGAAGCCCCGCCCACCGAAGCCCCGCCCACCGCCTCAGCCTCCAAATAGGGCTGCCGTCTCTACGCTCTGCAGTTTGAGCTTTTCTGCACGAGAGGTTAACAGCCCCAGCTACCCGAGGGTTCACGCTAGCCCATTTAAACGCTCTGCGAAACTAAAAGCAAAAAGAAGGAAAGAGACCGCCAGGTTTAGACCTCTGTGGAACATCCGCACAGAACGAGAACGATGATTTTCGACAAGTTGAAAAAGTTTGACATCGTCTTCGACTCCCCGGAGATGGACTGTCCTCCCGTGTTCAGCAGCGGGGACGTGGTTTCCGGCCGGGTGGTCGTGGAGCTGTCCGGGGAGTCCAAGGTGGACTCCCTGAAGCTTCACACCGAGGGTTTCGCCAAAGTGCACTGGACCGAGTCCCGGTCGGCCGGCTCCAGCACCGCGTACACCCAGAACTACAGCGACGAGGTGGAGTACCTGAACCGCAGAGAGGTGCTGCTGCAGGCAGGTCAGTCCGCTACAGAGGCTCGGTGGGAGCAGCCAGAGCTGCACTACTCATGCAACTAATACTGGGAGGGCTTTTTAACTTTCTGGACCACTGATCGAGTTGTTTTTTCTTTTTAATAAACAGCGTTTCAGTGTCAAAGTAAACGCATGATGAGACGAGTCCTACTTTCTCGTCAAGCTGTTGCTTATTTTCTTAAACTTTTATTATTAGTTGTGACATGCTCTGTAAGCTTGCTCCTAACTCTGCATGCAACTGTCCAGATCATGAATGAAACCAAAGCCAAATTTGAGTCGTTCTTAAATTGCATTGATAAAAAAAAACAACTAATATATACTTCCAGTTTAATTTCACTTTCACTCCCTTGCAGAAGTCAAGGGTCAGGAAAATGCAGGCAGTCATTTCTAAGAGCTGACATGGTTTAAGTCCAGTCAGAGAGGGTGCCAGCCCTCCAGCAGCTGTCCTCTCATTGTGAAAAACATCTGCTGAAGCAAAAGGGACATCAGCCCCATCCTCATTCTAAGCAGGTCCTGGGTTGTTTTTCCTCCTCTGCAGAGTGGGGGAAGCTTCAGGTTTCTGTCCTCATTCATTCAGCACAAAGCTGGTTTTGGTTTAAAGGGTCGACCGGAAGCTCACAGCCGGGGCTTTGTCAGGTTCATGTTGTTTTTACTGCTGAATGCAAACACGACTCTTAATGCACCAGCTGCCAACTTAAATGGGATTTTGTGCAATTCATTTTGCGCTGAAAGTGTTCCTTTATTTCCTACTTGGTGCTGAGAATAAATTGGAAGAATCCAGCTAACAAAAGGGCTGACATGCAAATGGTCTGAACACAAACACGTGTTCTTGGACCTGTGCAGCGCAGCTGAGTCTGGCTGTATATTATAGCTGGAGGAAAACATGTTCTCAGCACAATAGAGGAGGAACCACTCCTCTGAGCAAAAACAGAAACCACGTGACTGTAGAGAAAATCGAGGACATTTGTGCAAGAGTTTAACTAAGCCAATATGGTTTGCTGAATGTTATAACGTGCCAAGTTTCTGCCAGTGTTTGTTTTTCCCGTTTTGTGTGTCGCAACTCGCTGCTTCATGTGAATAAATGAGTCATAGTGCTGGATTGATTGATTGCTTTATTTGTGCAGTAAAACTTTATGCTGCGCTTCATGAAAACCACGTGACACCAGCAGAAATAGACCAGTTTCTAGGAATTTATTTTGCACTCCGTGAACTCCGTTACAGCATTATTGTAAAACCTAACTGAGCCAAAGTAAAAGACTTGTGACTTATAATGTTTTTTGTTTTGTTTTTGTCCCTCCTCAGATAACGGTGAAGTGACGGTCCTTCCTGCTGGCAGACACGAGTTTCCATTCAGTTTCCAGCTTCCAGAGGAGACCCTGGTCACATCCTTCGAGGGGAAACATGGCAGCATCCGTTACTGGGTCAAAGTCAAGCTTCACAGGCCGTGGTACGCCGTCAAGAAAATCAAGAAGGAGTTTACAGTGATTGAGCCCATCGACATTAACACACCGGCCCTTCTGGTGCGTATCTCCTCTCTCATATTAAGTCTTGTTGATAGCTCACACTTCATTATATTTAAAGATTCTGGAGCATGTTCTGATTCAGGTTTATGATTTTTAGGCACCGCAGGCTGGTACAAAGGATAAAATGGCACGGGCGTGGTACCGCAACTTTGGGCAGGTTTCTGTGACTGCAAAGATTGACCGCAAAGGCTACACACCAGGTACGAGTCTGGCACTTAAAGCACCCATAACGCGATACTTTAACGGACTGGCAAACGTTAACGTATTTTCTCTCCCTGCAGGAGAGGTGATACCCGTGTTCGCGGAGTTCGACAACTCCACCTCCAGGTCAATCGTGCCCAAAGCCTTCATCACTCAAACGCAGACGTTCATCGCCCGAGGCACCATGAAGCAGAAGCGCTCGGTGGTGGCCACTTTGTGTGGCGACATTGTGAGCGCGAGAAGTCGCGAGACCTGGCACGGTCGTGCCATTAAGATCCCCCCTGTGGGTCCGTCCATTCTGCAGTGTCGCATCATCAAAGTGGAGTACATGCTGAAGGTGAGCTCAGGCTGCAGCAGCTTCCCGCACGTGCTGCTGATGTTTGAGTCTGCACAGGCATCACTAAAAGGTCTTTTTATTTCCCTCCAAAAGGTTTGCGTTGATGTTCCCGGGACGTCCAAGCTTTGTTTGGAGCTGCCGCTTGTTATAGGCACCATCCCCCTCCATCCGTTTGGCAGCCGGACGTCCAGCATCAGCAGCCAGTACAGCGTCAACCTGGAGTGGCTGCGCATGGCCATCCCCGAGCAGCCTGAGCGTAAGTGTCCTTCAATAACTGACTGAGAAGAGCGTAGATCTGTATGAGGGCTTAATTATTACAAAACGGGAACATCTGGCAGTTTGTTTTTCAAAAAAGAAAACATTTCTGCTCTGATAAAGGGGAAAAAAAATAATGCTGGGTCTGATGCCAGAGGTTATAAAATTTTAACAACAGCGATGACTCAGCTGCTTAGCGTTTGGTTCTTTTCTGCCGTCTTTAGTCAGAGCAGTGGAGTAATAGTCCTGGCTCTTTTCCCTGCAGCTCCTCCGGATTACAGCTCTGTGGTGACAGAGGAGGAGGCAGAGCAGCGCAACAATGTGGCGCTCCCGCAGCCGGCTGAAGACCTGAGTGGGATCATGGAGCGACCCCTGATGGCTTTTGTCCAAGAGTTTCGTTTCCGACCTCCTCCGGTGTACAGCGAGGTGAGTCGTGTTGAAACCTTTGAGAACTCAGCTGATTGTTGGCCAGAAGCCTGAATTTCCTGCTTACTGAACCTCGCTTTGATGTGATTCTTTTCCTGCCTACAGATTGACCCCAACCCTCAGCCCATCAACATAAGACCTCGCTGCATGACGTGTTGAACCACGAGCCCTGCCTGAGCGACAAGCAGCGTGATTACTGAAACAAACCAAAAGATTTGTCTTCTGGATTATTCCTCTCTGGTGAATAAGCACCTGGTCCCGGCCTGAGGTTGTGGAGACGGACTGGGGCGCCACAGTGAGGTCAGATGACGGAGCTCACAGGAACTGAGTGTCAGCAGAGGAGCTGCAGTTTCGTTCCCGCTCCAATGCAGTGGGCGTTTTTGGGTTCTGCTGAGAGGGAAGCAACTTCTCTGCGTCGGTTCCTGTCCTCCCCAAGTGATTTATTTATTTTTTGCTCCCAGGAAAAGGGAGCAACAAAATGCCTCCCAATCAACAATTCCCTCAAGTGAAGAGACTTTTTGAGATTTAAAGAGTTTGGGACATGTTAGGGGGGTAATATCACTTGATATTTATCAGGCGGAGAGTAAGCGCTTTTGATAAGTTGACATGTTTAGAAGCACATTGTCATCTTTGAATGGCGCAAAGTGAAAAGTGCAATTATCATACTCTGTTTCTAACTTGCCTGGCATCAGGGTAGATGGTAAATACCTACACTGCTATGCATCGTGTGACTCGGCAGCAGTGTGCGTCTGATGAAATATACTGTTAAGCACATACTGTTTCTAAAAATGTGTCGTTGGAGCAAACAAGCTAAATAAGATCTAGATGTACTTTATGCATGCAGGTAACATTATGCAAAAGGGAAGTAACTAGCGCCTTAATCTGCAATTTAAGATTGCATTAGAGTTTTAGGGTGTTGTCCTCTCTCAGAGCTGAATGTGTACTGAGAGATGTTGGAACAAAAAACGGTGGCTTTGGAAGTGGTTGAAGTTTAAGAGCAGCGTTGTGTAAATGCAAAGCTCAGCACTGAAATATAAAGAAGCTGTGGTATATGATTTAAGCAAATAGGATGATGCAGTTTGCTACACGGAAGTGCTCTCCCAGCTACAAAAAAAAAAAAAAGCAAACAAGGAGAGAATGGAGACCTCCAAGCCAAATGGACTGAAACTTTTGATAAGAGCCAGATGCCTCGGTGCCGAGAGGTCGAGCCTTAAGCTGGAGATGCCACTGAAATGTACGAACGAAGAACATTCCAAAAACTGACTCGAGGATCCTGTTTTCCTCCTCAACTTCCAAAAAAAACTCAAAGTATCAGTTCAGGGTCAGGTGTGCAGCAAGTGGCACACTGAAGTTAAAGACTAAAAGATGTATTTTTATATAAACACAACTGTTGATTGTGAAACATGCCAAAGTTTTGTATTTGTTTTTCCTAATAAAAAAAATAAAAAAACAAAATAATATCCGCCTTCAGTTTTTCTTTAATCTGTAACACGACTAAGCTGTGCAGCCAAATAACGGAGGGTTTGATTCACACTTTGCATGCCAGCAGACTGGAACATGATGTTCAACTCTGCAGAGTTCACTGGGGAGACAAGTTTCACGCCGTGAATCAAAATGCTAATTACAGACTGAAGTTCTCCCTGCAACAGTTTAAATATTGTGTAATTGTTTAAAAAAAAAAATAAGCAGCTGTTTGGATTTCATCTATCGCCTCTTGTACAGTTTGTACTTTTGTTTACATGAGTAATAAACAAGCATCTAGTTAGTTTTTGTTAGACGTAAACCCATACGGACAAACGAGAAAGTCGGCGGTTTATTATGTACGGACTCCTATGCAAAAACAAACTCGGCTGTGGAAATTCTCAGGGAAATCTTAACCCAACTGTGTTGAAATACAGAGACGGAGGCTGGATGGGAGTCATTTCAAATGATTCATAGCTGAAAAATACTTCAGCAGATAAAGCAGAGCTTGTTAAAAAAAATTTCTTTTGTCATTTTCAGTTTGTCAGAGTGTCTAACCAGCAAGAAAATTTGGAGTTTACAATTAAAATATTGCACTCAATCTTACAGAAAACACATTATCTGTTGCAGGCAAGTGTTTTATTTTGTAACACTTTTAGTTTTGACTGAGATTGAACCAGAATGGCCTGAAAATTAAAAGTGAAGTGGTAGAACAAATGTCCTCTTACACTGCACATATTAATAATCTTAAATCAGCCTTTTACCTTATTTTATCAGAGTCCTAAGAATGCTATACACCTTGTTTGCCTCTCATTGTGTTCTGTCTTTATGAAGGAAGTAGAAATGGGAAGTCTGAGTTTAACTGGACTTTGTTTCTTGAAGATGTTTCAACTCTTATCCAAAATGCTTCAAACTATTGGCTGCGAGCTGCAGGACAAAAAGGAAAGAATAAGAAACACAAACAAAAAGCTCTTCAGACCTATTGTGTGATGCACTCCACACAACCAGAGAGGAAATAATAAAAAAAACATGCAAAATTATTGTCCCTTATGTTGCAGGAATATCTGGAAACACATTTCAAACCTCACCACCTTCTCAGGCAGAAACTGGTTTTCTCTGTGGATAAAACACCCAAACATGTAGTTCAGTTCAGACCTTCATACAGGGGAAACTAAATAACCTCTCCATGTGGTTCAGCTCAGGTAAAGACTCACCTGTCCACCTTCACCTCAAAGATAACAGACTCATTTGAGGACAGTAACATGCACTTTTTGGAGAAAAGTGATGATTTGAGTATGTATCCATCACCTGCAGTTTCACAATCATTCACTCCTTGAATGACACTTTTTCACATGTTGTTCTCCCCGACACACGACTCCCAAGTCGGTTTACGGGAGGGACGGGTTTGTCAGCGATTCGTGTGACTTTAGCGACGCAGCTCGTGGGGTCGTTCCAACAACCTGGAAGCCTTCAGATGAGAGGTGAAACCACTTCAGGAAACAAGAAGAGAAGTCCAGCTGCCTTCGGTTAAACTCGAAGTATTGCCATGTCCTGGATGACTAAGAACTTCCATCAACAAAATCCGAGATGGGTCAATTTCCTGTTGGCTCAGAAACCATGAAGGAACGCAAACGCTGTTCACTCATTTTGTACATATAAACTGCATATTCTGACTCAGTCTTTGGTCACAGGTTCACAGAAAAACATGTTGCTTGAACCTAAGTATTCGTAGAGATGGTCTTCTTGCACTGATTCTTGAATTCTGGTTCCTGTTCATTTTCATATTGCAAAAACAGAAAGTTTTCTTATTTTTTTGTAGTACTTTGAATAATCACATAACTGATGACTATAGGTGCATTTATTCATGACAGCAAATGTTTCTGACGATGACTGGACAGAGTTATCGAACGTTTAATCAGTTATTCAGACAATTTGCAGGTTTTTTTATTGTACTGCAGCTGTTTCCTCCTCTGATGTATTAGTCGTTTGTGTAAACTTGGACAGAGAATAATTTAGGTTCTTTATTCTCTTTTTATACCAAATATGCTACTGGTGTGCTGACAGTAACATGTTTATTGTCCACCAGTTGTTTTTTCCATATTTCCTGGGATTTTAGGATTCCACAAGTTTAGTTTGTAAACAACTTGCTTTAATCAAAGCTGAATGTAAGAAAAATAACAATGACATTCGACATATATTGTGTTTCTGCAAATAAAATGCTGGGTTTAAATGTTTCGCCATCATTGTCTTCGGTGAAAGGAAAACCCCACTAAACAGGCCGGAGGTAGGCAGATTAAATAACAAACAAAAGACGTTGCCAAAGCAAGGAATTCAAGAACGAAACCCCAAAAAAGATCGAAAGCAGGCAGACGAGGGAAAACAAGATTGATTGCCAAAAGCGAGAAACAAGAAGACGTCAACAGAAGACCTGACAGAACAAAGAAGACTGGAAGGGGTGACTGGGCCAAAAACAGGTGGTGACACCACAGTCTGCTGTCAAAATACGATTAAACCCATCTGAGATACATGACAGGCACCAGCAAAGGCCTAAACCTTTAGAAGACAGGAGAAACAAATAAGAAAGGAAAAAAATGCCAACTAAAATGAAACAAGAATCAACAACCCACCAGCAATGAGCACAACCAAACCGAGAACAACTAAACCAGACAGGGAGACATAAACAGAACATGACATTCATTCAAAAAACCAAATACAACAAAACCAAAACCCACAGACCATTAAAGCTGCTTTTTCTTTTTCTTTATTCCTTCACATTTCCTCAAACACTGAAAAGACTGGTTTCTAGTTTGAGGAAACTCACCCCTGACCTTCACTTTGCTTTTTTTAAAGACTTTAAATCTCAACTTTTCTTGACATTTTATTTTATAATCATCTGTAGTGCTGATTTTATATGATTTTAACATTAAGATAATTAAGTTGGGTTACATAAAGTGTGCTGTAATGATCTAAAGTCAAATCTAACCTTTTTGAAAAGGTCAGTATTGTTTAAAGATGAGCTTCAACTCATCCATCCCTCCACTCATTTTTTATGTCTGTTTGATCACTTTCAGGGTCACAGGGAGCTGGAGCAGATCTCCACTGAGCGAGAGGTGGGGGACACCCTGACAGGTCCCCAGTCCAGCCCAGGGACACATACAGACAAACAAACACCCACCATCACCTTTACTCACACCGAGGGTCAATTTAGAGTTCCCAATCAACCGATCATGCATGTTTTTGGACTGTGGGAGGAAACCGGATCGCTCAGAGATAACCCACATGGACATGCAGAAAACAAACTCCTTGCAGAAACAGCACAAACCACCTGCTCCACCGTGCAGCCGTTATTGCATCGCCGCTGAACTCAAACCACCAGCTCTCTAATTAAACCCCTGCTGTCCTCCGAGGTAAAAATGGCACATTTTGTTGTTACTCCAAACAGCGAGGAGAGCTGCTATCTGAAATGAGGTGTCTGGGAAAGGTGATTGTATAGTAACTTGGTGCAAAGTTGATGTTTCAACAAGAAGGACATGATTACGGCAGGTTCTTATTGTGTAGCAACATATACAAAATAACATACAGAGGCCTGGATCAGTATTTAGAGGGCAGTAATTGTATACATACAGCATCTAATGTATGTTTTTAGTGTGTGTCTCAGTCCTTATCACCTGAGACATTGTTTGTTCAGATGTTTTTAAAGGCTCTGACCTCTCATCTCTGATCACAGACACAAACAAACATCAGAAACCAACCAGACGCTGCACACGTCAGCTCACCTGACCCACGTGGACCAATGAGCTCTCAGAAGAATCCAGACCGTGTTTACTGTAATTGTGGAGCGCATAAAGCTGGGCCGGTTTAAGACCTAATAATAACATGATGAGTTTCAGACGGCGGACAATCAGGACTAACAGCTCCAACATGTCGAAAAACTTCAAACTGACAGCCTCCTGAGCTCAAACGTTCGCTTCCTGCTGCAGGAAGATTGCTGTTTATTCACTAATAATACTAACAGACGTGTTTTTATTAACATGTATTCACTCTGGTGGCTTTGTTATAGCATGGGATGGATTTTCACATGAATAACACACGACAGAACTTCCTCTGTGGCAACACCAAAAGCAACACGTGCTCCCTTCATATGTCTGAGGTTAATTACCCTTAAGCCTTTTCTACTGACACACTTCCCTTTGGCACAGAAATGTTTTTGGTCTTGACTGTCATTCCCCTGAAGCATGAGAAGTTGTAAAATGTTTCCGTGTCATGCACAACTCTTTGTTTTCTGTCATTATTTGGAGTCGGCTCTCTCAGGAGTTATTCTTTGCTTTTATTGTGGGATTCTGTCCATGATTGGATAGATTATGTCTCACTGAGACCTAATAAATAATCCAATCAAACATACGAAAATCGCAAAATCAAGAATTATGTGAACGCTGAATTTGATTCGCTTTACAGTAAATCCTTTCCATTATTTGTCACATAGTGGCTTAGCTGTATGACATCCTCTTAGAGTGTCCTGTCTACGTGTTTAAAGCTGTTTGCATGCCATTTTATGGTGTTAAATGATGCAAAAAATGGTTCAAAGTTAGTGTTAAATCAGGTCTTCCAGGACAAATGGTGCGAAATGATGCATTGAAAACAAAAAACTGTGTGGGGATATTAAAATAAATGGCTTTAGGAGGTATATGTTCACTTTTAAAACCAGCTTGTGTTGATTATGAGAAGATGGTTTGAAGATGGCCGCCTAAAATGACTAAAACTCAGTCAGTTTTGTTGATATTAAGCTAAACTTTGGTGTGGTAGTAGCTGAAAGTCATCCCCAACACACTCTGACCACTAACAGATCATCCCATCTTTCTTTAAAACACAAGATTCCTGCTGGTTTCATTTGAATAATATTTCAGCCCTGTTTGTTAAATACACATGTTCAATTTTAAAACCATGTCTGTAAATCATTTTGTATTGCTAAATGTTTTCAGTATTTTCAGACATTAGTTGGCAAACCTTCAGCAGGCCAAGGACTCCTGATAACAAACTTCCTCTCTGTGTAACTGTGTCAGTATAAAGCTGCAGTGGCATCATTGAGGTCTTATCAGGGCCGGCTTTGCGTCAGTGTTTAGCCACTTCAGTAAAATTAGATACAAACAGAACATAACTTTCAAACGTTTTAGCTAAAAAAACACTCAGTTGTGTCAGGAGGAAGGATTTCACCTTTTATCTTCTTAAATTTTGAAACTCATCTCTGCGTAGATTCCACAGAGACTGCAGGAAGAAGCAGGCAGACAAACCAAAACAAGCCAGCTCCCCGACATCTGAATAGAAGGACACATCAGCCGGTTGTTTTGCAGGAGATTAAAAGGCTTTGCCGTGTTTTAAGACGAGGAATTTGTCAGAGGGTTAAAAGAATGCAGATTGATCCAAGGAGAACAACAGCGTGTGTTGTCTTCGGTGTTAGCAAACCAAGTCAGTGTCTTTGAGTTTTGACTTTCAGAATAATAACAAGAAAGCAGAAATGTGCTGCTGAAAGAGTTAAAAAGTCGACTAACTTGCATCCAATCTGTCAACCAGACAGTGATTGCAACAGGCTTACAGCAGTCATCTAATCTGAAAAGTTTCTCAAGAAGAAAGTTTTGCTTTTCAGGAACAATTGGGCAGAAGAACAAAAAATATCAACTCATACTATTGCACTTTCTGTGGGCCCACATGCACAAAACAAAACCTTACATTTGTGAAGATTTGGGGCTTCATTGTTACACACAGCGCAGTTACGTCTACACTTATAAAACACCAACACTGAAGACATATTGTCATTTAGACGACTTACTTCTAGTGAGGGTTTTTGTTGTGCTCACAACAATTCAAAGCACATTTCGCGAAGGAACAGCCTAATGGGGAAAAAGTTAGGGCTGGATTCTGCAGTTCAGACATGTCATCAACTGAACTAGTTTGTGGTGTTACGAAACAGATGTCACCAGGGCACCACCAGCACTGTGGAACAACTGAAACACCGAGGAGGAGAAAGAAAACATGCCGCTGTGAAACCAGTTTCCAAACATAAAAAAAGAAGAACACTTAGTTAAAAATCTTGTTTTAATAAGAAGAGAAATGATGCAACACCAAGCTGAACATGCATCAAATTCAAAATAAGATGTTTTTGCCCACCTGAGCGATAAGGTTTTTGCCTGTCTTTGTGTGTGTGTTGCAAGTGTCAGCTGAACATCAATAGATTCTGAGCCAAAGGTCGACTTACCGCCGTATCCATTATGAAGCTGCAGTATGATACCAATAATGCCCTGGTAGCAATCTCTGAAGAAGACCTACAATGCTCCTTGGGTATTTTTAATGTTAATAGTTAGACCAAGCTGCTTGTATGTTTTGGCAAAAGCATCCAAATTCTTTATCAGTCACCACCCATAGCAGCAGTACCCCTGTCCCACCCCAACCATGTACTACAACAATGCGAGATTGGAAAATATGGACCACTTTAATTAGCAAGGCAGCTTTTTATCATACAAAGCTGTTGTGCTCAGACGCATGGACCACATGTAGCAGGAATCTGAAGGAACTGGAGGCACATCATCCAAAAAATTCTCAGAATCAGCTGAATGTACCGACGCACCAACATCAGCATCCTGAAAGAAGCTGACATCCCCACTGTCACTACCATCATAACCTGACACCAGCTCCGATGGACAGGACACATTATCCCTATGCCAGATTGTTTTCAGCTTGTCATTGGTAAAGGTGCTCTGGGAGGTCAAAAGAAAAGGTATAAGGACAACATCAAGACAAGGCAAACATCAAATTGCCATATTGACCTTAAGAACGGGGAAGAAAAAGCAACCAAACAGGTAGACCTTGAGGAGACTGAAAGGTGCTGAACTGTATAACAGCGACCTCCACCGAGCCGCAGCAAACAAGCACAGATAGGAGGAGAGAGCCATCTTTAAAAAGGCCCAACCTCAACTCACCATCACTCACGGTCCACATTGCACAGAAATATGAGGCTCCGGATCTGGCCTTTTCACCCACCTGAAGACCCTTAAGGACAATAGGCATTTCTTAAAGGAATGCCTGAGCTTTAAGTTGAGAAATTTGTTTGTTTCTGCAAGTAATTACAGTCTGTATACATTCTGATCAGCCATCTTAGGAGGAGTGTTGTCCAAAAATTGTAAACAACAGTTTACTTGTTTCCAAATAAAACAGGAATTGAGCGGAAATATTGGCCCGACGAAAGAAAACTACAATCAGCACAAATGTGGCAGCTTCAGAACATGAACCGGGAAACTGATGGGTGATCTAAGGCAACAGTTTGGGCAATTATTTTAAATTATGTATTTATGTACAGGTGTTTTAACCAGGTGAAATGATGCCAGACTCATGGAAATAAGCTCAAAGTCTTGGAAAACTCCAAGTATTCTTTAAAACATTGATCCTAACCAGTTAGTCAAGTTGCTCCAGAAAATTGTAGCTATTTGGACAAGAACAAAACAAGCAACATTGACTCATAAATTTCTAATTTATTTGTATAATGATGTATTATTAATGGAAACTTCCAGTTTTAAAATGATTTGGGGCTTTTCTCATCTCCATCTTTGTCGATCCGACCAGTTCGTCTTACTTGGATGTTGGCAATGTGATGTCAGGATGTCAGTGCTGCTTTAGACCGTCGTCCTGCTGAATCTAAGGAAAGATGGGATCAGTTTGCACCCCCACCCCTCCACCACCACCTCCTTACCCTTTCCAAGCCTTCATGGAAAGCAGTGTGACTTCATAGGGTTACACTGGCTGCAGCCAGCAGAGAGCTGCGCTCCAAGCTGCTCCCCGAAATATTCTGGAAGCGGAAAATTACCCCGGAGGAACAAACAGTATTCCCAAACAGCATGCAATGAGAGCAGCTTTGTTTACGTCCGGCCCGCCTCCAGTTGTGACCCAGTGGTTCCATGAAACCTGATTTGTGGCGCTTATGATCTGCTTCTCTTTGTTTCAGCATTTCAGCGAAGCTCTTTGTTTGGTGAATCTTCCTCAACACAATGGACGCTTCCACACAAAGCCCAAAAATCCTGATGTCATGAATTTGACCAAATAAATAAACATTGAAAAGAGTCTCACTATAACAAAAGTATAAAAATAACTCTGAATAAATCTGAATTTAGTCAGTAAAGAAGGATGTTAACAGCAAGGATCTCTGAAATCAACAACCCTGACATTTGGATCAGGTATTGTATTTTAATTTATGATCATGTTTACGATCATAAACCAAGAGCCAGACGGTTTATTTTAGTCTTCAGAGTGAGCGACACGCTGCTCCACTCATGGAAGCTATCATCAATGCATTTTTGTTTATGCTCACTGGTCATTTGGCAGAATGAATCAACTTCAATGTGGACTAATATTCAGACTTCTGCTTCGTAAAACTGAATTTAAAGCTATAGGCGTGTGCAAAAGTTTCAAACCATTCTTAAATCAACCAGTTTGCTTTCAAGGAAACAAACGTTCAAATAATCTGTTAAAGCGGTGTTGATCAACAGCTCTCTGGGCTTTCTGTAGATATTTTAAACACTGTTTTTAGTTGTTTTCTGTCCACTTATTGTACCAGTATGGCATAATTCTGCAGGAAAGTGGACACATTTGTATGCAATTAGTAGAGTCAGTCCTGATAAAAAGCCTACAGAAGATTACCAGTGTCTAACAACCAGCTGTTAATCATGTCTGTCAAGTTTTATCTAACAGCTTTATGGGAAACCTCTTGTTGGAGATGAAATACTGTCAAACTGTCATATTTGGCATTTCTGACATATTCAACTAAAGGGCAAAATATGTTCTTGCAACAAACATCTGGTAAGTTAACAGGCTAAAGACGTAATCTTCTTTATTTTGTAAACACAACAATGGTTCATCCCTTGAGTTTAGGAGGCTTTTTAGTGGCCCAACTGACCAAAAAAATGAATAAAATCTCAGAGAAGGGGCCAAAAATGAGCAGAAAAGCAGACAAAAACAAAACCTGAAGAACTTCCGCTTTAAAAGGACCACAAAAACGTTTGGCTTCTTGAATGCAAAAAGTAAAGAAATAAAATGTGAATGAAGACTTCTGCAAAGTGTTAAAGTGTTGCATATTGTTATAATGCACCAAGGCAAAATGCTGCTGTTATGGAAGAAATAAAAACAATCATGTACCCTGACAAAAATAACTTATGAAGATAAAACTAACCGCTCAGTTTTAACCTTTGTGTTGATGCATTTCTCATACAAAACATTTTACTAGCAGAATTTAGGCATTCTTATGACATTAGTTAAATTACATAAATAGCTCTTACGGCCTGGTTTTATTTGGTGCAACTCTCAGAGGTACAGTTGAGCCTGGTGTGAAGTCAGTCAGCTCAGGCTGGAACCAGAACTGCTCAGATGGTGCAAATGTATTCCCCTCGTGTTATAAGCATACACGCAAGCATATGTAAGTTACATCCCCCCCGACACACACACACACACACGAGCATGGCGAGGCTGTTTAGTTGGAAGAGCTGGCTTCAGGCCAGGTCTGCAAGGAGAACCGTTCTCCTTCGTAATGTGACAAACATAAAAAGCAGAGCTCTGGAATGTATTTTTCTTGGAAAGAGCACAAGATTAACACATACTGCAGCTCCCTCCGAGCTGCAGAGTGGGAAAACAATGGTGGTGGGGGGGATAAGACGAAGAGACGAGAAAGTTTTGACTTGAGCGTGTTGCCCAATCACCTTCCCTTCCACCGCCTAAAGGACATTATGTCCCATAAAAGCCTAAATAAGTCCTATGTAAATGCTCTCAAAGAAGAAAAGGAGGGGTCTTGCAGAACGGTGTCAGATATCATGGAGTATACAGAAACATATAGAAGGAGGCCTCCAATCGGAGCCAGGCCTTTACAGATTCCCCTCATAGTTAATGTTTACATTTTCTGTTTTTATTTACGTCTCACAGCTCAGAGTTTTGCTCCTGCGTTTCTTATATGTGAATATTACTGATAAATCCTGTTCGGTGGACAGGGTTTGTAGTTCCATCAGGGTAAACTGATCCTCAGATCAACAGCAGCTGAAACACGGAGCAAAGAGTTTTGATAAATTTACACCAAACTGAATCAGGAGTTTGTTTTAACACGGAATATCCCCAACATGAATATAGAAAATTATTGAATAAATCAGCAGCATAAACTATATTTAGTCTGTTTGCTTCCTTTTATTTTAACAAACAACCAGCTGCTGTTTTATAGAGTTATGAGTTAGAGTCAAACTCAGCAGCACAGTGACACATTTCTTTACATAATCAGAAGTTTCCCTTTTACGCATGCTCTAGAAACCCCCTAAAATTCCTTTTTGTGGTATAAAATAGAGCGTTTGATATTAAAAATGCCACATAAAATTGCTGTGGTATGACAAATCAGAGCAAAAGGGAAGACAGGACTGAGCCAGAGGAAATCTTTTTTATTTGAACTTAACATGAGAATCTAAAATTTAAATTTCGACACTGAGTCAGTGACACAATTTGAGTATTTTCAGTCAAAGCTTTTGCTCCTATAAGCAATGGTGCAGCATTGTATAACTTAGAGGGATGTGTACATTAAGAAAAAGGTGATAAGAACTCATGTGGAGTTTATGACAATGAAGTAAATGTCCTGTTTTTCCTTGAGCTTCCTCACATCAGGTCAACGTTCCCATCACTTCTTGTTTCCTGTTCTGCTGATTTACAGCCGAACGTGCTCTCCTGCACGCAGCCGAACACTCTGGATAAGGTCAGCTGAAACACTTAAAACACAAATGTTATTGTGAGTGGGATTCGACTCGCTCCGTGTAGGATTTGATACGCTGCTGTGAGATCTCCCTTGTTTGCAGAAATCTAATCTGATGGACCGAGGTTACCTCCCTGCAGAGGATCAACATGGATCGTCATGGGTCAGCATAAACTCTTCTTACTGTAGTAAACAAGCGCAAATAAGAATTATATCAATTAAGTGTGTAAATGGAACAGCAGGGAGACAGTCTTCTCATCCTGTACATTACATCTGAACGTCAACAAGATGAATGTTGAAAACACATTTCAGGAGGAAGCAAGTTACTGATCTCTGAAAACTTATACAACCAAGGAGGCGTTTAATTCTGACAACCTGCTGAATGAGGTTTTAACTGCACACAAGATTAAATGTTTTCATCGTTTGTAGTTTTGAGCTTTAAGACTGAAACAAGAAACACTTTTTTTTTAAACTTTATTGGAAGTATCGCAGTTAAAGATTGTATATTTTTTGTTCGGCTGTCTAATTTTTATATAAAACAAAAGTTGTAGTTCTTGGCCACTGCCAAAGGTGAAAGGGAGATAATGTTTTTGCTCGTGTCTGGGCACGTGTGCATTCATTTGTCCGTAGCGTTAGCAAAATATCTGCTGAACCAGTGGATGAATTTAAATGAAACTCTCAGAAAGTTCTCATGGGATGCACATCTACAAGTGATTGACTTTTGGAGTCAATTCCATTCAAAATGGCTGCCACAGCTAAGCAATTAGCAATCACTAATGGATATAACAGTTTTACAGAAAGTGAGCGAGATTTGAGAGTCATCCTTAACACTTTGAGTGCTACCAGATCTCACAAAACATCATTTACAAGGTTTGATCAAAACAGCTGTAACTTTGTCTCTTCTCAGCATAAAATGATCTTTAAATCTCCAACATGATTTAAAAGGCCAAAATATCTAAACTTTGTTTACTGGTTGAAGAGATGTTTCATCACTCTGCAGCTCATGGAGCAAAGATTGTTTTCTTTTAAGTTTGTGAACGGCGTAATCATTGAACCAATGTGCTGTTTTTCTGTGGTTTAATGATTTAATTTACAACAACAGGAAACCAGCTAAGCTCCCTCACCTTCACACACTCCATGTTATAACAACATGATGCATAAACTCTTATAAACAGCCTGCTGTAAATTCAAACCATCCAAACCTGCTGCATAAAAAGGATCCTATATTGTGCTTTACTCTGTCAACATGCACAGGGCATCCTCTGTCTTTGTCTGCCTGCCTTTGTGTTGGTCTGGTGGCTTCTCACAGCTCATCCTCCTCTGGTCGCCCCCCGGGAGGAAAGGCTATCCTGGGTTCTGACGTCAGCCATTATGGGTCAGTAAACACAGACTAATCGGGGGGCGAGTCTTCATATAAACAGAGCTGTTTTCACTGTCAACAAGATGCAGATTCAGAGACAAACATGGACTTAGATCAAGTTGGAAGACCTGAGAAAAAGTTATTTTTCACCATAAGATGAGCTCCAGAACTGCTTATGATTGGATTTGTCTCCTGATGTCTGTGGAAAGGCCCAGCAGTCTTTGCCCTCCACTTTTCATGGCAGAGTTTTAAACTGAGGTCATCTCATTTTTAGAGATGACAAGATTTAATCTCATGTGATGCCTCGAGGTGTCACGCTCAGAATCTGTGATGTGAATGACTCTCAGCTACTACCACAACAATCGTTGTCCTCAAAGGTTCATTAAAACCTGTCCAGTGGTTCATGAGATATTTTTATGCTCCAAACAAACAAACACACAGACACAAGCTAAAACATTATTGCCCGCCTCCCCCTTTTTGGAAACAATAAGTGCAAGAAATCTGTGTCAGAACTGCACAGGATGTTTGAAGAAATAAAATCAACTCTTTGCTCTTTTGGACTTTTGTCCGAAGCTAATGTTTCAATCTTTATGGCAAATTTGAAGTTCTGATTTTTACCTGGGCAAATTACTGTCAACATCTTCCATTTTTCACAGATAAATTTTCATAGATGTATTTTCAAATACATCTATATATATACACATCTATATATATATATTTAATTATATAGAAATTTTAGGGTGTCATGCAGCAGTTATGTAACTGTATTTTTGCACAAGATATGGACTCGATGAAGCCTTTTTCACTGACCTTTGTCTTTATTTGCGCTATCTGGGGATTTTTCCACCTTGTTGGAGGCCTGCAGGTTGTAAACTCAGCTGTAAAAAGCTGTAAAGTTGACTGAGGGATGAAATTTAAACAACCTGCAGACGAGACAAGAGAAAGAGAAGCAACGATAAGAAATAGAAAATGAAAGATTTTTATGTCCTTTCTATCACAGTTCATAACCTGCAGTCAAGCGTAGCCTTTGTTTTTCCACACACTATTTTTATTTTTTTGGTGGTTTAGGTGATCAGCCAGTTTGCACACTGTCACCATGTGAGTTTGGAAGATAAAACCCATTTTTATCGGTACATTTTGTTCCGTGCTCAACCACAGCATCTGAAGTAGACACACTTAACCAACCTCACCACGTCCGTTTCATTGAGTTTGACGCGAGGTGGGAGGGCGGCAAAGATTTACATCAACGCGTATGTTTCATTTCTTCTTTTTTTAGCTCTATTAAATCCCCATTTAGAGACACAATAGTCTTAAAAGGGTTTAAAACTCAGATTGTTTTATGATTTTAGTAAATCATCTCAGTCAGGATGAACTCAGGATAAAGTCCATAACTTTGTGTAAAACGTTATTTGTGTCCAGAATAAAAACCCTTTCCCTCCACTTCAGATGTAGGTTGTATTGATTAATATTCAGCAAATATTAGTGTGCAAATATGTTAAACTGAGATGTTTAAATAAGCAGCAATGTTTTCACTCTAACATTAGCATTTTACTCAAAGTTATGCTGCAGTTTAACAGATATGGCTACTTATTTCTTTTATACATTTTAAATAGAAGCCTATTGATTTGATTTAATCTCAGATTTTTCGTTGAAATGACCTTAAGAAGGTGTTATTTGACTGCAACTCAAACATGTTATTAGAAGCCTAAAACTGCTTATGCTTCTATGCAGCAGGCGGCTCATGGCTGACCTTTCTGTTGTAAATTGTTTACACTTCTGTCTTCAGCATCAAGTGGTGATGTGAGCCACTAACCAACTCTCTGTGAAGAGGAGGACATCAGCAGCATCAGCAACGCAATCTGGTTTGCTTCGAAATTTCTGTCAGAAAATGTTGCTTTGTTTGGTTGTCGAGTCCAAGTTGGATTTGTCTCCGGTGTAAAAGAATCTGTGTCTGGATGTGTGCTTAAAGGTTTGAGAAGTTGTGAACATTTACAAAATGTGACACCAGATGTTGCATTAGTCATATTTGGAATGAGAAGCTGGTATGGGGTTTTAGGTCCCATCGTTGCACAGAATTAGCTCTATTAAAAGTCTGCAATGACCTGCTCCTGGTTTTAGACAGATATAGTTGTGCTGTTTTGATTTTGTTAGATCTCAGTGCAGCTTTTAGTTGCCCACTCTAGCCTTCTAAATCACGTTATATTGTAAATCTTTCTCCGTTGAAATGGGACATTTTTTTCCTCGACAGCCCCCATTAGCTGTGGAGTTCCTCAAGGATCCATCTTGGTGCCACTTCTACAGTATCTACACTCTGCATGCTTCCCTTGCTTCTCATATTCTGTAAATACTTCATTTCAATTGTTGTGCAGATGATACACACATCTATATGCCCTTTAAGCCCCAATGACACCTCATCTGTTGTGCTCATAATAAATTACATTGAAGAGGTGAAATTATAGTAAGTATGAAATGATTCTCCTAAAACTGACATAAACCTAGCATCTCAGAACTTTTATCACTTCCTCTTCAGGCCCATGCTTGGAATCTAGATGTCACTTTTTATTTTCATTAAAGATTTGATAAATAGATAAAAAAGCTGTTTTCTACAACTCAAACTGTTCCAAACTCAAACCCATTTTCTCCAACAGAAGACAGTTATTACAGCTTTAATCACCTCCAGGTCAGATTGTTGTAACTCAGTCAGTCTTGTTTGTTTTTAAAGCGTCACCTGGTCTGGGACCAGTATTCACATCTGAACTCTGCTCTTGGTCACATTTGAGCTTTTCTGAGACGGTCTCATTGGAAGTTCCACATTCCTGATCCTGTCTTTTCTGCAGCCGTCCCGAAACTGTGAAACACTTATCCACTCTCAGTCAGGTGTGCCTCCCGTATGGATCTTAAAACATTTATTTTTTGTCTTTTTATTAAAATAATGCTTTTAGATTTTAAGTAATGTAGAATTAATGCCATTTAGTATCAGTTACCTGGTTTTATTTTTGATGCTTTTAAAATATCTCTATTTTAAATTGATCATAATATTTCTCTTTTTTGTGGCTGTTATTATTGTATCACATTTTGGTCAACTCTGGTACTTTTTAAAGTTGATTTGATTTGATATCTGGTTTGTGTTTTTAATTTGAGACAGTATGACCCTGTCAAACTTCATGCACTACAAATTAGTAAATATTGTACTCCGTGTACCAAAATGTGTAAGTTCTCCTCAAAAACACGCCTAATATCTCTCCAACTCTTGGTTTGTTTACACTCACAGCTGCTCGGTCCAGATGTGAAACCAAAGACGAGGCTCCGTCCGACAAAACATTAACACCGGGAGGCAGGAGAGGCCAGTGGCACAGCTGGTGAGCAGCTCATGCCAGCTCATACAGTTTAAAGAGTGTTTTCCTATAAAAAAAAAAAGCTCCAAATGGATCCCAGATGATCCAAGCAGAACCGGTCTTTGATTTTTCAGCATGCAACACATGTGACGTGTTACTGTGTGTCTGTGTCCCTATAACTGATGCTGGAAGGAAAACATTAGTTCGAGGAAAATGGGAAGCTGAGAAGAAGACGCATCATTTATAGCTGAAATAAAAAGTATAAACCAAAAAAAGATGAACAAATCAGCTGCCCCGCCCTCATCGACACAGTCCCAGACTAAAGCATCGTTCAGCAGGACGCTGTACGTTTTACACAAATATTTTCAGGAGGCACAGAAACAAGTCAGATGAATAAACTCCCCCATCCTGCAGCCTGCAGGCCCCGGAGGATGTACTGTTGTGGTGCCAGATGTTTCAGGACATTCCCACATGTGTGTCCATGCCTTGACTTGTGAGAGCTGATTCAGCAGCACGAGAGACACTTCAACCAAATGAGGCAACTTCTGTGTGGGTGATCAGTTAGATATCCAAAAACCATCACTTCAAGCTTTTGCGCCTGGTTAAACCGGTTCCTGATTGTAGTTATCCCATATTTCTGACTTTACTTAGTTTTGCTTTGTGCATTTAAAATAAATCAACTGATGTCATTTGTTCCCCTGATTTAGCTCCTGCCAGTGAAAAGTGAAACAAAGTATTTACTGACCTGGTTGCTGATAAAAGACAGATAAGGTCAACCGATTGACGCAGACCTGTTAGGGCATGTTTGGGGTCTGTGTCCTTTTCATTTGAGATACTTTATTGTAACAGACAAAGAGCAGAGCTAAAATGAGACTTTACTTCCATAATCCCAACAAGCAACTTACGTCAGTGAGATGAATTAGAATGAGAAAGAACCGGGCGGATTGCTCGATTTAAAACTTTTAACGACTGAGAGCTGACCACTGATATTCAAGCGACCTCTGTGTTTATGGTACAAACTAATCTATTCCTAAATCACTGATCGATATCAATCCTGTGGTCTAAATGCTGGTTTTAACATCAGCTAAAGCAGATAATTTCTGTTTTTCTCAAGGCACTGAAAACTCTACCTGTTTTTAAACAAACTTGGCCTCAGGGAGGGGAACATTATCTCTCAGACTGTTGGATTAATTACTCAGATAATTTGATTTTTAATGGTCCCTAAAGTGTGATTCCCACCAATTTGATTCAAAAAAGTGACTCTCATTCTAGCAGCACTATGACGTTTGGCCTTATTTTCCTTATTAGTGTTTTATAAGTCATCTCACTGCAGATTTAACTCCTGCTCTGCAGTTTTTTGTACGGCCTCAGGGACTCGGTGCTGAAGGAACAACAACCAGCTGTTGAATGTTACGACTGGAGGATCGTGATGTTTTTCTTCAGCTCGTCCCCCTGGAGAGGATACGGTATCACAGGTTTGCACAGAGGAGCCGGCTTGTTTTTGACAAACCAGTGCAACAACTTCAGAACAGCTGAGAGTGAGTGAGGATGTTTGTATGCAAATCTTAAAGTCTTGTCTGTCTTTGAAAATTGTTTTAAATAGAAACAAACACAAAAAGGAAAAAAAAAAAAAACAATGACATGATACATGATAAGAAAGTTAAGATAAAATGAATTTAAATGTTAAAAATCTTTGAGTATTTAAGAATTTCTGCTTGGAAAATTTTTTAATAACTAGGAAAATCACATTTTCTGCAAAAATCTGTGAATGACTTTGCTGAAGAATTTGAAACTTGATTTGTTAAAGTTAAAATTAGGAAAAACATTAGCTAAAAGAGCAAAAGGCATATTAAAAGTCAAAGTAGCAAAATAGCAGCTAAAAGCTAAAGTAGCACATTGGTAGATAGGAGCTAAAAGTAGTGAAAGTCCAGTTAAAAGCAGCAGAACAGTAGCTAAAAGCTAAAAGAAGCATAAGAAGGCTAAAACAGAACAAGTATGATGATGAAGATTTTAAAGAAAACAATGATTTCTAAATGTATTCCCATGGTGAAAATATCTGTAAATAAAGTTAAATATTTAGAAAATTATAAAAGTTACAAACACCAAGAGTCATAGCATCCATCTTCTGATTGAGCTGAAGGTTTTAATGTATGAATGGCTAAATTAGCAAAATGTTTGCAAATTTAATTGCATCAAAACAGGAAAACAGGAAAACACAAGTAGTACAGCTTTGAAAGTTATTGTATTTCACTTCAAGTATAAACTTGTTATTAACATCTTTACAAGCTGACAGGAAGTTTGTTTCTTATATTTGCTCCAGACTTTATTACCATGACTCATGTGTTTTTTTTCTCCTGACACTTCTTGTGACCCAAACACCCTCAGGTTTTTGGAACATGGATGTGATTTTTCAGAAATGTTTGCTGCCAGCGAACAAGGTCAGACGGCGGATATGTTTCCCTCCTTCCTCATGACCACAACTCATTGGACAGCAGCTGTCTTCGCCTTCCTGACCCTCCACCCCCTCCCTCCTACAGCCTTACAGCAAACTGCTACTTCAGAAGAAGTCGTGCTGGTTCCGTGTCAGAGGCCAACAAAACAGGCTCCTCCGTCAGATGGTGACGGGGCCAGCAGATCCTCACCCTCAGGCCTCCTCCCACTCAACCCTCTCCCTCCTCATTGAAGTGAGAGCTGAAACAGGGCAGGGTTGTTTTGTGCATGCTTTTACAGCTCAGGTGTTTGGCAGGAAGGTGAGTAAACAGAGTGACAAACGCGAGGTGGATGGTTTGGTTTCGTCTGGATTCTGACGTCTCTCATGTTCAGATAATCTCAGACTGGTCGGTTGGCCATTAAGCTGTCAGTCAAACCGTCAACACCACATTCTTCTTTGCTCGTGTAATTTCTGCGTAGCTTTTTAAACGCTCATTTTGACAAAGAACTTCATGAAATCTCTTATATCTTCACCTAACATCTGGGCATAGATCTGTAAACCATTTGAGAAAAATTTTAAGCCGAGTAAAAAACAAACAAAAAACTAACCTAACCCGAACACCTGTCCTGCTATAATACAGAATAACGTGTTAATGTTCTCAAAAATCATGAGTTGACCGTTTGTTTTTAATTCTGATATAACTTAGCCAGTTTAATCTTGTTCTCCTGAAAAAACAGCTCATGTTCTCGGGATAACAAGATGATTATGATGCTAATTTAAACGCCTTACACAGAGTTTCATCATTCAGTAGTGCCATCATGACGCAGATGATGTGGAACAGGAACAATAAAATCAGCCGCCTGTTCTCATTTCTGATAAAGCCTCGTTTTATTCAGCTGTGATTTTGAAATAACCTCTAGTCAACATTAAAACAAGCTTTTCTAGGTTGAAACAACTAAACATTTTAACCAGTTTTTCTCTAAGTGTGTTTTCTCTCTCAGCTTCTCGACTCTGACTGGATCCTATTTTTCCAGTCGTAACTCGTCTCATATTCTGACTGGCACAAAGACGCTTTCTGTTGTTCAAACAAGTACAGAAGTCACTAGTTAATGAACATTTGGTGCCCGTCGTGTCCCCACATTCTTCTAGCTTTTTGTCTAATTTTTCTAAGCGACAGTGTATTTTTCAATCATCTGAATAGGAAAAATGATGCCTTTCCTGTAAGCTTACAGAGAACCATTACCACTGACACAGCACAGTTATACGTCACTAAAAGTTTTTCTTCCTCTTTGGTTTGAGTTCACTTAATGACTCACTTGTTTTTTCCAAAGCAGAACTTTGTGTTTACAGCTTAGAGCGAAACAAAATTCAAACGAATGCTTGAAATTTGTCATCAGACCTGGAGCTCAGGAAGGGTTTTCCCAAAATGCCAGGAACTGGTTTTACATGTTAAATCACAGTGTGTGTGTGTGTGTGTGTGTGTGTGTGTTGTTTCCCGTTAGTTAAACGGTCACGTATCAGCCTTGACAGTCCAGCGTTTTCAAAAATACGTGCTGACAGTGATGCAGTGTTTTATCTTGTAAAAGGCAGGAAAAACAAAAGAGAAACAAGAAGAGTTTGTCATGAATTACAGGACGGACTCGTGTTTCAGCTGAGCTCTAAATAACTGACGGACACAGCAGGCCGGTGTCACTGACAGGCTGCTGCAGAGAACAAACTCAGTGGGGGTTTTTTTCTAGGGAAACAGATCTGGGAAAACAGCTTCAACCCCTGATGTTACCCCTTGACACCCATCCACCACAGCCCCATGAGAAACCCCTCCTCTTCTTCCTCCTCCTCCTCCTGCAGCCAGCAGCCCAGCTGGAGCACCAGGAGGTCACTCAGCTGATCTAATCTTCAGTCCAGGTCAGCGCTGGGAAAACGACCCGTTTAAGCTGCCAGGAGGGTTTCTGATGATCGTCACAAAAGTCAGATTAATCAGTTTTGGTGAGAAAGAGAGTTTGTTTATTCCTGAAGCCGGCGCCACTGGTTAGGCAGCTTCTCACTTCTGACAGCAGGGTTTACAAAAACGTGTTTCTATCAACACATCGGAGCAAATCAAGCTGCATAAAACAGCTTAGTTTTCAGAATTTCCAGCCAAAAACATCAAAAATGCTGAACTCTGCATCCTTTTCTTCCTTCCAATGAGTCAGACTTGTTTTGTCATCCTTTAAAAAGTGGCCATGACCGATAGTTTTTCATCTTTTCCAAAGGCCTTTCAGCTTCTTTTCTTAGGACTTTGGCTGCTTTTCCTCTTATTTTCAGTCCAGCACCTGATCATTTTACGAGGAATGTGTATTTGTCTGTTAAGTCGCTGAAGTTTGACCTGTGAATCACTCAGTCATAAAAAGCCTTTTAAACTCAGGGGAAGAACTGGTGTTGTGTTGACACATAACCAGTTTTAAATTGGATTAAATTGGCACTTTGTTACCAGCACCCTGTCACAAAGAAACAGTCTGTTCCCATTTCTACAGTTAAATTGATACAAAACACAAAAAATAGCATAAGGTGATTCCCAAAGAGCTGAAAACTTGACGTATCATTGATCAACTGAGGGATGATGCATCTCTGAGGTCCTGGGTCAAGACTTTTCTGGATTTTTTTCCCTATTTCCTAAGTGCATGACTTTCAGATACAGTTAATTTGCTTGAAATATGTTTTTAGGCCTGAAACTTCTTTTGTCTTCTTATGCCGTCAAGGTCAGGTACAAAAACTGGACGGAAAATGAGTGAAAAAGTGGCAAAAATCCAAATGAAAATGTTGAAAGAGCTTCAAAAATCTTGATCAGTACATCTTAAAGATGTCAATTTGGCTGCTTGGAGGTAAAGTATAAATTAATTAGGGTTGATTTAAAACCTTTGCACAGTACTGTCCATATAATAAATAAATATAACTTCCTTTAACTATACATTTCATCTATAGCATTCATCATAAAGCTGCAGCTAAACTGATTGTCGTGTTTTCTGAAGATCTGCAAACAATCTGTGCCGAATTTAGTCCGAGACTCAGATCTGTTGAGAAACTCATCCAGAGCAGGCACCAATCTTTAACAAACTGATTGTGCAAGATGTATTTGGTTCTGCATGAGCACACCAGAAAACTGAACATTTTATATGCATGGAGAAGAGATAACAGAGAGAGAAAGTCTGGAAGCAGAGAGAGTGAAGGAAACACAACACAAAAGAGACAACCAAAGTGTGAAAACAAAAAGGAAGTTGGGTCATTAAAACTAAAACAAGGTTAATTTAGATTACATGTGAACGTCTCCCACTGAAAACTAAAGCTGATGTTTTTTGTGCGGCTGCAGTGTGTTGAAGACTCCCTGTTCCTGAAACCAGCGAAGCATCAGAATACTTTGAACACAGAAGGCCTATTGTATCGTATCTGATCTGAAATCAGCAGCCAGCAGCTGAAAAGAAAAAAAAAGGCATGTTGACTCATGGATGGAAGGAGGAATGAAGGCAAACAGAACAACTCTCTGACCTGCAGAGGGAACGCTGCGTACTTTGCTTTCCCTCCCTGACAGGTGAATTACAAAACAAACGTGCCGTAAACAAAAAGCTGGATATTCGAGTCCTGCAGCGCAGCAAAACACATGTAAGCTGCAGAAACAGCTTCAGCAGGAAACCCCCTACGTGTCTCACAGCTTATTCTGAAGTATTTTAGAAATATATGTTCATTAAGACAATATTTTACAAGAATTAACATGATGGAAATATGCAGGCCTGATTCAGTGACCATTATATTAGGGTCTGCCTAATTGAGCCAGCTACAAGAAAACAATCACTGCAGCAGAAGTTGTAGAGAAGAGGTCACACACACACCTGTTTTATTAAATCTAAATTATTTTCTGCATGTGGCCCTAACATGCAAACAAATCATGTTCATAAAGTCACGAACGTAGACTTTTTTTGTTTGCAATCAGATCTGAGGTCAAGCCAGAGCAACAAACTGTGTGTGAAGTTTAAAGAGTTCAAAGAGGAAGTCACGTTAACCTCGTGTTCTGTAAGGATTACAGGTGTCACAGATGCACCTGAGCGTTCACCAGCTCTGTTGCTTTTCTAAGTCACCTGTTGAAGCTTGTCAATGGAAAAAGAAAAGAAAAAAATGGAAAAAAAAACCATGCAAATCATGTCTAAAAAGAACATGTGCCCACAAATCTCTCTGTTCGACATATAGATCACTTTCAGATCCAAACTCGCACATGACCTGGTTAAACATGCATAAAAACAGAGCAGGAAGAGACAAAGGGTTGGTAAACATCAAACAGGAGTCTTTCCTCTACCCACACACACACACACACGCAAGGTCACACAAATTGCTAAGGAAAGTCACACACACACACACACACACACACACACACACACACACACACACACTGCATGCCAGCACACAGTAAGGCACCGACATCCTCCATGTGTGATTACATTTAAATGTTTGCAGCCACAACACAGCTGGTGCTGCACAGAGGAAGCCTGTGTGTGTGTCTGTGTGTGTGTCTGTGTGTGTGTAGGAGAGAGCTGTAAATGCATGCACAAAGTTGGAAACTCTTCATGCGAGTGCACGTGGAAAGTTGCCAGTTAAAATATAACCGTGTATAGGAATGAGTCACCACGCCAGCCGCACCAGGTGCTGCTAAACTGTAGCTTAAAAACAAACAAATACATTTCCAAAGGTGTTTAAGTCAACACGTGTTCCACCAATAAAATTATTCTTCAAAGCTTTGTGCAATAAATTTTGAATCCCTTGACAGTTTCCTGCAGCAGTCATCAACAAAAACAACTTTGACTTTTGGCCTATTTTACACCAAGCAGCCTGCGGTGTTTAGATTTGAATAATGAAAATGTTTACCCAGAACTTTCCTGGAAGGAATGTATGTCATTCCTGTACATCAGTGAGAGAGTTTGAAGATCATCCTATAAACTTTGTGTTTTGTTGCCAGTTTTGGACACCTCTCGTAAATTCGATTTTTAGCCTCAGTCAGTTTTTTTCTTGGTAAAATAAAAAAATGTGCACGATGAGAAATGACGGAACGCTGGTGTAGATTGTTGGAGTTGTCCTGATTCTGGAAGAAGTTTCACCTCATCTGGAAAAAAACAAACAACAACCCACCATGATTACATCGAGGAGGAGGCCTCAGGGTCCAGCTTTCTAACTCCTATAGTGACTTGACTCGTAATTCAAACAGCACCAGTGGTTCATGGGATGCCTATAACATGTTCACAAACACACACATACAAAAGCATTATTGCCTAACTTTGCCTTTGGGCGATAATCAACCAAACAGGATCCTAAATCATGGAAACAAAAGCAAAAAGTGTAACTAGGAGCCATAACGCCCTCATGTTGCATTTCACAAGACATATTTGCATAAATATGTTTGTCTGTGAAGATGAAGTGTGTACGTACAAAACTTTAAAGGGTATTTACAACCTTTTTAAAGTTTTATAGATGCACACTTTATTCAAAAAAGCATATTTATATGCAGCATTTATCAGATTTGTGTTCTGTTCACTTTTCCCTTAAGCCTAATGTTATGTTTGCAAAATATTTGTGGTGTTTTCTATTTTGCTGCAACTAGTTTTGCATACAGTAGTGTACAGTAACGTGAATAGTTTGCAAAAAAACATGTTTTGCAAACTTGTAAAAGCATTGTTTTATTTGCAAAGTTGTTCTTCCTGTGTTATCGCCATGCATCACATGCTCCTCAGAGTTAAATACCCCCTGCTCAAACAGAGGAAACATGTGACAGCAATGTCTTATGTCACGCATCTGAGCTGACAAGTTCAAACCAGAGCTGCAGACGGTTTAGCAGCACCGGGCAAACAGGCTCTCAGCATCAACCCCAACAACAAAAGGGGAAGTGAAACCCAAGACTGTGTGGGTGTGAGTGTTTGTCTGAGCAGCCTGGAACATCAGGCCACGCCCTCTGCTCGCCTGCTCGCTCCCCATTGGCTGAGCTATTGTCAAGCGCATTTAATAAATTTCCCCCATGTGCCAAAAGTCATATCTACGTGACGTCACATGGGGCCTTTAAATGACAAATGGCAGGCCGACTTTAAATGGCTTTTTGAAACTAAACAGGCCAAGAAAAAAAAAAAAACACAGTTCAGACTGGTGTGCTCAGGAGCATCACTGACAGTTGACCTACTTACCTTTTATGGCAACCACACCTTGTGGTGCATTTGACCTTAAAGTAGGAATTTTAGGATTTGTGTCGATGGACGAAGCCCTTAATGATCTTTATGAACCTGAGCTGAAATGGGCCAATAATTCTTGTGTTTGTTGTGAAAAGGAAACTGGACCTCACACAGCTGAATGTACAATAAACGGAAAGATTAAGATGTTATTCTAGTCCCAGACAGGTAAATATATATTCAGTAAAAACTCCAGATCACTGTCTAAATTTTTTTTCCTTCAAAATAATCAAGCTTTCAGCGTCTTTCACCATAAAAAACAAAGTTTTGAAAAGGTTTGTCTGCACTACCCTATCTTATGCAAGCTATATCCTTTGTTTACTTATCTGCCAGACTCCATTAGATTCTGGTTCATACACGCATGTATTTATAAAACACGCCGAGTCATGACTGACGAAAACATGCAACCTGCATCCAGCGAGCGAAAGCTGAGAGGCGAAAATAATCACCATCCGTTTGGTTTACCACCATAAACAGATCACGTTGCAACTTTGTTTTCATGCCATGTTTCATACAAAACAAATCTGTGAGCCAGGAATCCAGGTGAGAGGGGAAGGACGGGGGGGTTTATGGGCCTGCTGGGAAGCTCTGGGATGTCCCGGCACTGTGTGAGAGGTTGGTCTGGAAAATCAGGAGCATTTCTGCATCTGAAGACATCCTGCCTCCAACTGATGAAACCCATACATTTACCAGTAAAGGTAAATTCTGCTGTTAAATTCAGCTGAAAGGTAAAATCACAGGATTTCAGCATGATTTTCTGCAGAAGTGTGTAACACCGGAACACACTGTGGTTTCAGAGGGAGTCATGTTAGTTATTAATTGGTCACATGGCTTAGGGGGGGAACTGGTAACATCCACACATACGGGCGCCGTCACATGAGTTTGCAATTAAAGACTTCAGAGTAAAGCTCATCTTAAAGACTTGCCGTGACCTTTTGAACCAAAAGTAAAGTTTGTCTTGAACATTCTTGCAGCCGGTCTCCTTCCTGTGTTTTTTTTCTGTAGGTTGAGATAAAAATCATCTGCACCCACACCCGTGTGGTAAACGCTCTCTCACACACACGCACACACACACACAAGCTGATGAGTCACATGTTTAAAGACCCATTGAGCACAGGAAACACTTTTCTCACAAAACGTATTGCAAGAGTCGTGTGTGTGTGTGTGTGTGTATGTGCGACAGGAACCCCTCCTCCACCCCTGGGTCGACTTCTTTACATGAAAACACGCTGACGTCTGCCCTTTGTTTTCTCTGCTACTTTATACGTGACTTTCAAAGCAGCTGTGTAAAATGTCTTCCTGCCATTCGGCTACATGTAGTGCAAACCAGAGCATGTAATAAATGCTTTGAAACACTGCAAAATGTAGCATTTTAATTATTAAAAAAAGCCTCAAATTGTCTCAAAAATCACTTCATGGCCATCTCTGATTTTCACATTTATAATATGTAAACATTTGGATAACTTCAAACTTGTCAAGCCTGAACAAAAAGAAAAAATAATAATTGTGAATTTAGCACATTTTTAAGGCTTTAAAAACATCTCGTGTTTTATTTCTCTTGCAAGTTGGTGAAACTGCCGCAGAGGGGATTTTTGTTGTTGTAACAGGTGATGTAACACGTTTAAAGCACTTCGAAATGAACCAGGAGGGGGTTTTCACAACTGATTGCCAAAAAGTTTAAAAAGTTTTTATCATGTTTGATCAAGTCATTTGTATTTTATGGTTTTCTTGCCTGCAGATATAACACATGCTCCACTTTGCTATTTTTACAGCCCTTTTTTAAAAGATTCAAAGTTGTTTATTGGATGCTTTTTTTCATGATGCAAACGCATCCCAGGATGCTTTGTCTGGTTTTTCCATTTAAAACTTCAGAAAATGAGTTCAGTCAGAAACTAAAGTATCCTTGAGTGGTATTTAGAGAGAAGTTGGCTCCCAGAATCCCCCCTGCTTTTTAACAACAGGAAGAGGCCTTGTCTGTTTGGAACATCCTGAACAAAACTTTGGGTTTTCTCCCAAACAGACAAAAATCTCACACTTGCATGTTTTATTTTGAAACGGAGAAGCACTTTTCTATAATTATGCTCTTTTTTTGAGAAGTTTGTCCTTCCTATGTGCAGCTGAGAATAATGAGGTCAGACTTTTTTTTTTGGAGGACAGAAAAGGAAATTTATGTTTATAAATCAGGAGAAATAAAAACTCCTCAACTATTAAGTCCTCAGAGTAAACTCATTCTTGTAGTTTCTCTTAATAGACCTTCCCATAAGAGAAAAAGTAGATTTTTTTAACTAATTCAGATCCTTTAACAAATCCTATCTTTGATTCAGACTAGAAGTTGGGACTAGAAGTTTTAATAATTCAGATTTTCTTTTAAAGACATGGTCTTTAGATTATAACTCACATGATAAGTTTTGGCACTGAGTTGGGAAACTGATACACTGATCATGTTGAAGGTCTGAGCGGATCAACAAACAACAAGAAATCAAAGCTTGGCCAGCAGAGTAGGATCAAATTTTGTCGTAAGTCTTGATTTTTTTCCAGCAACAAAGCATCAACATTGAACTTTATTTAGAGTGATGTGAAAGTTGGAGGCTTCAAAGAGATGACAGCAAGTCCCCCGTCAGTTCAGCGGTCCTAATTTGTGTGTGTGTATATTTGAGAGGAAGAAGGAGGCAGAGGGGAGGGGGTGATGCAGCTCTCAGCACTGGCTCACGCCGGTTTGCTCCGCTTCTCGCTGGTGCACCACATGGAGGTTTGCAGGGAGGAGGGCGGATTTGAGGGGGGGCATTTAACGCCTTGACTGCCCTTTGCAGCTCTGAGGGCCTTGGCAGGGCCTGCCTGTTGAAATGCAGGACACTTATCTAGAGTGCAGAGAAAGCATGCGGCAGCCCATCACCCCTCCCTCTGTGCAGAACGATGGCTGAGATACTCAGGCATGTGATATCCTGGTTCATGGATCACACTGAAATATACGCAAGAACGAAATACACTCATCAGTCATAACAATATCCATAAAATACAGAATAAAAACCCCCACCTTTCAGCCAGCAAAACACCTCTGATCAGTCAGGAAAAGGACAAAAAACACCTGGGGGTGTCTGATGTTCTGACCTGCAAACAAAGTGTTGCAAGAGTCATAATATTAAGGATCAGTGTTCATATGATGTGCAAATTAACTCCCATGCTGCAGTATTAGTAATTAGAGGTGGGGGGGGAGTCATAATCTTTTCTTCAATGCAGACATGAACGGTTTATTAGATTTATTTAACTGTAACAACGTCCTGCAAAAGGCAGAGCTCTGAAGTGCAGCTCCCAGGCTGTTTATGGCCTGCGCACAACAGAGACGAGATAAAAAAGCGGCACCTTCAGCTTTGAAAGCCAGCACTTGGAAGGACTTCAGCTCCTACAAAGTTAAAGGGAAAAAATGACTTTCACAAGAGTCACAATATATCCCGTTTGTGTACACGTTTCCATCTGGAGGAGAAAAATAAGTAAATCACCAAATGAACACAAAAACAAGCATCTGGAAAACTATAAAAAGCAGGTTTTTGGTGTCACTTCAAGGAAAATGCTCCAATCGAATCTGACACTAATTAATATGTTCACTAGAATCAACAGCTAAAAAAACATCTTGCAGGGAATGTTATGCAGCATAACTTGTGTATGGTTTCAAGATGATATGTGCATTTACTGTGATGCGTTCAAATGTGTGAGCGGACGTCCAGCCATGAGCAGAGAGGCAGAACAACAACCTCTGTATAACCCTGTGCTTAAAAACAGCTGGATGTTGTTGTTTAAAATTTGTATAATTTTTGAGTCCTGCAGATTCTGGAGAGAGACCATAGATGGATTGGGCTCCAGATGCTTAATTTAATTGGAAGCTGCTGAGTTTAAAACGTCAAATGGGCGCCCTAGATTTAATGCTGTGGCTGATCTGAGTCTGTGTCCATCAGGAGTTAAAAAAAGTTTATTTTTAACTCCAGTTTTTACTCTGATCCCAGTGTGCAGTTAATACATTGATTAGGCTTTTCTCCTCTGATGATACACCATAGTTCTGTCTTATATTTGTCTCTAAAAGCAAGACCATTTCTGTAAACAAGTGGTTTGGGTGTTAGCGTTTGCCCAGAAGGGACTATAGAAGTAAAACAAAAGCATTACAATGTTAAGAGATTCATGCAGATGTCATCAATATATCAGTAGTTTTGCATCTTACTCTTATTTAAATAGTCTTTAGCTTTAGTTCATTTAAATTCAAACAAATCTGCTGTGATTTGGTTGTTAGTGGCCCTCTCTGGATAAAGTTTAAGAGGTCAAGTTTAAATTTTCTTCATACATTTACAGAATTAAAAAAAAGTTTTTGATTATTGTTACTTAAACTGAATGCAATCTTATATTTTCTTCCTCCTAAAATGCCATTTTGATTTAAAGTCACATTATTTACACTTTCCAAAAGCCCTTTTCCTGTAGCATTTTTTACGAGTTATATTTGGAAAGTAAAATGTCTCTAATGCCCGGAAGCTGGAAACTAAGAAACATTTCCTTTTCCAGATAAGTCAAACACAGGATGCCAACGACGACTGCACGTCAAATGATTTCTTCTGAGGAATAAATAAGCTGCAGCTGGGAAGTTGTGTCATGGAAAAACTAAGTGGCAGCAGGTGAATGTCAGCTTTGGCATACGTAGTTCTGCTCAAGTTTGCTTCATTTGGATTAAAGAGGAAAGTTTTTACCATTCTGGTGTTGAGGACTTACACTGAACAAAAACATAAATGCAACACTTTTGTTTTTGTTCCCATTTTTCACCTTTTTCTATCTACACAACAGGCCTTTCTGTCAAATACTCACTTCTTTGTCGAGCTAATCCATCCACCTGACAGGTGTGGCTTATCAAGATGCTGATTAGACAGAGTGATTATTGCCCAGGTGTGCTTTAGGCTGGCCACAATAAAAGGCCAATCAAAAAATGTGCAGTTTCATCACAGCATAATGTCACAAGTTTTTAGGGCGTGTGCAATTTGCATGTTCAGTATAGGTAAAAAGCTTTGAACGTTTTGAATATTTACACATATTGTCATTGTTCGTACTCTTTAGATTCCTTCTGATAACTAAATCTTCTTTCCCTGAGCAAAATATAAACACGGGACTTAAGTTTGACAGAAGTTTACAGTGAGACGGCTCAGTGGTGAAAAGAAACAAAGATTATTTTATTGCTGTTTGAACTGCTCCAGTTCACTCAGGTGTCATAAAACGTCTGAGTCAGCACAGAGAAGTTGGTGCATAACACCACAGTGAGCTGCGGATGTGTCTCCAGGCAGCGCAGAGCCTTGAGGAAAGGTCAAAGGTGAGAAGTGTAAGGTCCAGCTGGGCTTTCTGCTTCAAACGTTTAAAAAGTCCAACACTATGACGTTCCACAAACTGGAGCCTTTATTAAACATCTGGACCAGTACAAAGCTGTGATTTCTCCTGTTTTTGCTTTTTGTCAAACTTAAATTAAATCATTCAAACAAAATCCACTTAAACCAGAAGTTCTTTAAATGATCAACTTGTTTACGGTTAATGTGTTGCCCCAAAATGGACACTGAGACAAATTGCTCCAAATTGGCTGCAGTGGTCCTGTCTTTGCTCCTGTGAGTGAAGCCGGGGATGAGATGTGTATTAATAGACCGGACCTGATCTTCCGTGAAGGCAGAAGTCAGTCTGAGCCAGACCACGAGTGTAATTTTTAGGACTTGGCAGAGTCCAGGAGCACCGTCGGTTCTCATTAGTCCTGACCCGGAGCCAGGATGTATCAGATGGAAAATGTCCCACAGACAGAGACACCGTGGCTTCTGACCTGTCTGCTGACCATCAAAAACTTTCCATTTACTGGTAAACAAGTGAATGTTTTATAACGAAAGGATGAGGCATGAGCTAAATGATGGTGTGATGATGAGTGAGGGGAGCCCGGAGAAAAACCACACAATGTAAGCAATAACGAGGCTGGGATAATTAATTTCAGCCTAATTACAGCTTTACATCTGTTTCTTGGGTTCTGTCATCAAAACAAAATCTAGATCAGTATAACTTGTCATTTTCGTCCTTTCAGAAAAATCAGTTCAGGCTCAGGTTTAAGGATAGACGCAGCTCCCAACCCTCCAATTATTGTACATCCTTAACGGCAAACTAATTCATTCACACTCAAGTTTTAAATCTCTTTTATATTAGTAATACTTAATTAACTTCACTGCTGTGGAGAGGTACTTGTTTGTAAGTCACAAACTACTGCTTAAATTAAAGCGTTGTTCCATTTTTATTAAACATTTGTTTTTCTTCTTTATTTCAAAAGTTAGTCGGATCCCAAACAGCTCTTCCATGGATGTTTTTATGGACAATGAGTACTTTAACACTGAAAACACACTCCTATATAATACATTAAACTAGTCTAGATGGAGAGGACATGCTGTATTTGTGGTGAACTCTACAAAAATAATAAAAAAGGAGATTATGGTCAGTGTATTGGGTTACTATGCTCCTGTTATTTGTACATTTTATGCTTAAAAACATTTTTTTCTTCCAATGAGATAGCAATATTCATTTATATGTTCGTCATTTCATTTAAATATTTATGAAATAGACAATTTATAGAATCAAATCTCAGTATTGTATATAATTACACTCATTCTGACAAATAAGGCATGCATTAAATCCTTCATGGAAACCATTATGAGTCGCCCCTCCAACTCCAGTTCATCTCATAGTATCCAAATATAGATCTACAACTTGTACCAGAAATAGAGATTACACCCACTGTCGCCACAGGGAACAGATTGTCCCACCAGACGTCTCCTACAAATCCCGAGCATGTCTGCAGGATAATTACTACATTGGCTTTCACGCTCTCCAGATATCTTCTGATTCCTTACATAATGTGCAGGGAAACACCTGCCCATCCGTGGATCAGCACCACCTCCGGCCCGCCCCTCAGCTCTGGATCCTCTTACACTTCTTGGGAGAGTGTGTATATCCTTTTCCTTCCCCCCCCACCTTCATGCATGGAGCGTAAAGAGAAAGTTCATCTCATCTGAGTCAGAGGAAAGATGAGGAGGAGGAGGGAGGAAGGGGAGGAGTGTGAAAACCCCAAGAGTCAGCTGGTTCAGACCGGTTTGATGCTCCTTTCTTTTCACCTCTGGCTCACTTCATCACATTGTCTCCACTTTTTGTCTCGTTTCCCTGCTATTCTTGTCTACTTTTCTCTTTTTTCCACTCTTGTTGCTCTTTTCCAGATGTTTAACTTTAGTTCTTACTCTAAAGAAACATGTAGCAGCCACTTATTTGCTGAAAGGGAAACAAAACCCATTGGTGGTGCAAAAATCGAGATGTGTGGAGGTGGTGCTCTGGTGTGGGCTTTTTACAGTAGCAATCATTTCGAGATACAAAAACAATAAAATAGTATCTAGGATTTATGAATTCACACTTCATTTAGATTTTTACAGATACTTTCACTTCCCCACAGAGCAGGAGTAGTTTGTTCCCCCAGATGAGATGAAGCTGAGCGATGATGTTTTTAAAAATGGAGGCTCAGATCTTCAGAAAGCAAAAACAAGACTGTCAGAAACTTTTGAATCGAAAGGTTTAATGGCGTAATTACTTATTTATGTCTTCGGCACACCAAGTTCAAGCCTCAGAAGAACCAAACCTGTGTGTCATTAGTGACGTTTCGAATGTGCAGGTTGTTTACAGAAGTGGAAACAAGGTGTTACCAGGAAGGGGGGGTTGTTTTTTTGTAACATCTTGTGCCGTAAAGATGCTGAAAAGGCTGTTATAACAATCCTGTTTATTTTAGGTCCTTTCAAATCACACAAACCAGACTCTTAAAAATAAACTTATTCCAAAAGTAGCTGAAGGCTATTAATATTTCTTGGATCTCCGTGCACAAACAAGCAGCTCTGGTGACGAATATGATAGTTCGTCTTATAATTAAGACCTGTTTACAGCAGCTGGACTGCCCATCGACATCGACCTGCGTCACTTATTACACCACACGGACTTCTTGTTATAGTGCAAGTCATCATGATGAGTTTTGATTTCCACGAGCTTAGATTTGGGTTCGGACGTCTGGATCTTTGTGGGGTTTTGTCCCTGCAGAACTCTTTGTTTAGTCTTGGTGATAAAAGGTGTTGGATTAAGATTTGCTTCCAAACAGCTGTAGATTTTCATAAAATCTTGTAGCATCATGGCTTAAACTTTAAGTTAAACTCACAAGAAACTTCCTCACTTACAAACAAGCAAAATAATTCCAGCAAAAAGAGGCATTTTGAGTCAGACACGAACAAATAAAATGGAAATGTAGTAAAAAAAAAAAGCTTTAGTAATGATGAACACCTCACTGAATTTAAAAAAAGCTGAAAGGACAAAAACTTTACTGTTGAGTTAGAACCTCTAACTCGGATACAATTCAGTTTGACAACATTTAGTTTTGCAGAAACTTTTTAACCCTCCCGCGGCCTTCGGGTCAAATGGACCCAAAGTTACACGGTTTTCTCTTCGTCTCTTCAGTTACGAGGCCTTAAGGAGGGTGAAGAATGAAACAACAGAAAGCTGTTATCACTGCGATTAGCTCCTGGTGCAAAAAGTCTTGTGTTTAACAATGAAACCTCCAGCACTCTGCAGCGCCACAAGACGAACATTTAATCGCACAAGTGACTCATGGGGAGCAATCAGGCCACAGTCAGTGTCCAAAAGTATCATCATAACCCAGCAATTTTACTTCTGCAACATTAAAAGTATGTCTCATTCAAACAAAGAGCAGAAAAAAACCCGTCATAACCAAACACTGTGTCAGCAGCAGAGATTTCAGCAGATTGCAAAAGCAAAAAGCTGACTGGGTGTTAAATTAGTCTAATTCAAGACTTAAACACACCTCCGGTTACATAAATAATTAGAAAACAACCAGGAATCACTGACAGAGACGATTTTGTTGTTCTTTAAAAGATCCAAAATTCAAAAAGCGTTTGAGCGTCCTGAATCCGTTTATATAACTTATACCTGAAGATAGTTTAAGTTCAAATCCAGTCTAGGTGAGATTACCTGTAGCCTGCGGGGATAAACAGCAGTGTTGTTTCTCTGTATTTGATATTCAAAGAGCTGCTGAGGAAACGGAGAACATTTCACTTTTACAGCAGGTAAACAGGGAGAGGTTTCTGTTTCTTACTTGCAATAAAAAGAAATACTGGCAAAACGAAAATCCTTTAAATCCAGTAAACACCATTCAACAACTTCAACAGTTCTTCCCTCCCTGGTGGCCGATAAAAGAAAAAAAACAACATATTTCCATCCAGACAAAAAGCTGCAGTCCTGCTGATCTCTGCAGAGGCCCTGAGGGAACGCTTCGTCTTTCTGCTCTTCTTGCTCCGAGACTGGGAATACGTTTCCACAACGTCAAAGATGTCGGCGAAAAAGAAACTCTGCTTTGTAAGAAATCAGCTGACAGTTTCCTTCAGGCTGATGAAGCTCAATGATGTTCTTAAAAACTGTTTAAACAATGCAGTCTTTACTCTAAATGTAATTTAGAACATCTTTATTTACCTGGTTATCTCAAATAACAACATTAGTTATCTTTGGAGCACTATTTCTATTATCTATCTGCTTTTATGCTCCCATATATATATATATCCAGTTTAAAAGGCAACATACAATACAAACTTAGGTTTTCATTTATTCTCTTTACAGAAAAAAAGATAAATATATTATGTTTTTCACATCTCATGTGGAAAACCATGTGAGCACACGAACGTGTTGAAAATGTTTCAAATTTTCAAGGAAGACATGAGGAAAAACATGTTTTTACAGATTTAATTAATGTGATTTCACATGTTTATGGAGGGTTTGTTTATTTATTTTATCATTTAAACTAAACCCCAAGACACTGACAAACAGCATGGATGCTAAAACTCCTTCAGCTGCAGCGCAGACCTGTTGTTTAAATCCCTTTTTTATTATAAGGTACAAATGCAGATAAGAGGCCATGAGCTCAAATACACCCAGCAAAATATGGAAAAACATATCACCTTTAAACTCAGAGCAGAGGGTCTCCTCAGTTGTCACAGAGAGGACCTTTTCTCTTGTCTCATTATGACATAACAGGTATGATTTACCAACCAGCCTCCTCTGCTGACAGGATTAGAAAGTCAGTTTTCAGAGTGCCCTCTCTGTGGCTCCAGCCTGTTCCATCCAGATCTCCGCTGGGCTTTTATTTCCACCCTCCCTGCTAACTTTGGGTTATCCAGGCTCCTGGCGAGCTTTCAGGCAGACGGAGTGAGAAGTGGAGTAAATGTGTGTCATCTCATTTGAGCAGCGAGGGGACAGTGGAGGGGGGCGAGACGCCGCATTTAAAGCAGACTGCTGTGTCACACGGTCGGCTGCGTGGTGAGGATACCTCCCTGTTTAGACCGCTCACGTCGCCTCCCCCCCCACCTGAGGGTCTTTACTTCACAGATATGCAGAGCTGCTGAGTCAAAGCTGTTCAAACTGGCTGAACTTAGCCACAGATGTCAGAGAGAAGCTACTGGAAGTTTGTTAGCCACCAGTGACTCACTGCAACTCCAGAAGTTCACGGGACAAACAGAAAAACAAGACCGCAGCCCGCATGTGGTGACCTCTGACCTATGGGTTACATGACTGCTGGCCGACAGCCACGTTTGTTTCCATGATCGTTTTACATGTTGGACATCGGTTTGCATCATTGGAAAAGCTGTCTCAGTGTTGATTCAGGCGCTTCAGAGCAGCCGCTGCGGAGAAAAGAGGCCGAAACAAAACCAAGAACAACTTGTGCAAACAAAATGGAACATCTGACAACTTTTTATTTGTGAATAAATTAAAATTACGAGTGAATCCGAGTGTTGAGTTTGTTATTTAACTGTTTAAAAAGCCTCCAAACTGCAGGATGGAGGACAAAAAAATGCAATCTGTGTTGTGTTTGCAAAATATCTCATTAACCTCTGAACAGAGTTTAATGAAACTCTCAGTAAAACCACCGGAGGAACATCTACAGCTGATTAACCATTAGAGTAAACATGGCCACCACAGCTAATCCACCTTAACACAAAAAAGCCTTAAACTCAGTCAGTTTCACAGGTACGGAGCTAAAGTTCAGCCTGGTAGTGGCTGAGAGTCCTCCCTGACACACACTCTGAGCTTTAACTGATTACATAAAATCTTGTATCACTGCGTGCAAACATGCAGATTTATTTAATGTTAAATTTGATCCAAAAAGTCATTATTTTCCATTTGTTGGCTTAAAACTCTGGCATGAAAGGCAGCGGGTGATATGCATTCCTTCAAGTTTTTAATCTACTTCAAATCAGACTTTTTATTGGGAATAATTGGTGACGTAACTCTTGATTTATTTAGCCCAGTCATGCATCATAAAGAGGATCCACCTCTGTTATTACCAAGAGATGACTGGCTGCTCATTTTTATCCAGATCATCCATGAATTAATTTTAAACTTTGACTCATGTCTCAATTCACCACCTTTCCCACCTGCAGCTCTGAGAAGGTATTTAAGTGTACATCACATATTTATATATACACAAAAGCACACTTTCTGGTTACAACAGGGTGAAGTCATGAGCTTGTTGTTGGGACATTAGGTTTGTGAAACAGCTGCTTCAAACCCCTCCCATCCGCAGAGAACAGACCACAGTCGAATAATCAGCAGTTCCACTCCGACCTCAAACCTGCATCAGGTTGTATTTTAGTTCAGGGCGACGCGTCGTGACGAGGCGAGCCGCTTCAAACTCTAACTTGTTATATTTCCTAAAAATCTCTGCTTTCATCTTCACAAAGGGCCCCAGAAATAAAAACGTATGGGTCGATGCTGTCACAGTAAAAGCTTATCATGGTGTCAGACTTTGTTAAAGTCATGACAGTGAAGGTGGAGGCCTGAAAACACTGAAGCTTTGATCGACTTTCCTGGATTTCTAACATTCAAGCACCAGAAAAAGTGATTATTCTTAAAAAAATCATCACAATATTACATAAAACCCTGAGAGATTTTGTGCAACAGATAAACTGGATGATAGTTTCATCAATTGGAGGATTTTTTTTAAAGTGCTCAGTGATCAAACTTTAGGACATGTGTAAGTGTTACCTGTCTGCTACCAGATCCAAAATAATAAATACTTCAGTTTTTATTAACATATTTAGCTGCTACATGCTTATTTAACATATTCACATTCATCCCAAGACATGAACCAAAAAACAGCTGCAGGTTTGATTTGTTTTCAGCAAAACAAGGGTCTGTTTTTTATCTACAAGCCATGTGAGTTTTAGATTTTATATATAAAAAAGTAAAAGATCCATCCTGTTTTCATTATGTTAATAAAGGCTGAACAGATAAATACTCTGACTTTTCTTTTAAAAAGACAAGAGCTGACACACATCTCCACGTCTCAGACTGGACCAAACGAGAGAAATGTCTCTACGTCTACCTTTACAAGGTGAGCAGTCTTATGTAATAATGGTCAGCGATGGATTAAATTCAACCAAACTTCTTTAATAAAAACCAGCACAAACTAAAGTTCTTTAAATTACATTTTAAGGGTGTTTTTGAACCCAGTTAATAAATAAATGTTATCATTTTAATCTATATTTAGTGAAAGTTTGCAACATCACAGGAAACATTCGATAAAAACACCTCTAAACGCTGCGGCCAACTCAGATAAAGTCCATTAACACCGATTATAGATTACAGCAAATGACCCTGGAAGGAAACTAGTTACTGGGTTTCTAAACAGTAAAGTAGTGCTCCAACAACACACACACACACACACACACACACACACACACACACACACATTTTAAATCCAGGGTCAAGCAGTCACCAGCAGCAGATGGATAATCAGTTCATAATATCCTCACATTATTAAGAGCTGCTGAGTGATGCTGCATCAGTGTGTGTGTGTGTGTGTGTGTGTGTGTGTGTGAAACAAAGAACAAAGTGTGGCCTCAGGTTGACCCCTGCTGTCACTCTGCAGGTAAAAAGCTTCAGCTCCTAATTTAAGATAAGAGCGTCCTCTAGTGTCCAGAGTGACTTTAAACAACAGAAGAACAAAAAAAAAAGTGAACTTTTTACATTTCCTCCCCACATCTGCTGTCAGCTGAATTTAAATGACTAATTAGACTGAAGGTCCAAAAAGTTACCATCAGTTTTTCTTCTGAAACATCTCTGTCAATTAACACACACACACACACACACACACACACACACACACACACACTCACAGAGAACTAAATCTGTGTAATTTGTGTTGATTGGTTCAAATAGTGAGTTAACAAACAACTTTAAACTTGTTTGAATAATCTGTCACACAAATGTAATGATAGCACATTTATAATATTTTAAATTATACATTCTTCTAATTGACGGTTTCAGAAAGTAAACAAGTTTTGATTTTAAGTTTCAGTTTCACTTTCCTTTCCTCAGAAAAAATAAGACAATAAGTCCCGTTTTTCCTGAGGCAGTTTCCTGGACTTTGCCACGACGAAACCAAGGAGTAATGGAGACAAAAACCGAGGAGAAAACCAAGTAGGTGCATTTCCTGTAAATATGAAGCAGTTTCACAGAAACCGCAACGAGCAGGACTGCAGAAAGCTGAAAACCAGAACAATAGATTGACTCCGTGTAGATCAGAATTAGGTTCATTAGTCTCACCTCCACGAGCGAGCAGCGCGAGCTTCCTTTCCTGAAACATTTGGTTACAGGAAGTTTTTAAATGACCTAATGGAACAAAACAGCCCGAAGAAGCTGCAACAAGGAGGATTAAAGAAGAGAAAAACTGGGAGGAAACAGGAAACACCCAGGACCACCACAACAGACTCACTGTCAGTACAGGCCTGAGGACAGAAAACTCATGACGATGTTCTTCTTCTTCAGACCAGCTGATGTTTATGTGCAGAAAATGCAGTGAGATCATACAAAATGTGCAGTTTCACAGATTTGCTCACATTTGGCAACAAACATCTCAGTATTTTCCCTTAGAAAAACACTCTGTGGACTGAAAACCTTTTGGAATGTGTGCGTCCCGGTACATCTGGAGTAAAATGAACACAGCTTTTTAGAAAAAGAGCATCACACTTACAGTCAAACACGAGGGTGGCAGTGTGATGGTCTGGGGCTGCTTTTCGGCTTCAGGACCTGGATGATGGAACCATTAATTCTGCAGGAGAACATCAGTTTATGACCTTGATTTCAGTCGTTGCCACCAGTTAGGAGGTTTTAGGGGGAAAATACTTTTTCACATGGGGCCAGGTTGGTTTGGAGAACTTTTGTCCTCTTAATAAACAAAATCATCATTTAAAAACTTGGATTTGTACTTACAACCACAGAAGAAATCTGTAGGAATGAAAACTTCCTTCATCCCTGTGTCTCCTCCTTAGCTTTGGGTTTTCCTTTGGACGTCCAACTTCTACGACCACATCTATTTCCAGCTTCACCATTGGTGGCAGCAATCTGCACAAAACCACCAATGCAGCAGAAAAAAAGGAGAAAGTTCCTGTAGAAATCCCAGGTAAAGCTCTAAAACTAAAAGTGTCTTTAAAAAAAAAAACAGTTTGACAAAATGTTATTTCAAAACTTAAAGAAAGCATCTTAATTATCCGGATCACAAGCAAATTAAAAATAAATATATTATGTAGAATAAGTCTATAAACTCAGTAAAAGTTCTTGTAAATGTCTGAATGTGAAATATTTGTGTTGACATTTAAACCAAAGAATTAAACTGATTAAAGGCACTCATTGCAACGTCATAAAGACCAATAAAAAAACAAAAACAAATAAAACACAATGTTTTTTTTCTTATTATTAATAATAAGGTGTCCTTAAATTAAAACAACGACTACAGGAGTTTGAAAATAGGTCAACAAAGGAAGTTTAATTTGGAGACATCTAACAATTCTGATGTATTGGAATATATTTAAATGCTGAATGGTTGAGTAAAACACGCAGAGAAAAGGGCTTTGTTTACATTGAGTGTGGACCTGCATTTTATCTTGAACACTACTGGGATAAGCTCTTTCAAGCTGCACCATTTGACATAAATTAGAATTAAAAAAATGTTATGTTTGATTTTATACTTTGCAACGAGTGCCTTTAAACACCAAAGGCAAAATGTGTAATACATCTTGCATCATGTTTTAGAAGTTAAAGACAGCTAACGGGAATAATTTTTAAATTAATCCTCATCAGCTTGTTTAGTGTTTTCAGGATTTCAGTCAAACTTGGACTCTCAGTGGAGAGACATCCAGTGGACAGCAGAGTGAGTATTTCTGTGCAGATATTTTCCCAACAAATGACTTTTTCCCCCTTTTTTATTTAAATCTTTCTGTAATTTATCCTCCAGGCGGAAGGAAACCCTGATGAAGACGGTGAGCTCCTACAGGCCGAGCTGTAAGGAGGTGACTCAGGCCCGGGTTCTCCTCCTCGGCCCAGTTCATTCAGGAAAGTCCAGCTTCATCAGCTCGGTCCAGTCGGTGTTTAATGGAAGAGTCACCAACCGTGCCATGGTGGGCTCCTCCATCTCCACCAGCTTCACCAAAAAGGTACGAATGATCCAGCAGCTGGTGCATAAATAAAGATTCGACAAAAACAAATAATATCAGCTTTTTGTGAGCCGACAACAAACCTCTGCTACATTTAGTTCAACCTAAAAGGAGCACTGTTACTAAAATTCCATAAATATGAAGGTTCACAAAGATACCTTTGTAATTAGCTTATTTTTTGTTTTTTGGACAGACTTTTTCACCTTCAATTCATGAAAATAAAATAAAAAACCTAATGCAAACGTACAAGACAAATACATTTTTCATCTTGTTCTGAAGAACTCACTAACCTTTATTTTGTGTGTTTCAGCTGCAGTCCTTTAGCATACGAACCCAGAAGGGGGAGGGCGATACGGGGCTGGTTCTGTGCGATATAATGGGTCTGGGCGACGGAGAGATGACCGGGCTGACCCTTCACGACATCCTGTCGGTCATTAAAGGCCACGTACCTGAAGGGCACAAGGTGAGAGGATCACAAGACAACTTTGTGCACATAAAGAGTTACAATGCTCGGAAGAGACAGATTAAATTAAAGGCCTAGCATTCCTTGAATCAGTGCTCATCCCCCTCCGCCGTTTATAGTTTTAAACTGAGATCATGTAATGCTGAGAAGGGACAGGGTTACAGCTGTTTGGGTCAAACCTTATCAGCAACATTATTCATTCAAGATCTTGCAAGATGTGTTAGCACTCAGAATATGTGTTTTAAATAACGCCAGATTTTGGCTCAATATCAGTAAAACCGACTGAGTTTCATTAATTTTGTGTTTTCTAAGGTTGCTTTAATTGGCTTGACTCCAAAACCTGGTCAGTTACAGATGTTCATCCAATGATTATCTACTGGGAGTTTCATTAAATCAGTCCAGTTGTTCGTAAGATATTTTGCAAGCATTGCATAAAAACAAACACATGCGCACGCAGACATGGGCAAAAACATTATCACCCTTTATGCCTTCGGCGGCAGGCGATAAATGAAAAGTGAATACAGAAATGCTCTATTAGGCCACAGGTTGGCATAATTTTTACCTCGGGATAAACTCATTTATTCATCATGTGATGAAGTCAGATTTTTTTTTTTTAAGACTTTACCTGCTGAATGTTGTTTTCAGTGTTTTTATCAGCACAACACAACCTGATGCTTGAATTCTTCGCTCTCAGTTTAGCCCCGATCAGCCAGTGGGGGCAGGAACTGCGGGCTACGTGAAGACGCCGAGCCTAAAGGATAAGATCCACTGCGTGGCCTTCATGGTGGACGCCTCGAAGATCTCTTTCCACCACAAAGGCCTCGGCTCCACCTTCAGACAGCTCCGAGAGCACATCAGCGACCTGGGTGAGCAAAAGGCCGTCACTTAACATATTTACGGAAAGACTTAAGGTCTGTTTTGATAAGAACTTTTAGAATCACATTTGACTCGAAAGGTTGATGATAGTTTGCTCTTTCAGGTGTTCACCAGGTGGCTCTGCTGACCCACGTTGAGCAGCTTTGTCAGGGAACGGCCAAAGATGTCAGTCAGGTCTACAAAAGCCTGAGCATTAAAGAGACGGTAGGTTGAAACGGATCACATATATGTGCAAAAAAAAAGGTTTAATTTTCACTGAGATGATAGAAGGTGTTCTGTTCCAGTTCTTCCGGCTCTGTTTCAGTTTCTGTCTCTGTGTTTTGCAGATGAGCAAAGCCGCAGCGCTGCTGGGTATGTCCACCTCGTCCATCGTTCCTGTGAAGAACTACTCATCGGAGCTGGACCTGGATGTGAACACAGATGTGCTGCTGCTTAGCGCTGTTGACCACATCCTGCAGTACGCCAACTTGTTCTTCCAGGACTGCACACCACAATACAGAATGCCGTTGTCATTATAAGATTCCTTGAGCATTTGAAATGTGCCTTTCTAAAAGAAAAATAAAAGATTTCATTCAACTTTCAAGGATTTTGATATTTTAGTGTCATAAGTTAAATAAAATGGTTTGTTTTATTGGTAATTATTTCTTTAATCAATCCCTTTGTCTGATTCATGGACAGGTTTACAGAATTATTAATCTGTATGCAGTAAAGTAAGTAAAATGTCTTTTTTCTGTATTATTTTCTTGCACTGTCACCACCTCTGCCATGGAGGTTAGGGTCCATCGGTGCCATCAGTAGTGCTGGTTGGTTGGTTTGTCATTTGTCTGTCTGTTAGCAGGAATACTTAAAAACTAACAAACAGATTTTGATGAAATTCTCAGGAAATGTTGGACTTGTCACAAAAAACCAAGTGATTAAGAAAGAGAAAGAAAGACAGCGCACACAGACACGTGCAAAGTCACCATCTTCTGCTTTTGTCCTTTGGTGGTGGGCGATTAAAAAAAGAGAGTTTTCTGTTCAGCTTTCGAGCTCACTCCTGACACCACCCTCCTCTGGTGCAGTCTCCAGTCTGCCATCAGTGGCTTCCTGTAAAAGCCCTCACTGATCTGTCACGGCATTCATTTCAAAACATCGTCCAGGTCATTCCATCTTGCAGTGATGATTAGGTTTTATTATCATAGCTTGCTACTTGATGCATTCACATTTTGTTTCCCTGATTATTTATTTGCATAAAAACAGCAACAACATGGATCATTACATGTTGCATGCATCACCAAGGCGTGTCTGTTTTCGGTTTCTTTTTGACTGCCTCCCAAATTCTATATAAAAGCTCAGTTTCATATATCTGGAGGTAGTTGGTGTGAGTGGCCATACTTCTCTAACACCCTCACGTTACTCTGAGCAGGCAGCCGTCATCTGAATCTTTATTTTACTCTAAAAGAAGTTGCTTAACTCGGGTTTTAAAAACACAAGACAGTGCTGTGGAGTCATTTTCACTTTGACTTGTTTTGGTGGAAGATTTTCACACATCCAGCATCAGTCGTTCATTTCTGCTCATCCACCCTGAGCTGTCTCCAAGAAACAAGGTAAGACTAAAATTATTGGTGCAGATTTACTCAAATTTTTGTTAATTCAGTCTTCATTACTTTTCTCTTAATTCTGGGTTATTGGATGTATATAGACACACAGATCTCTGTTAGAAACTACAATATAAATACAATGCTTGGCTAAAAGAAGTCATCAGGGAAGGGAGGTTCTCTAGTGTTTAATGTTTAAGTTAAAAAATAAATTGACAGTTCCCTCATTCTTTAAATCACTGTAAACCAAAACATTTAAGAACAAGATGTGGCTGCAATAAAGGTTTGAATGGCTGTGATTGGAACTAAATTTTATTTATTTATTTTTTTTCAAATGTAGAATTTTAAAAAATCTAAATGACAAATACCTCGTGATTAATGTTGAAAGTAAAAGTATTTTTTTGCATTCAAAATGAAGTGAACTCAATGTGCTGAACAGAAAAGTGAAAGAAAAAATGTAACATTTGGGGCTTTTTTTGCAGTTAAATTAGTTTCTGTTCTGTAGTTTCTTTGTTCTGCTTTTTTGATTATGTTTGTAGTTTAGTCTGTCTGTGTTGCTCCCCAGTTCTCAGTCATCCTTGGTTTTCAGCACTTCCCTTCCATGTACACAGACTTTTAGGATGAACAACATTTTCAGGGATTTTAGTTTTCTGATTCATACGGTACAAACTGGCGTTTATTTTAAGTTATCTAATTTATCTGTAATGTTGAGTTAAATTCTCTTTTAACTTCCCGTTGGTCATTACAGTCTACATTTTTGTGTATCTTTTTTTAACAGTGAGTGGACATCAAAGTTTTCCCCAGTATCTTCTAGACTCAGCAGTTCAGGTAACACTATGTCCGCTCTGAACTCCAAACTAACCAGGAGCCAGCAGAAAACTATCTGCTCTCAGCTGGGAAGTGTAAAACTGAAGCTGCTCCACAAAGCCTCTGTCCATGGTTTTACTGGACCTGCTTTCCACAATCGATGTGACAACCACTGTCCCACTGTGTCTGTGGGCTACAACGTGTCAGGTTATGTGTTTGGAGGCTACACCAGACAAGCTTTTAGTCAGACTGGACAGTATGCGAACGATGACCAGGCCTTTCTTTTCACCTTCAGTGGAGAACAACTCCTCAAGTATCCTGTTACTAATGCTCAATATGCAGTTCAGATGGTTGTCAACTCAGGTCCTTATTTTGGAAATGCACTGGGTTTTTTCAATGGAAGCACACCAGTGGTTTACAGTGCTCCAGGAAATTATTACAACTTCAATGCTGCAGAAATGCATGGAAATGACCGGAACCTGATTGAGTGTGAAGTCTACCAGGTGGAGGGTAAGCTCTCTGAAAAAAAAAAAAAAAAAGATTTTACTGTTTCAGGAAAATAAATGAATAAATAAAATTTCTTCTTCAACAGAGGTCCTTGTATTTGAGAAGCCATGGAGGGGAATAGACTGGGAACCTCTGTAAGATGAAGACACATCTGCATGCAATAATTATAACATATATTATTGCTGTACAATTAACTTTACCCTGAAGATCCAAACCCTCCAACCTCCAACTCTTTCCTTAATAGAAAAATCCTTTCTTTGTGTGCAGGAAGAGGAATGAGCTGATGGAGAGCATTAAAACCTACAAACCCATCGTCGATTCTGTGCCCAAGGCTCGAGTTCTGATGATTGGACCGGTTGGAGCTGGAAAGTCCAGCTTCTTCAACTCCATCAACTCTGTATTCAGAGGCCACATCACCAGCCAGGCCATATCTGGCTGCGCCGCCACCAGCCTCACCACACAGGTGTGTTTCTGACTCCCATTTGTTCTGTTTCCTGTTCCTGATCTCTTCGGGATCATCTTTGTGTTATCCCATCCCTTTCTACCCAATAGTTTCGAACATATTCTGTGAAAGCAGGACGTGGAGGCAAACCTCTGCCCATCATTCTGTGTGACACCATGGGACTGGAGGAAGGCAAAGGGGCGGGGCTTGATATAGACGACATCAACAGCATCCTTAAAGGTCACCTGCCTGACCTTTACCAGGTATATCTAAATCAAGCCCAGCAGGATGTCAGCTGTGGGAAACATGAATTTGGCTCTGGTTAACTCAAACAATCCCCCTCTGTCTCCTCAAACATCTACAGTTCAACCCTGCTGTTCCTCTGCATTCAGAAGCTCATGGTTATCAGAAGTCTCCAGGTCTCAAGGACAAGATCCACTGTGTGGTTTATGTCATCGATGCCGGCAAGATCTCCATCATGCCCACAAAGCTGGAGGAGAAGCTGGAAGCTATCCGTAGAAAGGTCAACCTGTTGGGTCAGTCAGATCTTTTTTCATTGATCTAAAAGCTTTGATCAATCAACTTTTATTTATAAAGTGAGCAAAGTGGTGAACAGGTCCACAGCTTAAAACAACCAATAAGCTACATGGAGAAATGAGAACAGCCTGATCATTTCTGCTCAGCTGGAATTAAAAACCAATATTTAAAAAATGGGTCTCTAAAAATGGACTTCAAATCATCTAAAGCATGTGTGTCAAACTCCAGTCCTCGGAGGTCGCTGTCCTGCATGTTTTAGATGTGTTCCTGCTTTAAAACACCTGGTTTAAATGGATGACTTGATGATTTGGTGAGGAGGTGATTAAACTATTTGAATCAGGTGTGTTGGAGCAGAGAAACAAGGAAAACATGCAGGACAGCGGCCCTCAAGGCCTGGAGTCTGACACCCCTGATCTAAAGTATTGGCCATCCTAACAAGAAGAGGTTGATTGTTCCAGAGTTTGGGAGCAACAACAGAGATGATCTGTCTCCTCCGGTCACAAGGAGAGTCCTGGGAACTTCCAGAAGCAGCAGGAGCTCTGAAGCTTTTAGACCTAAAAGACACTTTTACAAGTCCAGTTAAATGAAACAAATTGTTTTAAAAGTGACTTTTATCCATAAAACTTAGAGCATGTTGTAAAACGGCCTTTCTCTTTGTGTTTGTAGGGATTCCTCAGCTGGTGTTGCTCACTAAAGTAGACGAAGCGTGTCCTTTGGTGAAAGAGGATCTGAGGAACATCTACAACAGTGGATACATCAAGGATACAGTAAGAACTGTTAGCATTTAACGCTGGAAACAGCAAGTTGACGTTCTGAGTCTGACTCGAACTGTGCCGTGTGCCCCAGATGCAGGAGGTCAGCGCCAGGCTGGGCGTGCCGCTGTCCTGCGTCGTTCCGGTGAAGAACTACAGCGAAGAGCTGGAGCTGGACATGAGCTGTGACATCCTGCTGCTCAGCGCCGTCGTTCAGATGCTTCGCTTCGTTGATAATTTCTTTGACGAGATCAGTGACCGACTGAGCAGCGTTGAAACTAAGGATTAGGTCTTTAAAATAAAAAAAGATGGGTTTGAAACATACAGTAGGATAGTTTAGGCTCATAAAAATGTCAGTAGTTATACTTTTATTCAAGACAGCTACGGCTTTCCTGACCATATAGTCAAACATAATACAGATCTAAAAACATCCCTCCAGGATTTCGCGGGGCATTTTTCTAAAAGTTGGGTTAAAGTTGCGGTGTTTTGCGTTAATAGTTGCGATCGCGAAATCCTGGAGGGTCTGCTAAATGCTTGCATTAGTTATCAAATCCTAACCTGCAGTTAAAAGGAGCATATAGCGAATTTCTGTTCAAATCCAACATATTTTGGGTGTAGCTGTAGAAACTTAACATTTATGACATGATTCACCGTGCAGTATGTTTGAGATGTGAATGTGGAAGCATTTTTTCCTCATGTTTATTGAACGTGTTGCTTCGGGTTGTCAATAAAAGTTCAGAGGACATGAATGAACAGAAGAACTGAAGTTTATTAATGCAGCTCAGACAGATCCAGTGAAACAGGACTGGTGTTCCAGCAGACTGTAAACTACACAACAAACACCTTTAATCTGACTCATCGGCTGCTTCATACTCAATTAGAGCGGATTATAAATTGGCAGCAACAGTCACCAGTTTAAAAACGGGAACAAACATCTTAAAATAGTGTTTAAAATATCAATGTTTTGTTAGTGCACATGACAGACCGGGAGCTCCCTCCGACATGGACAGGGTCACGTTAAACTGAACGACAGCAAAGAAGGAGCACCCACAGCTCACTGGGATCAGACTTTAGTTTAAGATGGAAAGTCAGCATTGCTGTGAGGTTGGAGGAGGGGGGGCACAGAGGAAGACAGGGGGGGGCTCTTATGGCACAGCTGATCCTCTCCAGTTCAGTCGGACGGCTTTTCTTTCTTCAGCCAACTGCTTCAGTCATGAACAGAAAAGGCAGTGACGTGAAGGAGGAACTGTTCACCTTCATACAGTTACAACGCAGACACACACACACAAAGTACACGTGGGAGTGGTCTGAGTCCAAAGGCTGATTTTAGTGTCAACCGCAGAGAATGAAGCACAGCAGCTGGCACCTAAACTCGAGCATGATAACATGAGTTACTGCTGGAGTAAAACCAACATTTTGGCAATGGCAAATTAGTTTTTGTTGTATTTACTGTCACCTTTCTTTGTTAAATATAAAAGTAAACTGATGCAAACTAAAAGGGGAGATGATTCGCAGTGAAGACGGCGAGAACTTCTGGCTTAAGACTTAAAACAATACAATTTCAGAGCAACAAAAAGCAAAAAGTGTCTTGGCACAACCTTGCAGAGAGTCTCAGGAATGTTTGGCAATCTTTCTACTTAATGTTCTCAGACAAAAGGTGAATAAAAATGAATAAACTGAGCAAAGTGTAACAGATGCTTAATATCTACAGGGTGTCGGATAACGAAGCCTAAAACTCAGTTTGTCTTAATTTGGGACGAGCACAATAGAGAAAATTCAACATGTTTCAGTTTTTAAAGCTAAAAAACAGGCAACTGAAGCTGATATGTGCTGTAGCTTGTTTAGATTTTGACACAAACGTGTTTTTTTAACACTATGATCGTGGCAGGAAATAAACTGAATCATCCAAAGTTTCTGTTATGATCAAACTTGTCACAGATTAATAATGCCACAAATAAATGCAAAACAAAGTTAGTGCTAGGCTAAAAGTTATTAAAACTCTTAATAGTAAACACTGAGATAGTAAAAGATCACGCGCAGGTCGTCACTTTTTGGATCCTCAGCTTTTGGACTCAACCAGACCACCGTCTGTGCTTACATTAACATCGACAGAGATGACATTCATTTTCCAAACCGTACAAAAGAAATAAGAACTTTTCCTTGTCTTTTTCTGTTTTTTTTTCCTCTTAAAGAACTGTACAAGATAATTAAAAAACGTATTAATTAGTTATACATATTTATATACCAACATTGTTTACGTTATATTACTATAAAGAGTTGCAGTATTCCTTTTTCAGAGTGCTGGGACGTTTCTGTGCTGAAGATCTATATTAAACAGGAAGTGTGTAAAACCACTGATGATGCGCGAGCTCCTAAACTCAGGTCCTATTTGTTAGACTGAGAACAGGATTTTCTATCTGCAGTAGCAAAAGGTGGCCACAAGGTGGAGCTAACTGACCTCTGAGACAGATTTCGATACGCATGCTGAGGCTGAATGAGAACTACTGAAGTTTAAACTAACGTCAGACCTCAGCAGTGCCTAAAGTCTGTTCGGCTGTGAAGCAGAGAAGGTCAGCAGACACGTCACGGCGTCGAGGATCCCGCCCGCCCGCTTATCTACAGTCCAAGAAGCTCGTTTTCCCACCTCCTGGAGAAGGAATACTGCGGTTTTTTCCTGCTAGTTGCTTCAGCTTGTGTTGCTCGGCGCTAGTGTGCATTCTGCTGGGGTAAAAGAGGGAGGGGGGTCGGCTAGGCAGGCCCGTCCTTTGGAGAGGACGGCGGATGGGACGAAGAGCTGGAGGAAGAGGAGGCTGAGCTCTTCAGAGACCCCAGCGTCTTGCTGAACCATGAGTTCTTGGCAGCCTGGATTTCAGTCATCAGGACTCCCCGCTGATGCTCGAGCTCCTGCAGGAAACATGAAGACGTCAGTGAGCAGAACCACGCAGACACACACACACACACACACACACTTCACAGCAAGAGAATCATCCTGACCTAAAACAAGCAACAAAAAAACAAAATTTAAAGCAGGAAATACAAAATAAAAGGCAGCAGTTGCACCACCTTATATTTCCGATCTAAGGTGTTAAAACTTGAAATTCTGGAGCAGGTTTGTTCATGGCCTTACAGAGGAAATGATAAACGGACCAATAAATAATGTGGATTAAGAGTCGCCTGGAGATCAAACCTTGACTTTAAAGTTTAGGTTTGTTGTGCGTTGTTTAAATAGTCATCCCTGATATTTCTGTTTTTAGGCTTTAAGCCTTAACATGTAAAAGTGTTAAACTGCAACTATATGAAAGCTGGTCCTTAATTTATGTCTTTGTTGAAGGTCCTTATGTTCACTAATGAAGCCTCAGAGAAAAGCCAGTATTCTGTTTAAAGTCTGCTGTTCATGCTTTCATTTTCTCTTCATTATTTAAATATTTTAAAGTTTAACACAGGATGGCAGACTCATAAAAGCCATGATTTACAGGTACCATTGGTGACACTGACTTAAATCTATTTCCTTTTCCTGTTAGCAGCTCGGACCGTCCCGGTCCTGTCTCGGTTCTGCTGACCTGGATTCGACACTTTGCCTCCACCAGCTGGAGTTTGGTCTGCGCCAGCTCCAGTTCCATCTGCCTCAGCTGCTCCTTCAGCCCGTCCTTCTCCTCGTCCAGCGGTTCGTTGGACGTCCTGTCACTGTCGGGGGAGGAAGCCTGTAGAGAGCCCTGGGTGCTGAACAGGTCCTTGCAGCGCTCGCACCCCATGACTTTATTCTGCGAGACCACACCACCACAACAGGATCACTTTTTACCTGCATTTGTTTGCCGTTATTAAAGAACAGCTAAATGATAACTGTGGAGAACAAAACAAATTGGAGTCACAGCTAAGATCATGCTGCTAAACATCAAAGCAAATTGAAGTATTTAGCTCGTATATTTACTGTGTATCAAAATCTTATTTCTTAATGTCTCATCTTCTGTGACTCAAATCTGGTTCATGACTAGTTTGGGATGTTGCCTTTCTACATTTGGTCCTCTCGTTTCACTGTGATGTACTGTTGCAACACATTATAATTAGAGTGAAATAACAAACATCCTCCTCCACGCCCGCACACAGCAGCCCTGCCTATTTGACTAGAATCGAGCATTTGTGTGGGATTATCTGTGGAATCCTGTTCCTTCTGGGTGTGACGGTGGACAGACCTGGGCCCGGCTCACTGCCCGACTGAAAGCCAGAACACGGCCAATTAATCCCCGATGTCTGATACGACATATCGCGGCTTTTGTTGGGAATTTAGACGTCTGCTGTTCGCTGTGCATTCATCTCACCCTGACGATGTCGAGCTCTTCTTTTGTTGCCGCCTGCTGTTTTTCCAGCCTGGTGCTCAGCTGGGAGCAGATCTGAAGCAAAAGGGAGGAAAGTAAGTTTGACACAATCAAGCTGTGGAAATTAAACGACTTGTAGTTCACATAATTACACTTGTGTCCAAGCTGAAGTTTAACTGAGTAAAACAAAGTTATACAGTTACCTGTTTGTATTCAGCTATGATTGCTGTGGTTTTCTTGATCTCCAGCTCTGCCTTTTCCAGTTCCCTCCTGAACACCTCCTTCAGCTGATTGAGAGAGAAAGATTTAACCTCACCGTGTAGTTTGTATACATTAGTTGAGCCTTTATCAGCTCCTTCTGTGAGCAGTGGTGAACTATAGACCTAAGAAGGTAACTCAGTTATTCATCTCATAAGGTCTTTTAGCTCAGATACAGTTAGGACCAACTTTCTCCACTCTCAGTGTATCGTTGCTTGTTTTCACTCAGGTTGTGTTTTATTGCTCAATATTAAGAAAACAAAGAAGATGCATTCACACACTGATGGTTATTTTGAAGCAAAAACTTAATTAATGTGATTTCCTTTCAGATTCTTGAACGTCTGCTCAGTAAAATGGAGCCTTTTTATTTTTAGGTGCCCGGTTTCAGAGGGTGGAAAGGTGCAGCAACTCTGTGCCGTTTTAGAGAAAACCTAAATGTTTTTTTTACAGTTACTGTTTTATCATCATGACACAGCTGAATTGAAATGAAATTAAAATATTCTGCGTGCTGTCAATAAGTAGGAGAGACAAACAGAATCAGCAAAACTGGAAGCAGGACTCTGAGTCAACAAATAAAGTCAGGGATCTCTGTGTCTTTCTAAGCAGTCCTGGAGAAAAAAGGTGAATTTAACTGAGGGCGTTGGATCAGCTTCACCAGATTAACGCCGATGCTGCGCCTCTTTGTTTGAGCGGTTTGAGACGTGTTACCTGAGCCGTCTCCTCCTCCTGCCGCCTCTTCTCCTCCTCCGTCTCCACCAGCCGCTCCTTGGTGCTCAGCAGCTCTTTGTTCAGAACGTCTGCCTTGTCTTCAGCCTGAGTGGGAGCACACACACACCGCTCAGTGAGGCCTTCTTTCACCGGATGGTCATGATTTCATTGTAACTCAGAGTATAACATTTCTAATTCAAGCACAGAAACATCCTAATTTCCCCTACAGATGTATCCACACAAAGGCTGGATGGAAAAAATAATAAATAATGACATAATGGACAGTCGGGATTCTTTAACCTGTTTGGAGAATTTATTTATTCATCACATTTATTATTTGTTACCTGGTCCAGGTCGTTCCGGAGGGCGATCTTACTGGTGACCAGCTCATGAGCCAAGTCATCATTCTCCTGCTCCAGCCTCATACTGGCCTCCTGAAGACGCCGGTTCTCCCTCTGCACACACACACACACACACACACACACACACACACAGATACAGAGTGTGTTAAGTGTCCTCACTTTGCCTCAAAGTTTGTTTCAATCTCAAATTTTCTCAAATGACAAAAAAAGAGAGAAAATTCCTACATTATAACACTTATTTCTGTTCTAGTTTAACTGTTTTACTGAGAACATAACATAAGGTGTGTGTCGTTTCCACAGACACACACCTTATCTTAAAGTCGACTCTGTGGACCATTAGTGGAATCTCATGACGAGCGGTCAGGAGGTAAACGGTCTCACATGATGTGCATCGACGACAAAAGAGCAGTTGTCATGGCTGTGAGCGGTCATCTGCCGCTTCTACCACCGGGACATTTTCTAATCCTCGACTGATCAAACAGTCCACTAACAACTCTTACATAACGTCCCATTTAATTAAGTACAAACGCATATTAACAGCTGTGAGATATAAATATTTAGGAGACTTTATACTGTTTCAGCAGGAAGGGAGAATAAATGAGATCAAGTGAAACTACGAGATGCTGTGTCCAGCTTTGTTGGACAAATCCTTCCTGTGTTATTCGAATTAAACACTTTATTTTAAACAGTTTATGAGGGCAAAGACAACCTACGACTTCTCCTATGTTTACATATCATAGTTTGGTTTAAAACAACATGAACCAATCCTGCTTTCCTACTTATCTGACAAGAAAATTCCCTCATTCAATGTTAAAACTAAGAATAGGAATAAAAACGATCTTTTAGAGCAGCGTCAGCTTACCGAGCGCCTGTTTGTCCACAGTCAGAACAGCGTCCTCACAGAGCGTCCAGAAGCCCAGACTAAACTCCAGCAGATGATCCCGACAGTTTCACTTTCACGCGGGACATTTCCCAACCTCGCCTTCTCTCAGTCTCCCTCTCTCAGATCCTCTCTCTGATCCTTGGATTAAAATGAGTGAACTGTACCAAGCGGCGGTAATCTTGTTGTTTCTTCTGTTACTAAAAAAATTAATTAATAAAAGCCCTCTTTCCTCTCTGCTAAGGCAGCTCGGTCAAGTCTAACATCTTATCTACAACGAAAGTCTTCCTTCCTTCCTCTCCTCCAGAACCGACACGGCAGGAGAAACGTTTCCCTTCGGACAGAAGTTTAAACCTTTACTCGTGTTGTTACTGGATGAACACAGAATCCTGAACATCACAGCTGATGTGGGGATTTTAGAAATTACAGTATTCCGACACATGAAGTCCCATCCCTGTCATTATATTTATTTGTCTTTTCCTGAAGCTATTGTTTCCATCAAAACTGTTTTTAATAACATTTCAAGCACATCAAATAAAAATCAGGACTTGATTGATTTTCGACAGCTTCGGGAACGATCATCATGTTTTACTCAACAACTGAAGCTGGAGGTTTATATTTGGAGAAATAAAACCTAAATCCACTTTGTAGAGATTCTCTTACAGTCACACACTTTAAATTTTCTTATTCTTTGAAAGGTTTCTCATGTATAATTCAGGAATTTGGCTTTTTTAGGTGTCTTATTAACGCTGATGAACCGGTCACTGATTAGTTCTTTTTTAAGTGTTAAGTGCAGAAAAGAAGAGAAAAGGAAAGTAAAGGATTCCAAGTTAACCTAACTAAACTAATTTTCCTTTAAACTCATCATGGTGTGTGTTTAACGCAGCAGACAATTATAAAATGAACACAACTTTAAGTTCAACAAAACGTTCCTGTACTGGATTTATCAAAACTAAAAGAGCTGAAGCTATTAGGCTTCAATCATCTGTTTCCAAACCAGGTTTATAAGATTTAAGACGCCTACATAAGTTAGAAAACACACCTTTTAGGAGCGTTATCATTTCTTTCAAAATTCAACATATTAGATACAATAATCTTAATCTTGCAAAATAAATGATCGTCTTCAAATGCAGCAGAGATTAGAGCCAAAACATCCTCCTCGGAGCATCTGTTGTTATGAAAGTGAAGCTTTATGAAATCATTTATTCTCTTCTGCCAACAAATATTAAACATGGTGCTCTTCATGATGCTCTGCTAATATTTCTGATTAAATATTTGGAGATGTGGCCAATTTTCTGTTTGGAGGGAGGAAAAAAGAAAACTTAAATTCCAGGTTTCTTGTTAAAAAGAAGAAAGCAAAATGCTGTGTTCACTATTATTATTATTATTATTATTATTACTGATTTAATGAAAAACTGCTTCCAGTACTGAAGGGGAATAAAAATATCAAAAGCTGAGCAGATGAAGGGGAGAAGGGGGCTATTATCTGCTTTTATCTTAAAAATATCCGCCTCACGTCTCGTTTCTTGTACTAAGATAAGAGAAGAATATTCTAGATGAGTGCAGATGTGCCTGACAACACCCTTTTCTTTTTATAGCTGTTAGTTTTAACAACGATGAAAGTGAATGCCTGATAAAAACAGCTTCACAGCTTTGCTTTGTTTTCTAATATTAGAAAATGTTATTTTAACGTCACGCTATAAATAGTCGTCTGAATGGAAATAAAATCAAGCTTCACTTTATTCTTTTTAAACTAGCTGACCTAATATATCACCTGAAGCCTAGTGCAGGCAGAAAGCGGAGCAGGAAGTGAGCTGCAGGTGTGATTCAAACCTGGTATCGGTCGATGGGGTCTTCTTGCTGCAGCTGGCTCTCCCTCAGCGTCTGATACTCCTTCTCAAACTTCTTCAGCTTCTTGGTCGGAACCTGAAAACCACAAATTTAAAGACTTTTAGGACTTGAAACCGTCTGATTGTGAGTAAATGTTCCTCACTCTAATCAGGTCATGTCAATTTAACCTTTTGTACGAGAGGTCAAAGGTCAGCTACAGGTAGGTGAAGGGTTTTGACTCTACCAACATTAAATTACAGTAAAAAACAAATGTTTTGGTAGCAGTGCTACTATTTTCACACACAATAAAAGCAACCAGCATCGTATGCACACTTTACATCCTCTTTATACCAGCTTGTCTGAAAACATCATTCTCAGAGTTTATTTTAATCGTCTGAAACTTTTAATGAGCTGAAAGCTGAAAAGACCTGAAGACTGAACTCAGTTTAGGTCACAACAAAAGAGATACGTTTTTAAAAACATAATTTTTGTTCCGTGAACACACTGATGGTTAAAAAAAAAAACAAAATAACAGTTAAACCTGCTCAAAACGTTTAATATTAATACGTCTCTTATTCTCATTGGTGACAAAGACAGTAACTCTTATCTGGATCAGTTTAGTATTTGTGTTTTTGTTACATAACTCTTTAAAAGCTGAATCCTTAAAGTAATATTTTTGGTACTTTTCTTCTCCAAAGACAGTCCTGATGTCAAACCAGTGGAAGGTTTTCAAACAAATAAATCCGAGGAGTGAAACTGTGCTGCCTGAGGTCAATAAAAACACCATAAATTCACACAATTAAACTCCTTCAGAGACATTTAAAGACTTAAAGGAATGGAAACGTCTCGTATTTTGGGTCCTTCACCCAAACAGTGTGAAGCCTGAGTCATCGTTCTGACTGACTGTGTGTGAAAAGGTTACCTCCCCGTACAGGTAACAGCGTTGCCATGGCGCCCACCGTCGGGCGTCACCTGACGTCCCCTCGGAGACCGACATGTTTGTTCGTCTGTTTCAGATTGGAGAACAGATCTGGTTCCCCCCTGAGGTGCTCTCAAGTTTCCTCAGATGGAGAACATCTGTCTAAGTTTTATTCCTGATATCTTCTTTCATTTTATTCCTTTTATAATTCTGTCTTCTCGTATAAGATTGTTTTTGATTTCTATATTTTGTTCAGGACTCCATTGAAGAGGAGATGATTTATCTCTTCCTGGTTGAAATAAAGAATAAATAAAATAAAACAAGAAATATATTGAAAAGAAACAAGAGCTGATATTTTTTTAAGGAACAACATAATTTCTTCTAAAGTTACCCGTCGTACACTGATAGTAGTTTTGATGGAGAATGGAACTCAGACTTCCTCGTTTTCAACATTTTTATGACAAAATGCCATAAAAACAGCTTCATGTTTAAAGAATTTTACAACGTCTGAATTATAAACAAAGTTCATGCAGAATTCACACGTTTCCTCTGAACGGCGTAGAACCGCCGGCGCGGGTAAACGTCACCGTTAGTGAATGTGGGAAACAATTCCTCCGCAGACAACACAACTCAGACTGTTTTTGTTGTTATCTTATAAAAGACAGATAGAGATCGAAGCTTGGTTTCAGCTGCTGGGTTAATAATCCCTTTGCTGTAACTTTTCGACGCAGATAAGGTGAACAGTGTTGACCTGAAGGACACAACGCTCCTGAGAATCGGACCAATCTGACGGGAGGTATGGACCGAGCCGAACAACAAGCTGTTTAAGAGTTTCCTGCAACACTAAAAGCTGATATTTGGCAACATATGAAGCATCGAGAACCTTTTTATTTATTAATTAAAAGCAGAACTACTTTCCATTTTCCTTAATGTCTGATTTTTTTAAAAACATAACTTAGTCTCAACAAAAATGATGATGTATTTTTTTTAATATCCTTCAGAACAGGGGTCTCCAATCCTGCTCCTGCATATTTTAGTTGTTTCTGCTTTAGAAGAACACCTGATCACGTGTTTTCTTTATAAAATACAAGAAGACGAGTTGATTTAAAAAAAATAAACATCTCGGCCCACTTGCTGAAACTTCCTTTTCTTGCATTAAACATCGTGGTTTCACCTTTTAGTAATACTGACTCGTTTCCTGTATCTCCCTACAGGCCTTTCCTAACAAACTACATGCTGGTCATGTCACATTTTCCAAACTCTGTCATAATTTGACACCTACACCGCAGAATAAGAACTCCAGTAAAAGGTGTTTTATTGTTTTCCCCTCACAGACAAGAAGTTCAACCGTTTCTTGTATAAATTATGTATTTTAAAAACGTGGAAATCCCTCTTTAACCTTCAAATGTAAGAAAACATCTGTTACATTTTACCTGATTCTTCTCTCTCTTTGAACCATCCCTCCTCGTCGTTTACTCTTACAGTTTTTTGTTAATCTGTTTAAAAAAGCTGAGAGTTTGACGACAGGATGAAACGTTTGTTAAGGTGTGAACTATAATGATTAACTGAATAAAAGTTCAGTGTGTGTGTTAGACAGGCTGAGAAGTAGCTGCTGGTTAAACAACCACCCCTAAAACACACAAACATTGCAGAATGATGTGTAACGAAATAAAACTGGGCTGTAGTTCAAACACGCGTTCCTAAAACTCTTCAGCTTTTTCTCTCTGTGCTCCTAATTTGTTGAGGTTATGAAATTAAATATGGCGTCGAAGGATTTCAGTGAGGTGTCGGATCTTCACAGCAATTAAGTTGAGATCTGGTAACTGTAAAAAAACAAAACATGTCACATTCTCCTAGATTTCATGAAATAATATTTCTTTACAGGACATAAAGGATCATTAAACCTTATATCTGCAGGGACGCATCTTTCTAAATCAATAAATAGCAACATGCCCCAGCCCTCACTGTGAACTTCAAGAGTTTAGTTTTCTTCTGATTTATTAAAAAAAAGTACAAAAACTAAATATTTCACACATTATCTGACTTTTTTAGCAGGCTGTCCAAATCCATGAGATATTCCTCCTTAACAGAAATCATAATAAGTTATTTAAGGATTATTACATCACAATCAGCCTATGCTATTATAAGAAAGTTACATTACTATTATTTTCGTTTCCCTGTGAACGCACACTGTCGCACACACAGGTGTTCGGTTCTTCAAACTCATTCTGGTTGATTCTGAAAACATTTAGTGTGGAAATGAGAGGAGAGTGTCAGATCTGATTCAGAGAAGGCAATTAAAGATTCATGGTGCTGCAGGAAATGGTACCATCAGGCCCACATTTAGCTTCCTGACCTGAATGCCTGCTGAAAAAAAATGGAATTGGTCCCAAACCGCCAAGCCCAGACCACAAACTAGATACTAACCTAAAAGAATAAGTGTGTATTTCTGTGTGTGTGTGAGAAAACAAGGTGAAGGGTGAACTGCTTTAACATCACAGAGAAGCCCTAAAATTTGATTATTGAAATAAGAAGTGGCCGTTGGTGAAAACTAGGCCACAGAATTCAATTACCCACATGAGGGAAACACCCCCCCCCGCACACACACACACCCTCTTCACCGATTCCAAATTCATATCAGTAAATAAAACGACTGAGCTCTGCATGCGCTGGCTGACAAAAATCTGTTCCCTCAAATGTCAGAAATGACTTCAGAGGCGACAGCGAACACCCACAGAGTGTGGAGCGGAAAGACAGGCGTACCTTTGGTTAAAACACGTTTTCCACCTCTGTTTATGAGTAACTAACCAATGCCAGAGTAAAATATGAACAAAAAACAAAAGAAACACAACTGACAACCAGCATGATCAGATTAAAAACTGCAAGTCACACTGGTGTGTGAAACAAGAAGTACAACAAAGACAAGAAACAAGTGATGGGAAAACAGACCTACCACAGGTCTGGGAGCTCTGACAGGTTTCGAATGAGCCACCAAGCGAGCCAAGGTGTCCTCCTCACTTGGACGTTCGACTACATGAGCGTCGTAAGCCACCACGATGGACACCTCCTGCATCATCTTGACTTCTGTTTGCTCCCAGCAGCAGAGAGGAGGGGAGAGAATGAGGAAGGAGGAGGGAACGTTGAGGGGAAGAAGAGGAGAGTTGCGCAGCTGAGAGGTTTTGTTTCTGTCTGAAAGCGGAGGGGCCGCCTGGCTGCCTTCAGGAGCTGAGCCACGCCCACCCAGGAGGAGGAGGAGGACAACACACCTGTTTGTTTCTCCTTTTCCCTCTCTGTAACGCTAGACGTGTGCGACAAAGCAGGATGAGTTTGCTTTTTCTTCCTCTCCAGAAAGTCCTTCCTTCTCTTCTGTGCTCCTCCCTCCTTTAATCTGCTCCTCCTCCTGTAACCTGCTCCTCCTCCTGTAATCTGCTCCTCCCTCCTGTAATCTGCTCCTCCCTCCTTTAATCTCTCTCTTACTCTTTCAGGTTGCAGTTTGGTGGGTTTTTTTCCATTTCCTGCTGCTGGTAAAAACTAAAGATAAAGGCTTGTTTGCACAGTTACACTCCGTGTGAGAGTGCATGAAGCCAAGAGTAGGAAGGAAGTAGTCAGGTCGACCACAAGTGACTTCAGCTACACATCGTTCAAACCCTAAAACCAAGAAAGTGAAGTGAACTCATTTAAAACTGCCTGAACACTGAAGTGTCATCCCAAAGGACCCCGGCTTAAAATCTACACAGCAACCTTTTTAAGATGCCCAATCATAACTCTTAGGTAGTCATGGATTCATTTTACTGCGTTTATCCTTCAGTGTTAAATCCACCTTTTTATCCTTACAGGAGTCCTTTGGAGAGCAGGATCTTTCAGGATAATAACAGATTAATGAGATTGGTCTGTTGCTTGGTTTTCTTTGAACAAGAATCAAGTATTTACTGACTGAACTGCCAGCAGATTATAAAAAATATTATTTAATATACTAATATTAATTTAAAGTGATGTTTATTAGCATCACGGCTCAGTGGTCGGTGCAGGCTAAAATCCCCAGAAAAAGAGATCTGTGATCTCGATGGGACTTGTCTGGTTAAATAAAGGTTTAAAAAAAAAAAAAGATGAGTAGAAGCTGTGGTGGCTGATGACGGAAGGAGGTTTTGAAGAAGCAACAATCTGCACAACAAAAACAGGTCGCCATGATGCCATTTGTTGTATTTACAAAACATGTGAGCAGTTTATCAGAGTTCAGTGATTCAAACCTTTACATTTCTTTTTTTTCTGCAGTCTATGGGGTGTGAACGTGTTTATTTCTGCTCAATATCCAGTATACATAGCACACAGCAATAGCTTGATTTATGAATCACCATTTATCAATCAGTAACACGGAATGACCCGTGGCAACAGGAGGAAAATGTGATTCACATCTGTCATGTTGTTAATAATACTGTGGATTCAGTAAAAAAAAAAAAACAGGAGTGCAAGCATTGCTGTTTTTAGTTGCCCAAGAAAATGACCATGTGTGAAATAACAGAAGCATTGAGTTTGCAACAGAAGGAACTCGAAGCATTTTAACTTTGTGAAACATTTAAAGTCCTTGTAATTGTTGGAGAAAGCAGATATGCTCACTGGAGAGTGAAAAAAAAAGAAGTGCTTTGTTGCCAACCGTGTCTGAAATCTCCTCCAGAAAGTGAGAAGACAAAGCTCAGTGGTCTGTTTACGGTAATAAACCACAAATGTCACTTTTATTTAGAAACTCCAACAGAAAGAAACTGGTTTTTTGAAGGTCTTTCTCAGTGCTATTGTGATTTGGAGGCTTAAGATGGTCTCAAGGATTTTACGGCTTTCCAAATATTCAGCCTTTCTTTATCCACTTCTCTCTTTTTTGCCTCAGTTTGTTGAAGTTTAGCTTTACAGCTGAAGCAATTTGGCAAAAACCAGATTAATCATTCAACCACCGAGCACCAAATGACTTTCCTCTTCCTTTTTCCCCTAAAGTCCAGTTGTGCTGCAGTGGATGTTTTTAAAAAGGGCTGAGAAATTCAAATTCTGACCCAAATCCCCAGAAAGCCTAAGCCACCCGGCAGCCCGTTGTGTTCATCAAGTTAAGGTGCCAAGGAATTCTTTCGCCGTTTTAAGCCGCTTATAGAGTTTGTCTGATCCGATTTAAACGCTGACGGAGGGAAATATGTAAAAAGGAGAGGTGACGGGAGAAGGCAGTGCAGCTTTGACAAACTGGTTTGCCTTTTATTTCTGATCGCCGCTGAGTACAGCCCGTTTCTAAACCACCGCGACAACCGACTCCCTTAATGCAGAAAATATTCTCCGTCAACCACGGTTTCTTTATTTCCTTGTTAGTGTCAAAAAAACCCCCAAACTTTTGCTAAATTAGCAAAAACATCACGTTTATGCTATCTACAGGTAGCCCATCTGCTGTTTTTATTTGTTTTATGTTCTCATAATTTGATTTAAACTCATTTAAAAGCCTTCACAGAAACATTAGTCTAACTTTTGAGGAGTTTTCTAATAATTCGGTGACATGTTTTAGCAAAAAAACATTTAAAAAAGTTTAATGGATATTGAAATGAACTAAGTTTCAGAACCAACTGCAGGCCAAGGAGCTGGGATTTAACGTGATATTCAGATGTGTAGATTGCGTTTAGGTGACGTGGGGTGGCAAACTGACCCTCGATGCTTTGTGACACTAAAACAAACGGTATATGTGGCACGGCGTGGCTGGATATGTGGAGATGAGGGACACGTTACAAGCCGACGGACTGATCTGATCTGTGGCTGAGCTCTGAGGTTTTATAAGTTAGCTTCATCTCTGCCTGCAGTTTTATCCACAGGGAATATTGTATTTTAAAGCATCACAGCAGAAGGGAGATCTCAGGCAATCCCAGCTTTGATGTGTCAGAAAATGTAAAAGTTTTCAACTGAGCATTGCTGAATGAGGCTGTAAACTGCACCACAGCTGCATGCTAAAGCTAACAGCTCTTTAAAGTCTAAAATAAAGAACCTAAAGAGAACAAGGGAAATTTCTGACACAGTTTTATTTCTCAGTTCACCAAATCAAATGTTGAAAATCAATCAAAAAGACTGATGTTTCTGAAACCATTTTAAAACATATTTTATGCAAACACTGTATTCAAAGACATACTGTAAACCTCTAACCTTTAAAACTAGAAGATGTTTTAATCATGCATACACGCCTGTCCTCGGACCAAAAGGGTAGAAGTCGCCCTTCATAAGAATCACGCTGAATGACTGAAAATAAAAGAAAACCAACACTTTCAGAGTTTACTGCCTTTGTGTTTGAGAAGAACTCCAGTGAAGCTGCACACGCAGAGAGAAAACATGAATGCTTGGAAAAAGAAGCACACTAACTCAACAAGAAACCCGGCCGAGCAGAGAAGACTGAAGAGATGAGCCAAACGAGACGCTGAGTGTGTGTTTGTCCTTTCAGCACACTACCTCTTCAGGCTAACATCATCTGCCGCACACCATTAGTGCCTCAATGATGCTTCACTGGGTTCTTTTGTTTTGTTTGCTGAATAATATTAATACTGAGAAATTAAAAAAATGGAAAATAAAATCATTAAACAGTGAAGAAATGTAACAAATACAGATGCTAACCAAAGGAGGTGGAGCCAGAAAATAGTTTGATGAGTATATGAAACTCATGTGTTTTATATACTTTGGCATTTATTATAATATGTCTAAGAAGAAAAGCTGCTCATGTAAAAAAAGGAACACAGAAGTCGTTGCATGAAACTGTGCTTTAAATTTAGCAGGTTGTGCTGATGCAATATTTTGCAAGAGAACCAGAAAGCTACCAAACAGACTGAGATAAGGAGCGAGTCTCAGAGCAGGACATCCTGTTTGCAACATAAACACAGAGATGCATCACACATTAGTGGTACAAACAGTGCTGACGATCCCTGCTCAGTGCTTTGTACTTTCTGTGTGCTGCCAACATGCTCTTAGCAGAATCCTACCCTACGATCTTTTCCTGTTTGCACAGAAAACACAGAAAATGCAAAAAATATTGGGAGTATATCAATATAAAGAGAGACGGACAGAGAGGAGAGTCAACCGGGTGGAGCGAGGATGATTATCATTTCCATCTTTGTCAAACCCTCCCCTTTCTCTTTTGCACCACACACACACACACACACACACACACAGACACACACACACACACGTACGCATATCAAGCACACTGTGTGCCACTTTGGTCTCTGGTGACTTCAGCAAATTCCCTAAATGCCAGCAGCCTCCTTTAGGTCAGCAGCAGGATGATAAAATGTGTGCCCAAAAGCATTTTCACAAAATCAGCTACACAAGTTCGGAGAAAAGCTGACTATCTATCCGTGGAAGCCATGTTTTATCTGTTTTCAGACTGAGGCTCAGAACAATCAGACACAAATGTACAAAAAAAAAAAACAACCAACAGACGAGGAAAACCAACAAAAGCTATTAATTATGAAGCCCAATGGAAAGGGTGACTGCTGACAGAATAACTCAGCCGTAGAGGCAGCAAACAGTTTGATCGTTTTGTTTCCACGTTCTGCCTGACAGCAGACATCAACTCAAATGTTTTCCTACTTCCTGCTAAACGCCTAGTTTCAGTTTCTTGAAAAAATCTCTAAGGCAGCGAGGTCGACCATGAAGGAAGGCACGTTTTATGGGTGATAACTTATGTCTATTAAGTGCTACACTAATACAACCAAAAGCATAAAGATAAACATTTATCCCAATTAACAAAGAAACAGTTGGTGGAATAATTACAATCTGTATAAAACCAGCTTATTGTGCAAACCTTACTGTTACTGTGATAGAAAGAAAAGCTCATAAAACAGCCAAACTAACCAATAAATTCCTTACAGAAGCTAGACGTAGTGATCCCCTGACACCTCTGGTCAGATGCATTTGTGCCTCTGCAGGAAATGCCAGGAAAGGAATTTCTCTTAATGTGGTGCTTGGTGTCAGACAACAATCTCCTGGAATGATGTTTGCATGCGTCTTTGTAGAGTTTGGGGTGACAGGCGAACGCTGCAAGCTCGCCTGTCGTTATTTCCCTACCTTAATGTTGCAGGCCTGCTCCATGAGCCGTCGTGCGTTTTCTGCTGCTCTGTAACGTTTAGGAAGCTGGACTCTGAAGAACTTGAGAGCGCCCTCAAAGTCGGCCTGCAAGAGGTCTTCTTTGGATGTCTAGAAGGAGACAGGAGGTGGGAGGAGAGGATAAAAAAATCAGGGATGTGTAGAAGAAGTCAGGATTGTATTATTTTTATATATTCAGACAGCTTAAACACATCACACATCACATCTAACGGATCAGAACGGCGTGACCACATGGGGCAAAATACTAATACTGCAAATCAAATATTTAGTTTCTCTAAAAATCAAAAAGAAACAACAGTAAACTGTAAAAGATTCGTTGAACTATAGTTTTAAATCAATTTTATTGCCTTTCCTTCCCATTCGGTGGAGCCACAGCCACTTTAACTCGCAGTATTTGTAATTAAATGTTGAAAACTTTAAAAACACAGACCTGTGTTCCTTACTTTTATGCAAGGAGTCTTCTCTAAATCAGTTTCATTTTGCTATAAAGGTATGAGGTTTCCTCTCAGTGTAAGAGTAAACTGAAGATGGAAGTAGATGATTTGGATGGATACATGGAGCTCAGCCAGGAAGTGTTCAAAGCACACAAACACCTCCATCTTGTGGTGTGAAGACGCAAGGTCTGCTGAGTAAATGTTCAGAGTGTGTGAGCAGATATCAGGACCTGTCATTTCAAAGACAAAGCCTTTTCTCTTTACATTTCTAATTCTCTAAGACTTAGAAAGCTCATACAACTCTGGACAGAGAAAAGAGAACGAGGTGTTCATACAGAAATGAAGAGCTTTACGATAAGAAAGTGGAAAAAGCTAGTCTGATGTCTGAGGCAAGCAGAACTTGTTACCTTCAGTTTCAGTTCCAAGAACTAAGGGGTCAAACATCAAGTTTTTATCACAACAAAGAAACAGATTCTGCTTTTCCGAGAGGTGAATGGCTTCAGTTTCATGTTTGTCCTCAGTAATATCTGTTCCCAACATCAACACAAGTCAAACTAAAACACTCAACCGTCACTGCATGCTAAGCTTATTTAATTTAGCAAATACACATGTATCCCCGTCCAGTTTGTCTCACCGCCAGCAGTTTGGGGACAAAGAGTCGGTGTCCCATCCCAAGGAGATCCATGACCCTGCAGAAAGAGTCTGCTGAGGCTTGACCGCCGTGAGCACTCTCCTCCTCCGTCCCCTCTCCATCCTCCAGCGCCCTGCGAGCTGCTGGGAGGGTCAGATGGGGGTTCAGGCCCGGTGCAGGGGGGGGAGAGGGCGGTGGGGTGGGACAGGACGGGGGAGAGGGGTGGTCCCGCTCCGGGGCCAGGGTGGCAGATGAATCCAGGGTGTCGTCTGAACTGATCAGGCAGGCGTGTCAGGGCTGGAGAAGACCCCCGCCAAGCGCAACAAAGTCTGGCAAGATGAGGTATTTTAAAGTCAACGTCGCTGGCCGGGAAAGTAGCTCAGAGAAGCTCAGAGAGTTACAGTTTCTCAGAATTTCAACAAGTGGACAAGGTTTTGGTGGCGACCACTCAGCTTGTACCACTGTCAGAGTCCAGAAACCGCCCCCAGGTGCCTCAGAATCGCACGGAGAAAAGGATGAGCTGACACCTTTTTCGGCATAATGCTGAGTCCTCCAGCCACCGGCTAGACTCACTCTGAAATCCAGTCACACTGCCCAGTCTGATGTCTGATCTTGGTTTGGCGAACTCTAACCAATTCCGATCCAGTATGCTGTTGCCTAGCAACAGACCTGCTCAACACGTGGGCAGCGATGGATAGGCACTCCACCTTTTATTTTTTTTAGTTTCTCCTATATTTTTAGACTTCAAAGCCACTGAGAAAAATCCCCCCCAAGTCTCCAAAACAGTGTCTTTAATGCTTTGGGTTCAGAGCGTCAAATCGCACATCAAAGCAGTGAATACACTCTGTACTTTTATTCTCCAAAATGTGAGGCCTCCCCTGACAAGACTTTAGCGTTCTTTGAAATGCAAAATGGCCTGAATTAACCATACGGCTCTACTCTCTGAAGCTTGGGCAGAAACAGGCGAGATGTGGTTTTTCAACACTGGGAGTCGTGTGCCTGCAGGACAGGAGCTCCATCACTTCATGGATGAGCGGATGCTGAACCCATTGAGTCACACACAAACCAGGCAAGCATAAAAACCAAGACGAGCAGCAAAAAAGAAAAAGGAAAAATGTGCTCCAACAGCCTCTGTATCTCTCCAATAAGCTCTTCCTCTTCACTGATATAATTATTTGATATGCATTTTATCCAGGATCTTCCCCTCCAGCAGAATCCTGTTAACAGGAGCAGCCAGGCGTCCGGTCTGTATCAGTAAGAGGATCTTTCAGATGAGAAGTCACTTCTTCCACTGAGAGGCAGAGGCCAGTGAAGGAGTGTTTGCAGGACTTGATGTTGACACACTGTCAGGAATGTTGGCCAGCAGCTGGGGCGAGGCACAGCAAAGAGACCTCAGTGTTTCCCATGAACCACTTCGCTCTTCCTCCCTCGATCTTTGTGATGCTAACGGCTAATGGCTAACAGCTAACAGCTGGCAGGGGCGTCTCCGTTGCGGAGGTCTGGGTGGTGGACGGAGGTAGCATGTTGGAAAAATAAATATCCAGCCAACAGAGAAGAGGTAAAGGCAGAAACACAGAAGAAGAAGAAAGTAAAGAGGCAATAAAATGAAGTGACGCTCCAAGCAGGCATCCACAGAAGGTAAAGACAAAAGGAGAAAAAAGAAAGAAGAAAAATCAACCTTAAAGCTTCGCTTGTCCAGGTTCAGAATGCTAACGTTATAGCAGATGCTCTTGTTGTGAAGTGGATAGCGGGAGGGAGGCAGAAGGAGGGAGGGGTGATGGGAGCAGAGAGGAGAGCAGGATGGATGGATGAAGGAGGGAGGGAGCAGTGGAGGAAAATGTCGTCATGCCTGGCCAATAGAAATCAGGCGGTGGAAGCCCCCCTTCATCCCTCCTCCTCCTCCTCCTCATGTGCTCCCATTTCAGACCATTACATCTTAAACATCTTTCTCTTTCCAAAACATACAACACCTTAATGTTAGAAAATGACTAAAGTTCTGTTAGACGCTAGTTTTATTAGTGCTGGTAATCTTATCCTGCTCTTTTTAATGACTTGCTGTGGAAACTATAAGCTAGTTTATATAAGACAGTGCCAATCTTAGCATGCTTTTAAACAACAAATGGACTATTTAGCAGACAAATGTTTATTTTTCCAATCGGCATCTTATAACAGGGACTGCATCAAACATTTCAGGACGTGGTAATAATCATAGCAAATACAGCCTCAAGTCCAGAGTGATTACTAAGGTTTATTGACACCTACTTTACCAATAATTCAATCTTTTTTTTATTAATCTTGAGATGACAAAGCAAATAGACACACCCAAGCATTATTTTATCAGACTCATTCTGAAACAAAATTAGGACGTTATATTTAATTAATGTTGTTCAATGAAAAGTAAATCACATGCTTTCAGAGTTGCATGTTTTGTTTTAGGCATGGATGAGACAAGCAGGCGTGTTTATCAGTAAAGAACAGGATGTTCAATCTAATTATTGAACACAAAACACCGATGAACAAAACGATACACTGCATCAAGCCTCAAACAAATAACATCCCCAAATAAAAAGAAACACACAAAAAAACATCCCAGATGATAGATTTTTATATTCAAGTTTATCTGTAACTTGAAACAAACTATTTCCTGATAAATCTTCTAAATAATACAATCCTGGCTTCACCTCTTGTCTATAAGGATTTTAGGTGATCTGAGCAAAGTGCTTCATATATTTTCAGACAGATAAAAAAGAAAAACGTTCAAAGATCAATAATCTTTAGAGATCAGTCATCTTCTGTTTGCAGAGATCTCCACAAAGAAGCAAGAACTAAAATCTAAACATAAAGCCATCTCTTGAATCAAAGACAATTTTGTTTTTAGGTGTCATTTTAAAATACAGTTTCTGATCTGACCACTGGGGGGCGCCAAATGCAAGAAAATAGTTATGAACCATAAATGCGTTTCCTATAAACTTTATTTTCCACTCCTTTGAGATAAAATCTCACAACTAATAACCAGTTTTGGTTACATTTTTTTAGATCCAGATGAGATTTTTGGAGCAGAATGAATTTAGAGTGCTTCATTTGAAATGTTACTTCATAGTCCAGTAAAATGGATGAATTTATCACTAACCTTGAGCAGGGCCAGAGACACGTTGAAGATAATGTTCATCCCCTGGAAGACAAAAAGTCAGATGTGAAAACAGCAACAATAAGACACAGTTATTTAGTGTATATTATAAGGTTTCAAAAGCTTAAAAATCACTAAATTGAAGTTTAAATTGTATAAAATGAACAATAACCTCTGAACACAACACCTAAAAGTGTTTTATTAGTTGTCTTAATACAATCTTTTTATATTATCTTTGATATAACAAAACTTCAATCACCTGTTTTTTGTTTTTGATCATACTGAAGCACTAAGATTAAACTTAGAATATAATAAAAATGGTAAAAAAGAAAGAAACTTCTGCAGTGAAATAAAAGGTTTTTAGCATTTCGATAACTTTTCAGACACGTTTTTAGGGTAAAAGGAAAAAAAGCATAAACCCCGAATTAAAAATCTGAGTTTTTTATATACAAATACTGATGTTTTTACAGGATATTAATATTAAATTTATTCATTTTGCAGTTCATGCCAGTCATTTGAGGTGAATAAACGAATCATTACAAATAAAAGTAAATCTTCTGCAGTTGCAGCACACAGATATCGTAACAGAACATAAAGCTGAAGATGCAGATGCCTGGCACATAATTAACTTTGTCTTTAATTTGTGATTTATTCTCTTTAAAAACAAACATTAAAGCCTAATTTTTCACGAGGAGGAAATCATGCTGTCGAGCTGTTTTATACATCCACTAAAGCACGCCTATGAGAAAAGTGACAGTGTGCCTTTTCTTTCTCCTTCATCATTACAGTGCTTTGAATTTTGACACAGAAAGAAAATCTGAAGGCAGCTCGGCACGGGAACACCCCTCTCCTTAGTCTCCGGGACAACGAGTCCACATGGCAACACAGAGCTAAAAATATCTGGAGCGCTCCGAAAATAACCGAGGGTGGGCTCTGCCTCCACACACCTATCTTCGCAGGCCTGAAGATGGTGCTGCCATGCTGAGGCATGATCAAAGGCATATGGGAGAAAGGAGTATCACCTCAGAATGGGAGTGCACCCCGCAGAGGCAGAATCAGGGGAGATGAAAGCCAAAAACACGCAGAAAGGAGAAAATACAGTACGAGTGTGTCAACTGGGAAGATGATGAGGCAAGTTTTAAAGAGTCAAATTGTGCAGAATCCAGCATGTCTCTTTACAAAAACAAACACTATGTGATTTGTCCACATTTAGAAGATAAATACTGGGAGCTGCTGTGAAAATATCTGATCTCTCTTAAAGGGAAATAACTTTAACGGTCAAATAATCTGAATTCAATGTACTGTGTTAAAGTCTTGAGCCACCCTTCATTTCTTTATATTTCCATCATTTTACAGGCTTTTTAAAGAATCTCCATCATTTTCAGTCTAAAACTAATGGGCAAAGAAAAATACAGAATCAGGATCTTAAGGAAATTTGACAACAAGAACATGAAAAAACAAAGTTGCTGAGGAAAAGCAAACTAAAAAGGAGAATAAAGTAATGGCGAAACCCAGGAAGGGGGAGATGCGGGATTGGAGACTTGTGGTTTTACAGGCATGTTGTCATCATGCGGCTCATTGGGTGAGAAAGATCAGAAAAACTTTTAATTGTTCTGCCTCAGGCCGACAGGAGGAGATGGAGACGGGAGGGAGCGCTGTGTTTGACTTTTACAACAAAAGACACATCTTTAAAGAATGATTACTTAATCCATCTCTTTAAATGTAAACAGTACACCAGGGAGTCCACCAGTAAAAATGTGAATAATATCATCTTAATGTGGGTCACGTGATGCTTATATTCCTGATTCACCTGAAGTTTATCCAACAAACCCAACACTTTGGTCAGGAATGACACAGATACTTGTTTAATCTCAGTGAAAGATTCCCAGTGCATCCAGATTTTGTTTCTGGTTTTATACGGTCTATTTGGCAGCTCCTACACCAACTATTTGAAAAGAAAGATGTTTTTAGAGGAGTGACTGTAAACATGTGAAAGTCACTTCAATCCTCAGCCCTTCCACATGTCAAAATGACTTTGGGCTGTAAAAAATAAAGAATACCGTGCAGATACATCTTCATAAGCAGCATTTTATAGATATTTGTGTGATGGGATTTGGTTAACTGAGATAGCGTCATGGGGTGTTAATCCTTAAACTCCATCAACCACAGCCAACTCTTCCAGATCTTCAGGGACAACACAGTGGGTAAAGAAACACATATCCTGGAGATGTCAAAAAATCTTATCTAGAAATCCCCGACATAATCCTTCAAGGCACAAGATAATCAGTCCATCCGTAAACCAAGCCACTATTTGGAGGGAGTTCCAAAGGGAGTTCAGTTCCTTGTGTTTGAGACCTCATTCTTTCACTCACAGCTTGTGGCCATAGGGGACGGTTGAACGTAGATTAAATTGTAAATCAACAGATTCACCTTTCAGTTTAGGCACCACCACAAACGCTGCCCCAATCCGCCTCTCAATCTCCTGCTGTGTCCTTCCCCCACATGTGCACTGAACCCCCAGACAGCAGCTCAGTCCTAACCAGAAGCTACCTGTCCTGCTGCCCCAGTGCCTGCTGGAGCTCTCTGTTCAAACAAGCAAACAGAACCACATGGTCTGCAAAGATGCAATGTGAAGCCAGCTGAACTGGCAACCTCCTGCCCGTTAGCTGAGCCTGAAAACTCTGTCCACAGAAGTTGTGAACAGAATCGGGAACAAAGGGCTGCCCTGGCAGAGTCCAGCACCCACTGGAAATGAGTCTGGCTCTTGTTGTACGGAGACCAGCCCCCTCAGGACAGGCTAAGAGACGTGGACAGAAGCCTTCTTCATAAAACCATTAATGTAATAAAGTTAATCAACAGATGCTTTTTCAGCATTTTTTATAAAACATTACGGTGTGACATTAACATTGTGTCATGCCTCTTTTGTACTTCTTATTTCAATTTCTGTATCCTTCAGCAAATGTAGCTGCCTCTGCAGATGCATGTTTCTATTCTGTGATCATTTCTTCAGCATTAATCACAATCTTTTCACTCTTTTTCCAATCGGACAAAGCATCCTGTCCGAGCCTGGCTCTAAGTTCTCGCTTTTACTATATAAAGAGTCTTATAATGAACATATAAAAGATTTAAAATTCATCCTAAAAGCTGTATTGTTACCTATGTTATTAAAGTGAAAAAGCTGTCCAGGCTCTTAAGTTAAGAGCATAGTTTCAGAATTACATAGATCATGTCTGAAAAGAAAAAATGAATCACTTATAATCGGTGGGGGATTTAGTGGCCCTAATGACATTAAAGCATTGATTTGATCAACTCTTGAAAGCCTGCACAGCACGCAGATGCATAAGAGCTGGTGGTATACAATAAGTGCTCTTTACTTCTGACCACAGATAGTTGGTCAGAGGTTCAGCTCAATCAATTTCTCCCTTCATCCATCTCTTTCTTTCTCTTTTCATCTCTGTAATCATTCCATAATGGCTGCCAGTCCTCTTTCTTCCTAATAACCTTCTCTTCTTTCTCCTTTCTTCGAATTTCATGTTTCCACAAGATTGACCTTCCCATTATTTGACTCCATACATACAATGTGGTCCAAATCCCTCTCACAATGCTCTCAGCATAATACATTGTAGCGCCTTTACCTCGCAGAGCAGCAAGTCAGTGATGTGGAAAACCATGCAGAGGGGGAACTTGGCCGTGAAGAGGGTGAGGAACCACTGGGAGGCATACATGTGAGCCTCCAGGTTCAGCTCCTGGAAGTGGGCCCAAAGGTCTGGAAGTTGTTCCTGTGGGAGCAGAATAAAAAAAAAAAGAGACTGAGAAAACTGCCCTCGTAAGAATGTACTGTGAAGACACAGCTCTTCCTGCGTTTTCACCTTTTTTTTTTTTTACTTTATTTCTACTCAGATCTAATTCAATTATGCCATTTTGCTGGGATTATGAAGTTAGTAAATAAAATAAATGAATGAATTAATAAAAAAAAATACAGTACTTCATCAGTACAGCAACCAGCCAGGAAAACTATTACCCCAAAACAAACAATGTTAAGTTTCATAATGACATAAATTTAAAAAGGCAACAATATATCAAATATAAATACTGCATTTCATAAAATTTTAACTAAAAATGGGAAAAAGGTGCTCACAGAAATGTAAAAAATGTAAAGCCTTGTGTAGATCTGCAAACTTTAAGGCAGAGATGTCGTGGATCACATCTGACCTGTGCTATGATCGGTTTAGGCCTTCAAAATCATATTTTATTTATATGTATTTATCCATCTGCCTGTGGCCTACAGCTCACAAACCAGCAAAACAAAAAATCTGAGAATATCCTGGAACAGCCAGCGGGTCGTGTCTGTCAATCCTCTGTTGTAAAACTCTTAAAGACAGACTTGTCGCTCAAAACACTTGGAGAGCGCAAACCTTTAAATGATCAAACTGTGGGATCCGGATCACAGCGGAAATGTAATCAGCTGTTTTTTGTGAAAACCCGAACATTTCCTGAAAATGTCATCAAAATCTGCTCATTAGTTTTTAAGTAATTATAATTTAAAACAAACGGATGGACCAACACTACTGAAAACATCCCTGAAAGTGAAATCCTTAACACAAGCCTTTCACTTCTCGTTTAAATTGCCTTACTAACCTGTATCAGCCTCTCCAGCTGGTAGAACTTGCAGTGAAGATCTACAAAGTTGTTCCTGTAGAGCCCTCGGAGGCCATATTCATACATGATTTTCACCAACACACAGAAGGCCTGCTCCTCGGGCATCTGAAACCACACGGATAACTTTATACTCTCTCTTTGAACTTCTGGCAAATGTCCACATGTAGACTAATTAAAGGACAGAAAACAAGTTAGATGTTCAATGCTGACACCATTTCACTGGCTTTAAATAATCAGAAAAAGAAAAAAAAAGCAAAGTAGTGATGAACAAAAGGACTTTGTTGGCACGATGTGCAAGAAATGTGTATGTTTTGTGTTTGGGTGTGCCTCTGAGATCAGGGTTTGTGTTGTTTGGATAAATGAGAAGAAGCTGAACACTGTTTGTGTGAATTAATGGATTTATTTTTCCTTTAACTCACACTTGAGGACAGGGAGGAGATATTTAATCAGAGTGACAGTGTGTGTTTGGGGCTGAATGGGCTCCTGCAGGTAAACTTGAACCCCTATAAATATTCTTGACATCTCTTCTATAACCTCTCCCTCCTCCTTCTTCCTCCATAACCCTCTGCTTCCTCCTCCTCCTCCTGTATAATCTCTACTTATTTTACTGCAGCTGTCCCCATTATCTCTCCTTCTTCTCCACACTTTTACAGCCTCTTCCTCAATGACTTCCTCTGCACTACTTCCTCATGTCCCTTCATTAAATTTATGGCTCTTCTTCCTCACTCCAGCTCCTCCAGATATCTCAGTGCCTCCCCACTACCCCACAGTCTCACTGCTCTTTAACCTCTGCTGCCCTTGGTGTCTGGACTTCAACCAAACTTCCACCTCTGTCTCCCGTCCATTTTGGACTCCCGGCTGCATGTGTCGTCTCTTCTGTCTCTCCTCCATCTGTCTTTGTGAATTTTATCCAATAAATTTTTATGTGATTTCTATTCAGACAAGTTGTAATGCACACAAAACACACCAAACAAAAACATGCTTTTCAGATTTTTCACTGAATTACTGCATCATAAAAGGTGTTGTTCACATCAACTTGTTATGTTTTCTTCTGCAGTTCTGTAAATTATCTTAACAGCAGATCACATCAACTCTTAATAACTGCATCGCAACAGTGAATGAAATCCAGAAAATTTTCTGAGAAATTGGTTTCTGTTTACATTGCATTTAGATGGATGCATCGCTCCTGCATGCACAGGAAATTAAACGTAATAGTTGCAAAGAATCATGAAGCCATCATGTCAGACCGCATTATTCAAAACAAATGCAGGATTAGCTAAAGCATGAAAAAACACTGAAAGATAAATTTACTCACATGCAGAAGAAGAACTGCAGCAAGAAAGGACTGACCCGGACAATAACCTATTTCTTCATCGTAGACAGAGTAGGCCTGTAAGAGAGAGAGAGAAAGCTGAACATTTATATTGGTCTTTTATTATCAGAGACAGATAAAGAGTCATTTAACCATACAGACAAATTCTGTAATGTTACAATTAGAGTTTAACCAGATTTATAAAACCTAAAACAGAATTTGGTCAAAGATTCAGGTGTTTTAAACTATCAGCAGCCAGTTTTAGATCTGAACTGAAAGACAAGATAAACAACTCTGCTCTCCTATTTTGATTATTTTATTTAGGAAAGTGTAGCTTTCAGGATCTGATTTTCCTCAGAATTTAACTGGAGTACATTATTCAAAATAAAGGGAGCACCCAGAGGTCCTATTATTTATTTAAGCTGCTGGATTTCAACACAAAGACAGACCTAACTCTTATTGGAATGATTTGATTTTAAAGTTGCATTGATTCTGTAAGTGTTGTATTCACAGTAAATAAGATTGCAGACAAACCTATAAAACCAACATTTTCTGTTACTCAAACTTACACCATTAATTGTAGTTTTTAATTTTTTTTATTCACTCCTCCTCACTGCACAGTTCAATAACAGTATAATTCAGCGTACCCAACAATAACAACCTCTGCAGGAGCGGTTCAGTCATTTAATGTCCTGTACTTAAACACGTATTGAGGAATCAGCGTGGACCCTGAATTAACATCCAGTCAATTTAAAAATTGCAACACATTAATATTGTTGCTAAAATAACTATATGAGCAGTAATTCAGCTCAGTGTTTAAAAATGCTTTAGTTAAAACGTATTTTTCTTCACACACAAAATGGTTTGGTTTCATCTTTATATGCTTAAAAAATGCACTTTTGATTGTTGTAAACATCTGAGGACCAGCAGTCAGTCATATCGAGACCATTTGATCTTAAAAGCCTTGTTGAGCTTTCACTGAGTCACTGAAATGTTAATGTTGTCGCGACATCAGCATGAAATGAAGAACATGTCCTAGGAGACCACTTCTCACCAGCCCTCAAGGTTTCCTAGAAGAAATTGCCCAAGGACTGTCTGCTATTTTTCTTCTTTGGCAGTGGCAATGTCACTTTCTACGAGTCTTTCGGTTTTCTGAATGCAAAACTAAGCCTCGAAATCTAGTAACATAAGACTGAAGTTATCAACAAACTTTCCAAAGACTAGTAAAGTGTTTTAAGGGGATATAAATTCAGAAAGCAGCACTTTCTCCTACGGTAGAAGCACGCTATAATCTGTCCTTGCAACAACAAAGTTAAAGCACAGTTGTTAAAAACATGTAGTGCCTGCAAGAGAACTAGAATTAAAGTACGACAAAATTCTGTAATTTGCAGGACATAATTTCTTCCAGCAGCCTTGGGTTTGAATTATGCTCCGTCTAGTTTGCTGTTTCATCCAAGAACATTGACAGACAGGAGTGTCACAGATAACACGGAGGACAAAAAGGTCTTAAACAGGTGGGGATAAAATGATACAGATTAAATTTTGGGGTAACAAAGAAAGTCGTTTGCATAAAAACGGCCAAATGCTTCAAATGTCAAGAAGGAAAAAGGGGGGGGGGGGGGCTGTTCTCACTGTGATAGCTCCAAAACAACAGAAAAACCGTTGTTTCAAAGCTTGTTTAAGAGATCAGAGGAAAATCAGGAACCACACAGTGCGCCCCGACCTACAACCAATATTTTCTTATGAATATTTGTATAAAAAAATCACATGGAAAGACTAAGCTGGCAAAGGCTCAGATATTTTGTCAGGTTGGACCCTCTTCTACAACCAAAACTGACAGAGACAGCAGTGGGTAAAGAGACTGTCTTCTCATGTAGACGCTTAGAGCTCCACTCCTGATGTGTTCAGCTAATTTGGTATTTGATGTGAAGGTAAGAGAGAAGTCTTGCCGCGCAGTCTGTCGTGTAATCTACAAGCTGACATGCTTGATAGAGTGTGGCATTCAAACGTCCCCAACTCGACTGGGAGAAGTGCATTCTGACAGATGGATGGGGGAGGTCCTGGTGGGTGAAATCTAAATTTGTTAGCCTGGCCAGATAATAGGCTCAGAGGGGTGGATTACTGCAAAATATGCCTAGTTTCTCAACCATCAAGAGTTTTCTATGATCTTATGTACAGTGTAGAAGTCTGAAACTGTTCTTTGAACGTGTAATAAATGACCGTGCACCTATAGGTTCTTTTATGCTGTTTTGCACTTTCATTCATACGGACATCCATCCATCCATATATGAATTAATTCTTTGCTACCTGTCCAGGGTCGGGTCACAGAGGTAACAAGCTCAGGAGGGAAACCCAATCGTCCCTCTCCCCAGCGACGCTCTCCAGCTCCTCCTGGAGGATCCCAAGGTCTTCCCAGGGCAGAGAAGGTAATTAATCTCCTCTACCCCAGAGTCTCCTCCGAGTGAGACATGCTTGAAAAACCTCCAGAGGGTGGCATCCTAATGAGATGCCTGAACCATCTTTGCTGACACCTTTCAGTGTGGAGAAGCAGCAGATCTACTCTGAGCTCCTCCTAAAGCTGAGCCAGACCACCCTACGAAGGAAGCCCCTTTCAGCCCCTTGTATCCTGGATCTCATTCTTTCATTCGTCGTGACCATAGGTGAGAGTGGGAATGTAGAAAGAGCTTTGCCTTTCGACTCAGCTCCTTTTCCCCCAGAAAAACACCTTCTTTACTGTAGACAAGGCCCAGATCTGTCAGTCCATCTCCTCCTCCATCCTGCATCACTCATGAACAAGACTCACAGATACTTGAACCCCTTTACTTGAAGCAGAGACTCACCGCCATTTTCCAGTTAAGTTCCTAAAACACTATGTCTCATTCATTCAGTTGCTGTGCATCATCATTAATCTTCCCTTGGTAATAAATCTGTTTATTGTTTAATCCCACAACCGGGTGGTCGCACAGACCATATGTCATCACTTCATCACAATATGAGCCACAAAGCCAGCTTACCTTTTCATGTTACCAACTCCCTTTGCGGCACAAAGGTCCATCGGGGTGGATTAGCTTCAACCCCCCTCGACGCCTCGGTCAGATCAGAATCACACCAAGGCGGCCAGAAGGCATCCAAGTCCTGGCTTGAAGTGTGCACTGTACCCCTCATGTCAATATGTGACAACCTCTAAACCCCATTCACCTACATCCAGGAAAAGGAACCAATTTCCCATGACGTCTTAAACTTGCATTCTCCAAATGAGGGTGGAAAATGCAGGTTTAATGCAATTTCCCATCATAGAAAACTAGGACTGTTGTATTTGGCAAACAAAGTCATTATTATTGCTTTAAGCACAGTATGAGCAGAACTTGCTCTTCGCTGTTGCATCTAAGATTAATCTGCCGTGGTCAAGTAAACAAGAAAAAACACAAAAAACATTTCTGTTTCCATCGAAATGTTCCCTTTTGAAGTGCTACAACTATTATGTGTGTTGTTGACTGTGAAAGGCAACTCACGACGGCCACAGCAGGCCTTCCAGGTGATCAACAGTAGATGTTTGAGATTTTGTTTCTCAGTGGCTGAATGGAACAGAAAATTAAGGAGATTATCTCTAACAAAAGGCACGAGTTGCAGGTGATCTTCCTGTGAGAATAAAGGTTAAAAATGAAAGACTTCGGGCTTATTACTGAGTAGGGTATGAAGATGAATATAAACTTTGTCCTGGATTCTCCATGCCTGTAAAGCCTCAAGATCCAAGCAACCTTATCAGCTGCAAATCTACATGGATTTGCATACAAATGAAGTCTGGCTCACCACTGACCTACTTGGGACCAGACTGGATGCTAAACCCTCCTGACATTATCTCCCAGAGCGCTGACCAAACATACTCTACTTTTGCATTTATGAATTGATACTTCATTGGTTTAAAATTAGTTCTGGTTTTAAAAAAAATAGACAAAACATTAATGTTTCATCTGCATTTATGTGTCATGCCTAACCTTTACAACACCCCTCGTTTTCTAGTCATTGATTTGTTTAAAATTAACCATTTATTATTTAATGTTTATACATGAATCAGACAAGATAATACCATAATAAAAAGATGTACAAAGTGGTGCTTTTTCTAGCTGCACAGCTGGTTCCATTTACACAGAAAAGTACTGCCCAATTTCCCATTATAAAGCCAATGTTAGTCACCCAGCCTACTGAGTCTTGCCAAAAGAAAAAGAAAAATACTGGCTGACGTTTTAGGGTTAGGAAACATTCATCACATACAGTATTTAAGAATTAAACCCTCATCTTACTAGCCAACAGAAAATATGTTTAAAACAGACATAAACCTTAAAATTCTCCCAAGCTGTTTGTCTTCTTCTGCTTGATGGCATGAAGAATAAATTGGTATCACACGACCGGGATATAAGCAGCCATTTTAGCTTCTAAATAAATAACCACCCCTTCACAACCTCTGTGTATTATTTCTGACTCACCTTGCAGATCTTGTACAGTGAATCCTGTCCATCTCCGTCAGAGTCCTTGAAGTAGTCATGTGCTGGAAAAGTGCGGTGGATGTCACGAGTGATAACACTTTCCTGTGCCGAGTCCTGCAACATATAGGATTTATAAGCTTTACATGTGCGAAAAGCCCAGACACATCGTTCCTGTCTTTAGAAATATTTAAACAGTGAAAAAGAGGGATTGTGCTTAATTCAGATTAGACAATGCTCGTTCACTGCTAGGATACAATGAGCAACAGATGAATTACCTATTTTATCTTTTGCACCGAGCCTCAGTCAGTTGTTTTACAATGACCGTCTAAATCCCAAACACACACACATGAAAACAAAGGTACTCAGGTATTTCCCCGTTTGTTTTTCCCTCTCATATAAATGCACATGGCATTACAGTCAGAGAGGGGACAGCTTTCTCAAACAACTCCCAGTAGATAAATCAATGCCATGCCTGGCTGGACTTGATGTGTTTGTGTGTAACGGACAAGGAGAGGAAAGTATTAAAAAAATCTGCCTCTTTGCCTGCTAAAAAATAAAAAATAAAAATAAATCAAGTGTGAGTGTCTCAAAGCAGTGAAGCAGCTTGCAACATGTTTGTGGGAAACACTGCAGGAGTTAAAAAGGAACTATATCCAAGCTTTTAATCATCTGTTAATGTTTGTGCAACAAGTAAAAGAAGCATCTCCCTCCAGATTATGTTACCTGAACAATAAGGTGACAGGACAAGAATTACTCTCATTTGGGGTGCCCTTGCAACATAGTAATTAATAAAGATGACCATATATTTGCAAAGAAACTGTTTTTTCCCCTCTCACAGTATTCCTCCTGTTTCTGTCTATAAAAAAGTCATCAAAAGAAAAGCTTTTTAGAAAACAGAAAGGCATAATTTTCTCTGACAATACTTTACAACAGATTTCTTTTAATGAGAGCACATTTTATTGTCTGTTTCTTTTAACTTTGTTTTTACAGGTTAAATTTATAAACATTAAAGCCATAATTTCAGGAAAAAACGATGACTTGTGTTATTAGTGATACTTGAATCACTTCTTGAGACAAGAAGGAAAATGGCAGATGGGACCAGAAGCGTGCCAACACAACTCTGCACACATCAATGGAATTATTTGTGTACTGTATTACAGTTTTCATTATTATTATTATGCTTTTTTTTCTATTTGTTTCAAAACTGTGTAAGGTTTAACTGCTTTACATTTATCCTTTGTACACACACCAAAGGCTTTGACAGAATCTGCTGGCACGACTGTGTGTAACGCTTTAATGAGATTTGTATTGAAGAGGTGGTGTTTTGTTCTGAGTATTATGTGTTGGAAATTGAATGGTTTTACATCACGACTGTACTGCAACAAGAACAACAACAAAAACAAAACAGATGCATCTCATCAGGAAGGACTCCTACAAGTTGCTTCAAAACTACATTTCTACGTGACAAGGGTAGATACATCTTATAACTTGCATTAAGGGTTAAGATACCTAACTAAAATAACATTTTTTGTTGCAGCTGATTAGGTAACCTCATGTAAGGCTAAAATAAATACATGAGTAGTCGACCTTTGAAAAACAAATGAATCTACAAATAGTTTAAGTATAAATTTTAAGATTTGGCTTCTTCAGTAAGGGGTTAGGTGCCTTAATTTGTTTTACATGACAAAACCATTCACAACATCAAAACCAGACAGGTAATGTAAAAAAAGATAATTTCATGACAAAGCATTGTTTTTCTGGTCTTAGTTATTTGTTTATTTGACATGTAAAGAGCTGTTGGAGAATCAGAAAAATGGGATTCTTCTCAGCTGCAGAGGACAAGCAGGGCAATGTTCCCATCATGCTGCCAAACAGGAGCCTAAACCCATTAAAGCTACTTCCAGATTTACAGATCCAAATCACATCAAACACAAGATGGAAAGGTTCAGTCCTGCAATCCAGATGATTCACAAGGAAGAGGAGCAAAACCCTTACTTTCAACATAAATACTGACTGATGATTATTAGCCTACTTCTTCTTAATTATCTCATTTTACAATTTTACAGCGCAGCTATAACCATGGAAACATCGGCCAAGACCGGCAACAATTTGGCTGACAGTGAAAGTTGTAAACACTTTGATTTAATAAACCATGCATGCCTCTGCTAATTAACAGCCTCATTACTCAAAATACACCAAAAAGTAGGAGAGGACGTCCTCTACAATGCCTAATCCCCTTCTTTACCAATCTTTTATCCCTTCCTCTTCTTCGCCGCAATTTCCTTCTGCATAGTCCTTTGATTTTTATTTTTCACTCCCTGCATCTTTGTTTCTGTTTGTTCCTCATCTTCTTTTATATCCTCTCTTATTTTCCATTTCATGTCCAACTGTAATGTCACTTCAGCTGCTATGTAGACAGACATGAAGCAAATAAGCTATTTAAGTCTACCAGCACGCAAGCTTTTTCCCTGAGACTAATGCTTCACATTTTGATGCCCTACAATAGTCTTGCTGTGACTAATCAATTAATCACACTGAAGTGGATGAAAGGTGGGTAGTAGGACTACTTCACCCAACTTGTTAGGGGGTAAAATTGAGTGCAGCTGAGCTACAGTTAATGTTGTCTTTGCCCTAACAACCTGCAAAAAGATTTTTCTACTTTACTGGACCATTCCCTAAACTGTGACCTATTCTCCTGAGCCGAGAGAGCTCTGAATAAATAGTCATGATTTAAATTGCCTACTGTATTTTGGATGTTTTGTGTGCATTAAGGCATGTAATTTGCATTCCTCCAGGGAGTCTAAAAGTCTAAATCAAACCAATGTTGCGTCACCATTGGCTTTTGTAGTTAGCTGTTTTTTCTAATTAGTATGTTATAAAATCTGTATTTTGATCAGCGACTTTGTACTGAAAGCACTATGTTAGCTACATTATTCTCAGTATTTTAGTAAAAAGGCCATTTGGTGCAAACAGTGCAAAATTACAAAAAGAATGCAAAATACAGAAGTGTTATCTATGGCTCAGACCTGTTAACTCCAGGTCTGAGAACGGCTCGGACAGAAGGAGCGTCAACACCAACCCCGTCACCAACAACCAGAGGACTTTCCACCTACATATCATCTGCGATAGGTGAATTAAACAAAAGACTGACAGAGCGATCCAGAAGGCTGTTAACGTTTGTGAGCTACCAGACAGAAGTAAGAGAATGACGAGGGATCTGTAGCTGTGATAAGACCAGGAAAAAAGAAGCGGTGCCAAACCTTATAAAAAAAAAAGAAAAAGGTTATTCTTAACTGAAGGTAATTATCTCATACTCTAAAAGTGAGAATGTCAATTTGAGCAGCAAATTTCCACAACTTCCACCAAAACTGATTCTTGGATACCTCTTGATTGGCAGAGCCAGCCCAGGAAAATTTCATTAAGATGCCCCGCGGGAGTGAGAAGACCAAGTCTAAAGAGCCTGTGCTAAAATGATAAAAATAGCATCCAGGTGAATGCCAGGATGTACGTTTTTCTAGCAGAGCATTGCATTAGAAGAAAGCTAACAGTCTTACTTTACTTTTTAAAATGGTCTTGATGTTATGGCTGATTGGCTTTTACACAAACATTCATGAGGATGCACACCAGAGTCAGGCAGGAAAATGTCAAATGTCAAAGCAACACCAAAACAAACACAAACTCAACTTTTCTTTCTCTTTTTATAATACCGAGTCTGATCCACACCCTGATGGTTTTTAAGCTGACTGATTGAAGGTAACAGAAAGGATGGAAAACAATAATGGAAGATAACAAGGGAGAGACAGTTCAAGAGAGAAGTAGAAAAAAAGCCCAGGTAAATTAAAGAGAGGGTAGTGAGATGTGTACACAGAGGGGAACGAGAGGCTTCGTCTAACTGATGCCTGGGGGCTTGTTGGGCAGACGGCCCATTACTCAGATCTCACATACAGGTTACCCACTTGGCACGTGCAGCTAAAAATAAAAACTGCTGATGTATCTAAAGCCGTTTCCTACATCTGACAGCAGTTTATTTCACACATGAGCTTGATTGGTGGTAGCTGTCACATGAACAGAAAGTAAAAAAATCAAGACGAACCCTAATAATAGCATGCTTATCTAAGTATTATCTATGAAGGATGGTTCGGGTTACAAAAATTAAAGCACAACACAAAACAGTACATTAACGAATGAGGAAAAACCTCGTGATTATCAACACTTCTGTTCGTATGCGAGTCTGTACCGATTTTACCTGTACTTTAGATAAGAATGCTTTTGTAATCTTTTCAGAGCTGAACATTCAAATTGGTGCTTCTTCCGATTTGCCAAGAGCTGCTACATTGTCTCAGATACTAACAGACAGCTTTACCAAGCTGTGCAAATTAGCACACATGGCACATAAAATAGATAAATGGACTTTCTAATTGCACTGAGGACAAAATCATTTAAAAATATGAGATACTTTAGGAACAAAATGTTGAAAGGCCAAATAAATTACACTAATAATTTTTCATGCTACATAAGTTCATAAATCAACATTTATAGAAACATTAATCTGTCGAACAAAAGCACTCAGTCTTATCAAATGGTCCTTGAGCAAAATAAGACTTTGCCGTTTTAACATTTGCAAGTTCTTTAAATACAAGTAGTATTAATCAATCAATCAATCAAATTTTATTTGTATAGCACATTTCAGCAGCAAGGCATTTCAAGGTGCTTTACATAATTAAAAAACAAAATAAAAACAGCATGTGACAATGAATAAACAGTAAGAAAGAGACAAACATCAAAAACCCGCACTCTAACCCTAATTTAGCCATAAGCAGCTCTAAACAGGTGGGGTTTAAGTTGAGATTTAAAGGCACCCAGTGTTTCAGCTGTTTTACAGTTTTCTGGAAGTTTGTTCCAAATTTGTGGTGCATAGAAACTGAAAGCTGCTTCTCCTCGTTTGGTTCTGGTTCTGGGGATGCAGAGCAGTCCAGAAGCAGAANGATCTTTAATGTATTGCGGTGCTAAACCGTTCAGTGATTTATAAACTAACAACAGTATTTTAAAGTCTATTCTTTGAGCTACAGGGAGCCAGTGTAGGGACTTTAAAACTGGTGTTATGTGCTCTATCTTCCTGGTTTTAGTGAGAACACGAGCTATTGAGAACACTATTGAGAAAAAAAAAACAAGTCTGAGAAGTAGGACCATCACTGTCTTGATTGCACCATTCTAGAGCGAGCAGCGAGCTCTCCAATGATCCTTTTCTTTTGACAGTGATGTAATTCCTAGAAGTAGTCTGAGAGGAGCAGCCACACTTTGTTAAAGTGATGAGATGGAGCAAAATGTGAGCGTTCAATCACCTGAACACTCAGAATCCATAAGTCCTCAAGTGACAGCCCGGCTAATCAAAGATGATGTAACTAGTGTTTAAGCTGCTGGGAGCAACCTAAAGACAGATTGCACAGTCTGATGGGACATAGTGAACGCAGAATAATGACAGAGAGAGCACTGAATGGAGACAAACTAGTTCATCATTGAAAATCATTAGTTTCTTCTTGCAAACAAAAGGCGAATTTGACAAGGTGATTCCCTCAAATCCAGTTAGGTTGACACCAGCTCAGTCATCACATCAAGAACATTACCTACCGGGTGAACGAGCTGTGCTCAGGCAGCAGCTCGTTCACCCAGAGGTACAGAGGAACCGAAAGCAATGCTTATCAGCGCGCACAAAACTCAAACGTAAAGCTCTTTGGTTGGGCGACCTGTTAGGAAAGTAAAGCAGAGATACCAGAAGCAGCACTCATTGTAAGAATTATCTGATTTAACAGCTGGACAGGTTTCAGCATGAAGCCTTTGTGAGAGGCAACTAAACTATGACACATTAAACATTATAGATTTTTAATTTTCTAGAAAAAATTAAATAGTTTTGAATAAAATAAACAGCAAACTTAGCATTAAGGTGAAAATGATGTCACTAAAATTCCTTATTAAACCAAAAAGTAATGAGATTCTTCTAACTCTGTCTTTCTGAAAACATCACCCTGAGGCCGGTGTTATGATTACAACACTCGCTTCGTGCCACTCATCTCCATTTTCTGTCGAACCCAGTCACAAATCCTTTTCTCAGCTAAAAGGCTTGTGTCTAGCTTTGTGGGTCGATTGAATGAATTCAATAAACCTTGACAGCATTTCTCAGATAGGAATAAAGGAACAAAATTAAGTGGTGCCATATCTAGACCTACATATAGCAGGAGTGAAGAGTTGGAAGCCGTTTAAAGAATAATAGCCGATACACTAAGTTGAATTAAAGACACTCAAAAAACTGATCTTGGAGAGAATGAACATGGTAACAGAGTCTTAATTAGTCTATTTTATAATGATGTGTCAGTTTTCTTTGACTATGAGATGACAAAATTTAAAAAAGAGGTACCACTTACAGACTAGACTACATTTAGACATAAATATTAGACTAAAATAAATAAGAAAACATTTTCTTTTATTTGTATTTTTAAAACCAACATCCTCTCTAGAAGACTTTATGCACGGTTTTGTTACGGAGATGTCGATAATTAATCTAACCTGTTAGATATTTTTAATGGGCTGGTAATAAATTCATAATAAAGCTCTCTGTCTACATGTATTCAGTCTGGCATTTTGAGTAGGTCATCTAAAATTCAATAGTAAAACGATGCACTGTTACATAAGGTTTGTGCAAAACATTTGCTTAGTTACAGAAAAAAAACAACTTTAAATGTGTGTTTTTTTCCCATTCAGTAGTACCATTTTTGGAAAACTGTGTAATGTGTGTACTCAGGAAATGCAACATCCTTTCTGGACAAATCAAATGTTTGCCAATAATTTCACTTTTTGACAAAAAGATAAGTACAGAGGAAAAAAAGAGTTACAGGGCTGAATGAGTTAAAAGCATGTCTTACATGTCAGCAGGGCAATTCTGGACTATTAAGTCGTTAAATCTCACTCTGCACAGGTTTTACTTTAAACAGATGTTAAAAAATGGTGAAAAATCTAAAGGTGTATCAAATAAACGTGATTTAACTATAAAGTCCAGTTTATAGACAGAATACACCACACCACGGGGATGTGATAACGTCATTTTTTATTTGCAGACACACCTGGCTTCCATAAACTCTCCTCGCTGCTCCTCATTGCTGTGGGATGCAGAGAGATAATGTATTGGTGTGATATTCAGAGGACACAGCGTGATAATTAAAAACCAGCTCCCCAAGAGACCTTTGTCCTTGGTTACAGGCCAGGAAGTTTCTGCAGGCTTCCCTGGAGGGTTGATGGTGGGTGGTGGTGGAGGGGGCAACAGCTGGCCCGCCTGGCAGATTGCACATTCGTCAGCCTCTGCTTCGCTGCAGTGGCATTTAAATTGTCTCACTGCTTTTGCATTTCAAAAAGGCAGGTTGGCGGCAGAAACTCATTGCTCAGGCAGAGATTGGGAAAAAGAATTACTTGCAGCAAAACTGGTAGCAAATAAGCAAATCTGAGGAAACAAATGATGCAACAGTAGAATATAACCACAAAGCTGAATTTTCTTGACAAATGACACCACCTCCACATTCTTCATGGCACTTCCCTGAATGTGTCGGGTACCTCTTGCCGCATTTGACCCTTTAAACCAACTTGGAACCACTTTACTGCTATTTCACTTGTGATCTGTTTGAACCTAATCTTACATTAAGGCACGCCCACAAAACACTAAGTCTGGACATGAAGTGTTGAGACATCTCAGTACGATTTTTGAATGGACCGAGGCGGCATTGGGAGGGCTGAAGTTAGCTTGTGAGGTAGTAACAGAGCTGTAACAGCTGACATGTGAAGCTCATGCAAATAACATTTTCATTATTTTTGTAAGGTAGAGCAGTGGTTAGTGCTGACACCGAACAGGAAGAAGGTCACAGGTTCGCCTCATGCCTGAGGCTTTTCATGCATGGGTTTTCTCATGGGTACTCTAGTTTCCTCCCACAGACCTAAAACATGCATGTTAGGTTAATTGACAACTCTAAATTGTCCCTAGGTGTGAGTGAGAGTGAATAGTTGTCTGTCTCATTTGTCTCTGTGTCCCTGTAATAGACTTGTAACCTGTCCAGGGTGTCCCCCGCCTCCTGCACAGAGACTGCTGGAGACAGGCACCAGCTCCGTCGTAACCCTGCTCAAAAAGGTAGGTAAAACAAATGATTAGATGGATGTTCTGTACCGTTTCACTCTGCTTTACATGGTAATAAAATTAGTGCTGAAACAAAGGGAGATGCCCTCTTATCTCCACCTTTTCGTCTCTCTGACACCCACACAAACCCAAATGCAAACAGAGGTCAGTAAATAAAGTGCAGCCACCCCCAGGTAACTCACATATTCTGTGTGTTGTAGTTTTTACTAGAAGATAGGAGTTGAAGCTCTATAATGTGGGGACAGAAGAACCTAGGGGCTAAGAGAAGGAAAGTGGAAGGTCAGCTACTTCATGGGATGATAAAAAAAGCAAGGGCAGTCGGTTTTAAAGTTGCACGATTTACCACATCTGTTTGTGTAGAGTTGCTTCTTGCAAAGATAATTCGATCGGTTTATTTATATAGCACTAATTCATCAACAAAAGGCGTTGTACAAAAACAAAAGTTATGTCTAAAAATCCCTGTTTTTACCCCCATTGAAATAAATGATTATTGTCTTTGAATTGTTATGAAATACCCTCATGCAAACCTGCATTTGCAACGATGCTTTAAAAATATAGCCTAATAAGCAGTTGGTACCTTCCTCTGTACTGTCACCAACTCATTTAACTGAATTTAGATAAAACAACAATCACCTCCTGTTTTGATACTTATTTCATCAAAGATCAATAAATCTTCAAACAGACAAGAGTTTTTAAAAATTAATGGACACTACATCCATGATTATATTTGTTTTATTTTGCAATATATTCTGCAAAGGGTATGCATTATTGTTTATTATGTAGAGCAAAATTGTTCTTAAAGTGCTCAGCACAGACCCATCGATCTGTATCAGTTTGTTCAGTTGCTTTGAGTCTTTGGCTCCAATGCTACTGCTCCAGTCTATCACTTAAAGAAAATGAACAACTTGCTGCAAACATAGATGGACCTAAAGTTCCTCGGGAAGTAAAGTCTTCTCTGCCCCTTTTCGTACACAACCTTGGCATCGCATTTCCAAATAATCTCCTTTGTCTGTGTCACATTAAGGATTAAACGACTGCCCCCACCATGAGAATTAAACTGCCTGTCCTCTCAGGCTGGATCTGTGCTGCATTTAATTCTTCTGCTTTCTTTTATCGCAGTCAAATAATTACTGAATTACTGCTAATGTAGGGTTGACAAATCTACCAACTGACAGACTCCAGTGAGACACCAGACAAAAGTGATTCACTTCCCATCCCCCCAATCATTTGCTTCTCTCTGCTCATCCCAACAGGACTAAAATGCTGCCGATTGGGAACTAGTTACATCAACAACTGCCTGAGGTCAGTGGCTGAACCACTTCTCCTGAATAAGTGCCTGGTGTGTTAACATGAGAATCACTGCCTCTGGGTAGAAAGACACAGGGAGGGCAGGTATGAGGAGGAATGAGATCTGCTAAGGAGCCAAGGGGGTAATTCGTCTGTCTTCTGGTATTTAATTCAGCCAAAAGCCCTGAGAGAGAATTAGATAAGCTGGCAGTGCATCTGCTGGCAAAGCTTCAAGACCTAAGGTCTGCAGTGAGGCTAACAATGGAAAAACAAATTTGTCCTTGACTGTTTATTATTGTGCTCGTCTTTGTCCTTTGTGTATGAATGGTTAGAGCAGGAATATTGCTGCAAATGATCCCAAATAAAATTGAAAAGAACAAAAAAGGAGTTATAAAAAAAGGAAACGTGTTGCTTTATCACCTGAACACAACAAGTAAACAAGTCCTGACAAAAGTCAGTTGTTAAAAGAAACCCTGTTTTTGTACCAAGGAAGAAAAAAGGTTTGCAGGTTTGCTGCAACCAGAGCAGCTGTGAGAGATCGATAATGACTGAAGAAAGGGAAGAATCTATCAACGATGGAGAGAATCACTAAAAGTAAAGTATACCATATTGTATAGCTGACTTGTTAAAGAGTAGACCCCCTCAAAAAACAAAAAAATTTAAAAAACAAATATATTTTTCTTTTTTTTCAGTCTTTAGAGTCTTTTATTGGCTCTGTTTTAACTGTTTTGCAATGCATTATGGAAATCAGCCCATTTCTAAAAACTTAAAGCTTCAAGTCTGTTATATAGCATTAATATCACATCACATGTTTTCTGACTGCTCCTTTCCACTACGTTTTACAAAAGGTCTCTTTTTTGGAAATAAGGCTGCACATACATGAGCCAGCTGAGCTGTAATATTTTAAAATGATGTAAAAAAGTATATAATGCTTTTACATTTAATATTGCCATTTATTTGTCTGATGTAAAAAAAAACTAGTCCCACCTTTAGGTTTGTGAGGATCATTTATTCCTTCTGCCATCAGGCTACTTAACCTTGATGGCAGCTCGGAGTTATTCCTGCTGCTTCTCCACATCTTGGCTTAATTATGATGCTAATCCCTGTTGGTTTGTTGTTGTGCATATCTATTTTTTTAAAACGCGGTTAGTTTTGTTTTATGTGTGTATGGACAGGTGTGTGCGTAAATCAGGGTGAAAGCCGAACTGAATTGCCTCAAGGGATGAATAAAGTTGACTGAATTGAACTGAAAGAAACCTTAAGTTACTTTAACCAGATTAAAAATCTGACATTAGTGACATTAGAGCAACAATGCTACAAAGTACAAAAAAGCAAAACACTGCAGACTCAAGATAAGAGTCTATTGCTGAACAACTTGTGAAACCAATGGGCACATTTTGGAGAGTCAAAGCACTTAGAAGAGATGGAAGAGAAGGATTTTACTTTAGTTAAGTGGCCACTGATGGATAGGAAGTCTACCAAAGGCAATCATCAGGTCCAAAGGTGAAATGGAAGCACTGAACTCAAAAGCAGCTGATGGAAACTACAAGTGATTCCACATTTTAGACATTTCCAATGGTCCAATACAAGCCACTCACCAATGAGTGGGTAGGTAGGTGTTCTGCTTATTGCTCTGGAACTCTTTGACAGGACTTTTCTTCTCAATGGAGTTTGAAGCAATAACCATTTTATTACCAGGGCAATTAGGGACATAGTGCCATTAATAAAACAGAAGACACTGCAGAAAATTGAATGCAATGTCCCTATAGTGTGCTCTTAAAATGCACTGATGACACTGTTGGCACTTTGGAAGCTTCCTAATTTCCTTCAGTCTCTATTATACAAATATACAATACAAAACTGTGTAAGGGCTTCATAAAAGAACTAAATCAAAAGGTCAAATAATTATTTATGTAGATTCAAATGCAAACTAGAACTGCAAGCAGTTATCAAAGGGTTCCAAGCCCCCACGCTCCGCCCCTATCCGCACGCTCCGATCCCGACGTCCCGCCGGCGGCGTTCCTCTGTCGGCGAGCGGGCCGAGTCGAAACTCGCCAGTACGGTGCGTACTCAAAGGCGCTCCGTAAGGCGTAACGGTACAATTTGTGTAGAAATCTCAGGGAGGAAAAGCTCACTGCCATTTGATACCACACAGAGCCAAAGAAATAAATTCATAGAAAATTCAATATTCATTTGAAAAATACAAAAATATTCTCAGATGATCAAGTCTACATCTGTAATAATATGCATTTATCTTTATGTCCCTAGTTCCAATGCTGATTCAGTAAAAAAAAATTTAACTGTATTGTTATACCACAATGAGCCAAAAAAATATTCATGAAAAATCCATAACTCTTCCAAAAATTACCAAAATATTCTCGAATGACCATGCCTACATATGGAATAATATTCTTTTATTT
>NC_051453.1:5843288-5869513 GCF_001649575.2 Kryptolebias marmoratus | reverse complement strand
AAACTTTTTCATCATTGCTTCAGCAGATCGGCCTACAGATGGTATGTACCAAGTTTCACGTTGATCCAGCTTTTCATGTGGGAGTAGTATTCGAAAGTAGGTTTTGCCTTAATCGCGCTATAGCAAAAAATCTAGTTAGGCGGAAGTGGGCGTGGCCAATGCAAAAAAGATGCACAATCATTCATAGTTTCAGGTGCCATCAAGATTTTGAGTGTCGGACTTACGGTTTAGGAGTTATTGGCAAAAACGCATTGCCCTTTGTTATAGTGCCCCCTAGGTATGGGATGATGATATGATTTTTTTTGTCTGAGTAGCGGTAGGGTATTTCTATCAGACTACCTTGTTGGCTTTTCTCCATGAGTTTCTCGTTTTTCTGGCCAACGCGTTTTACCGGAGAAGAATAATAATAGAGAATTCTGAAAAATCAGTACAAAAACAATAGGGTTCCCTGCTCCGCTGGGAGCAGGCGAACGGCCATGCCTTGCATTGGCCGCCCGCTTGCTTCCGCGGGCTTGGAACCCTATATATGCAATTTTATAGTATTTTAGAAAGATAACAAATAGGAATGTTGTTTAAGCTTCATTCTTTTCAGCAGTGGTGAACGAGATAATATAACTGAATAAAATTTCAGCTGAAGTTCATCAATGTTCATGGTAAACTTTATATATTAAATGGTACTTGCCTCTCAACACAGTAAAGGATGTAGATAAAAGCTACTAAACCAACTTGGCAATTGCTCTGCATAATCAAAGTAAAAAAAAATAAAAATACTCTAAGAGGAGAGAGGTTGCTCACTTTCAAGCCGCTCCAACTTTTTTTTAGCACCAAAATGAACTTGATAGTTTTTAAATTAAAATGTCTTGACAACCACTCAAAGAATTAATACTTGGTGCACAAACTCATAGTTTCATTAAATGAAACCTACTGAAGTGATGATTTTCCTTTACCCCTGGCCTTCATAGTCTCAGTTTAAAAATTATTTAACACTATTAGAAGCTGTAATGGGCACACCTGTCCGCTATCAGACCACAATCTGCAGCTCACATATTCAAAGAGTCATGCAAGATGCATGAGAGGGTTGGTGTGAGGGTGAGAGTGTCCTCGTTATGCCATCAAAGGCTTTCGGTGGCTGCCGCGAGGCTCCACCATTAGCACTCTGAGGCAGGAACTGGCTTTCTCTCCAATTATGACTTCTCCACCTCAAAAGAGGGTCAGGTGGTCCTTTCTCAATCAAGACCGAAGGAGGAAAGTGGCAGGATGGAAAGGGAAAGAGAAAGTTAGGCAAGTGCTGCCATTTGTGGAAATGAAAGGGAATTCCTAATACAGCCTTGGCTGTGAAAAAAAAAAGTACAGTTGTTCAGCTGTCTTGCCAATCTGCAGCATTTCAAGAGGTTTCCCTAATTCTACAATGAAATGAACCATCAGCAGATTTCCAAATATAGTTTAAAAGTCAAACTGAAAGACAGAAAATAAAAGGTATCCAACAAGTCGATAGTCTAGCTATACTATGAAAGAGATCCAGAGTTTCTGCTTGATAATAGGCAAAGGTTTACAAAAGACAACCAGTGGTGGAGCTCACAACCAAAAAGGCCTTAATTATAGTAAAAAGACAAGTCTTTCTTAATTAAATGAGACACATAAATGGCACTCAAATTAAAGCCAAACTGTTTAATCTAAAGAAACAAGACCTGAACTATTAAGTCACATTTCTTAATTGCTTGTTTGAAAACAGCTGCCATTTCTCCACTCAAACAAGGCAATGGCAGAATCACGCTGTGGGGATGTTTTTCCTCTGGTTACCCATTGAATCTACGGAAAAATAAAAAAGTGACAACAGAGAATAAGAACGTCAGCTGTTTTTACATTTATTAGGTTTGGCAGCAACAGCAAAACCATAGCTTTTGACAAAATTTCAAAATAAAAAAATAGATATTGTGTAACAAACTCACTTTCTACTCAAAACATCAGCAGCATACAGTAGTCGGTTTACAGAAATGGGTACAATACTTGGATTAGTCTCTTATTTTATTTTGTTTTGATGGGTGGTGTGGAGTTACGGCAGAGTAAAAACATTTACACACATTACATACAGATTTATTTACAGTATATTCTGTAAAGATCTATTCACAACTTTATAAATAAACATCTATTATCTTCTAAACTCTTAGGTAAGAGTTCGTATCAATGCACTTGAAAGTAAGAGGACTTGTTAACAACAAGACTTTTTTATTTCCTACCACTTCAGCATGGTTAGTGCAATGCAGACAAACTATTTCTTTTAAATATTCATTAGGTGGCTCTGGGATTTTTGAAATCTGTGTTAAGACACATGTAATATGAGAGAGTTTCTACTAAGTCAAGGAATATTTGTGCAACTTCAGACCAATAACAGCAATCTTGGAGGTTCAGGATAAGAAAAGTTGGTATATTTCCATTTCTAAATTCATTGTAATAAATGAGCCGTTTTAGGTTATATTATTAAAAAATGTTGCTTTTTTGTGTTATATGTTGTTGTTTGTTACCACACTGTCAAGATTATACAGGACAGACCAGCACAGTTGCTATAAACTTTACCTACCACCTTACTGCACCATGCTAAAAAGAAGCACCGAAACACATCCTATTGAAATCAAATAAACTATCATAAATCCAGTACTGGTTATGCATTGCTTCCCTTCTGTTGTTAATGACAAATATGGCACTGAAGGGAATCTATAAGACTTGGACAAATTTGCCACGTCTTGTTTTCCTACAGATGAAGACAGAACAAAAACTTAGCCACTTGAAGGAAGAGGACATATTTACTGATCAACAAAACTAGAACGACTTTTTGTTCAAGTGGATGTAAACAAAGGTGTCAGAAAAATATTAAAAGGAAAATCCAATGACCCTTGAAAGGGTACAGTGTGACAAGGTGTGTTTATGCAGCTGGAAAGTGTTTTTAAAAACGCAGCATGTCTATGTAATGCTAATTCTCAACATCTTTTCCCTACAAAACACATTTTTAGGCACATACAAAGAGCAATCTGTAGTGCATTAAAGCTGCATGAAGCAATACTTTTAAAGCAACACAGAATCAATTCTTGATTATCTTTAATATGAAGGCAGTAGATCACGTAGATCAACCAAAAGAGACAGATACTTTTTCTACTGTGAATCTTGGCTTTAAAAGCAAAAGTACAATTACATTCAAAAAGGGGAAAGATGATTTAGCTGGAATGTTCACATAGTTCATGTTCACTTCAATGTGAAACTAACAAACAGATTTCTATTAAATCACAAAAAAATAAAAGCAGAAGGCTGAACCTTGCTGCCTATAGAGGTCAAAATCACCTAAAGTAGTTTTAAAATAAGGAATAACTTACATGAAGTACTGTTCAGCATAAAATGGAGAATGAACAATTTTAATACCAAAGGGCTAGATTTGCTCTCTTGCTTTTTCTGAACCGCCATTTTGGAAAAGACACTACCTGAAAGGCCGAAACAACCGCCTATGAACAAAGAGGTACATCTGTATAATTCATTTATATAAAACATGGATGTTTTACTGCAAATTAATTATCTTTTCACTGGAATCCAGTGATCAAGGCTGGAATAAAAACACTACTGAGAATCACCACTAAACTGCTTCAACCTGTAGAATTGCTTTATGTAGCAAATGTCAAAAATTTAGGAAAGTCACTAAACTTAGAGCCACCTGAAAATAAAATAAAATAAAAATATTATTTAGCCAGACAGAAAAATAATTGCCTGTATCCAATACAAACCCCACAAACATTTCATAAAGGAATCTAACACATAAATGTTACAATCTGCAGAACTATTGTTTGTCACTTGGCACAAATGACACAAAAATAAAATAAATTTCAGCTTAAACATTTGTCCTATAAAGACCGCACATTAGGCATTCACTACTTGTAGTTTTGAGTCATATTTACCAAACAGAAAAGTTTAAATAAAATAAGACAAATTAAAAGAACAATCTTCAACACGGTTCAACAAACCAAGATAAACGTCTGACAGGTTTAAACATTTACACAACTGAGCAAGTACTTTCAGATCAGCGGGGTTTTATCCTCACAGCAGTGTCAAACTACATCAGATTACAATAATCTAAGATCCTGTCCACTGCTGCAGCAAAATCAAATCCACTACCATCTTCTAGACAGAACTATGTCACCCAAAGCCTTGGTAAATCATGAGGTTTACACTCCAATTCATATTATTTTTAAAAGAAATATGAAACTGGGGGTAAAAAGTAACATCCAAGAGGTGCAACTTAGAATAGTATTTACTTTAATTAGCTTATTCAAAGACCAAGAAAATTGCATTTGACCGAAATATTAAATTTAATTTTTAAAAAAATTATTTGAGTTAGAAATGACTGTCATGTACAATTACATGGCTAACTGTTATTAGGACAGTCATCACAAGTCAGGAATCCAGACCAAATTTGCAAATTCACTGTAATGATATTTACCTGCTGAGAGCATCAACTTAATGCCCTCAATACAAAGACTTCAGTTTAAAATCCAGGGAAAAAATCCCAATCCTTAGTCTTTAGTTTGGATACAAAGTGCTTTTCAGTAAAAGTGAACTAATCAAGAGATGATCAACGATATTTGGTTATTATCAAAACAACCAAAAAGGTGTAAATTGACTGACAAAAATCCTTATAAAATTATTAACCATTATAAGGTGCCCACTAGGCTCAAATTTCAACAGTCAGATCAATGGTTGGCAAAAGTAAAAACATGACGAACCACTTGACATCATTTCTATGCATTTCACTTTCTTAAGACAAAAATAATAAAGGAGCAAGAAAAAAAACTGCTCACTTTCCCCCAAAAACAGTCATGGCCATAAACAGTTTGATATTAATCAGCAGCTATTGTCATGGTCACGTCTACATGCCTACATCTGTAAAGCATCTAGTAAATGACAACCCTAAACAGGATGTTGGGCACAATAAATGCAAATTACGCATTATTTATGAACGATAGTCATAGGATATTATGAAGATATCCAGCAAATAATTGAACAAATTCACACAGATGAGCAAGAATGAGGTGAAAAGACGACATTTGGATTTTTTTAATGATTATTATTATTATGGAATTTATAGTACTGTCTAGGCCTGATGAGGAAGAAAACTTCCCCTCGAATGTAAAAACTGAGATTCTGTGGTACTACTGAATAAAATTTATTCACAGAAAGCCAAGTTATCATTCAATTTCTCTGTCTAGACACTGCCCATCTCCTTGAAAACTTGCATTTTAACTATAATTTAATTATGAATGAGGTAACATGACTGGTATCACCAGAATGATAGGAAAAAAAACAAACATTTTCAGCCCTGCCAGTTTAACAGCCATTAAACGTTAAAATTCATTTTTCACACTACGCAAATGCCTCAGATGGAGCACGAGTTGGCCCTCTTTCTTGGTTTGGGCTCCCTTAAGTCTCTTTCATCTGCAGCACAATGGCTAAAGGAGCACATAGTCTGCGACAGTCTGCGCATGCCCAGGCGGAATACGCTGTTTGACAAGCTGTAGATGACACAGTTGCAAAAGCTGTTGCTAATGGCCAACCAGGTGGTGATAAAGGAAAGGGCAGGACTATTAAGAACGTGGGAGCTTTCTAGAAGAAAGTAGATTATATAGGGCAGCCAGAGCATATAAAAAACACTTGTGATGCGGAAGAGCACCATAGCATAGCGCCGATCTGGGCCATGCCCTCCGTGATGCCCACCATTATTCCCCTCACCAGTCTCCATCTCCTGGCTGGGAAAGCGTGCCCGCCGTTCGCTGATCTCCCTGTTGTGCTGCTGGCAAATACGAAAGATGTGATAATACGTAAAACAGACCACAAGTGCAGCAGGTGCGTAAAGAAAGCACACAACAAAGCCTGTGAAGAGGGCGGAGGTGGGCCAAGATTGAGCGCACCATTCAAATATATCCCCATGATATCCTGGCTTGCCCCAACCAAAGAAGGAGGGCAAGAAAACCAAGCTCGAGTAGATCCAGATGAGGGTGATGCAGCCTCGCAGTCGGCACGGTGTCACCAGCTGGTTGTACGATAGGGGTTTAGTTATGGCCAAGTAGCGGTCCACACTGATACAGGCCAAGCATGCCATTGACACGCTCTTCAGAACTGAAATAACATAGCTGAAAACTTGGCATGTAATTGGTTCCTGGACACCTGCTGGGTAGTGGAGCAGGGATAAAGTGGGCACTAAGCAACTAAGACCAACCAGTAAGTCAGCATAGGCCATAGTCTGGATAAAATAGCTGGTGGTGTAGTGGTGCAGCAAAGGAGCACAGTGGAACACAAAGATCACAGTCAGGTTTCCTGCAATAATGAGAACTGTCAAAAGCACAATGACAGCAGTCTCCAGAATGCAAGCCTCCAGGCCTTCCTTCAACCCCCAGCCCAAAGGACAGGAGTGGTTGGACACCCTGTCAGGAAAGAAATCTTTATGGCTGCTGTTAGCAGAAATCATCGGGTCCATTGTCAGTTCCGACTGGTTCATTGTTCTTGGTGCTAACCAAGTGAGTCAGGTTTGTGGTGTGCCACCCATGAGGCAGCTGTCATGAAACTGGAGAACTGCCAGTCTCCCCCAGTTCTTCACCAGGCGTCTGCAGCCTCACTCACTTCACAAAACTCAATATTCTCTCAAGCACACTCAAGGTTTTGTTCACCTTACTCTCACATAGCTGGGTCTCAGTCAAATGAACACAGACTGGAGGAAAATCAATACAGCCTCTGGGAGGACAGGACAACCTGTTTGTCTCTGCTTTCCAATCATACATGGTAGGTGAAAGTAGTTGGTGGATATGTCAGGAGTAGAAAAAGAAAAAGAGTTATTTCTTCAGTAAAGCTAAAATGTAGTAGCAATAGTGCTGCTGACAGCATCCATCCCAATGGCAAAGTTGTCCTGCTGCTTTATGTCCCGGTCTGCTGGGATCAACGCTTGATTTTAATGAAAGTTTCCACCATCAGGTTGGGGATTTAAACAGTCATCACAACGGCAGAAAGCACAGAAGATGTGAGAAAGAACTCAGACAAGGTTAAAGCATAAAACAAAGTACAAAACTGTCTCTGCAGGCCAGCTCTCAAAGGCAATAAAACTGCATATGGCTCCAATTTCAAACTTGAATAAACTTAAAAAAAGGTTTTTTTTTCTGCTGTTATCTTTCAAAAAAGGTTTAAGGAGAGGGTTTTTTTTCCTGGTGTTGTATATAAAAAAAAAAAAAAGCTGTCCAGCTTCAGTCCAAAAATTCACTTTGCTATGAGTGCTAGGGTCTTTACTGCATAACAGCAGGCTTCCTCTATTTTGGTGGTCCTCTGGTCAGTGTCTGAATCCCATGTATGCCCAGCTATTGTCTGAATCAAAACACAGACACAGGCTACAACAACACAGGGATCTCCGCAGTAGATAATGTCACAGCTCTTTCAGCACATATGACAGTGGGGGGAAAACGTGTTTACAAGGCATCTCTTGGCAGGATGAGATAAAAACAAGTGTATTAAAATGTCCATGTGCTGACAATAAAGTGATCTGAAGTTGAGATCCAAAAGTACCAAAAAAACAAAACAAAAGTAAATGTCCTGTAGCCGACTACGGTGCTGAATGTCAGATTCCCATTTACTCCCATGCAGGCAGATAAAAGGACTCTCCAGGAGCAATGAGAGGCCAGCTGACTATTTCAGCGCTCCACTCACTTCAACTCCTCAGCAATCCTGTGGCACACACACGCAGAGCGGGCTTTCAATCAGAAATCATTTATCCCGTAAACTTGCACTTGGCATTTTTTGCCGTGACATTGTGAAGCACCGGCAGTGGTTGGCGCGACTTGACGTCTTCTCCTCAAGTGCTTATTGGAACTGTAAATTTTCATCCAAGTTGAAAAAGTATGGGATCTTATCACCTTGTCTTTTAGTCCTCTGTCAGTAGGTCTTTTGTTCTGAACCAAACACTGGCGGCACAACAAAAGGGGAATCCACTCTAGCAGCCCAAAAAAAAAAAAAAAAAAAAAATCAAGTCCCAGACGGAGTCCCAGTTTTTAGCTCTGCACAGCAGCTCCTTTTACTTCAGCTAGAGCAATGGATGTTTTCAATAAATAAATCCTTAGATCTCGGCATTAGAAAATAATTGAATGGAAAGCATCTATCCAAAGCAACAAGCAAAAAAAAAAAAAGATGACTGCGCTGATGGAAATGAGTTAAATCTGCAGCAAGGGAAGAGAGGGGACGAGGAGTCCCTCAGCCCTGGTGCAGTGAGGAGAGATGCTGCGACTGGCTTACACTTTCCTCCCTCCCAACACCATCGCTCTGGCTTGCACACTCAAGTCTCTCTCTCTTTTCACACACACACACACACACACACACACACCCAAACAAAACCCTCCCTCTGCCTCGTTGATCTCCCTGCCTCCTCCCCTCCTGGCTGCACCTGAGGCTTCCTCAGACATTATCCTGTCTCTCAGATCAGCTTTTCTTTTTTTTTTTTTTTTTAACCCCAGAGGTAATTTTGGTTGTATTTCCTATTTACATATCACTTATCTCTCACAGTCTATTTTCTATTAACTAAAGCCCCCACCGCCTACACTTTATTACTCCACATCTTTTTCCTTCTGTTTCAGTCCCATTCCTTTACAGTTTTCAGTCCCCATCTACTTTTCCGATTATACATCAGATAAAACACACACACACACAAAAACGAGTTCTTACAACATTACGATAAACTTTTGGGGGGAAAAAAGAAAAGGGGGTTTCATTAAAAGCGATAAACCTCAAAACAATTTTTTTTTTTTTTTTTAAATCATAAATAACATCTTTACTAATCGTTCAGTCTTGCAAAATGCATCCCTATAGTCCAGCCAAACACCCGGTTCTTCTGGTTCCCTCATTTATTCATTATTCAAACAACAGCTTAGCACAGTTATGTCTGCCCCTTGGTTACAGTTGCCAGGCATTTTGGCCGGTTGGGAGCATCCTCTGGCCAGTAGATGATAAAAAGGATCAAGTGACAGCAAATTGGCTAAGCAGAGGGCAGACAGGAAGAAAAAAAATGTTCAGCATCAAAGAACAGGTGAGGAAATGATGATGAAAAGAATATTTAACACAACTTTGCTGTGGATCTTTTAATTTTAAACTACTGGAGCATATTGGAGCAAGAGAGGACGGACTGATTGATGGAAAATGTTGGATTTAAAATGGTTACTTTGGAAACAACACTGCACCTAGAGGGAGTGAAAGGGGGTTTTTAAAAGAAGCTGACGATTTTTTTTCTAATAGAGCTGCACTGAAATGGTAATTTTACACATTGTTACAGCTTGCACGTGGCAATACTCAGTCAAAAAGTAAACATATGGTTTATTTATTTTAAAGCATGCAACTTAACAGACGAAAATAAAAATCAAAATTACAAAGATGCATGTGTAACCATCAAAGTACAATCAGATGGGATATCTGAACACAAAAAGTTGTCTGCAAGTGTCTTCTGTCTACCTCAATTTTACAGGGCAGGCGAAGATGTAAATATAATAAGATACAGCGTATATCTCTGTAAATATATATACATATACCTGAAGAGAAAACCTAACCACAAAAATTAATACATGAAACACTCATGAAGTACAACATGACACAAACTCACATTTAATCTCAACTCCAGTGCTAATAAATACCAGACTGCTGTTTTATTTTTAATGAAGCACATTGTTTTTTTAAATAAAAATGTTTATCCAATTATTTTCATCCAAAGCACCATTTCATTCTATGACATTTTCTTTTAAAATTAAAAACAAAAATCTTGATATTGCTTTAAAACTGTCAAACTATCAAACATCCATCCGTCCTTTATCGAACAATTCATGTTAATTAAGCAGTAAGTAGGAAAAATTAAAATGGTTGCAGTAAAATCAATCTAAATTTTCATGCAGCACCACAAAAAACTAACCCTGAATTTATTTAAACACGTTTTAATAACTTTCACGTTAGTCACTGTAATGTGACAAACTAAATTATTCATAGAACAATAAACCATAATTGGTGGTTCCAGTTATTTGAAGTCTTTTTTTACACCACCTGATTACGAAAGGGTATTCAGGTTAATAAGGAGTGAAATATACCTACTAATTCCAGATAAATCCAACACGTTGCTCTATCAGATAAAAACCTAAAGTAAGAAAGCAACAGGTTTATGTCGTTATCGTCTATTTCAAGTACCGCTTCAAAATATATTAAACAAAAGACGAATCGTAGCAAACCTGAAATAAAAATCAGGTTAATTGGCTGCTGTTTAGTGTTTATTATTAGGTCAGATTTAGACATTAGGGAAAACAGAAGAATAAATACAAACAACAGTGATGAAAAAAAAGGAGGACGACTAAAAATACTAAGAGACAAAGTGAAGACTAAAAACAGCTCAGGTAAACAAGTCCACCGTCTCTCTGAATGGAGCCAGTCAATGGAGCTCTGTCAGCACAGAGCTCTTTACCGTCGGTGGTGGACACACTGATGAAAAACATGACCAGAAGGCTACTGTTAATAATTCATTCCGCTCCAAAACAAAGCCAGCAGGGCCACTCGGAAACAAAGGTGGAGGCTGATTCACCTTTCAGTGTTTCCCAGCACCCCATCCTCCTCCATCTCTGGGCTCCAGCTGACTTCAGAATCAACAGCGATATGTAAGAATAAGTAGGGAGTTCAGACCCTACATTAAAAGGTGCCTGGCTTTGAGGTTTGGTAAAAGAGGAGTGGTTTAGTAAAGATTTTGCATCGCATTTGTTGCATTTTTAAAGATGAAACAAAATGCTGAATCAAAAAAAAGAAAATCAACCAAATGATGAATTTATACAGCCCGTTGTGATCATTTGAAAACTTGTAGTTCATGGTTTTCCATAAAATAATTGGCTAAACCAGTCATTCCTACTCGGTTGACCTTTTCACACGATGACAACCAAGACAAGCCCCTCTTTAAGCCACTATTAGTAGCTCACATGTGAACCAGTCAAGCCGGTCATGTATGTGCTTACACTTCTGAAGTCCACATGGCAAATATCAGCCGAGTCACAGCACCAGTGCCAGCTTTGCCTTTACCATCACCCACTTCAGATCTACTCGCCCAACTTGGCTCTGTGACTACCTCCGGACCCAGGCTCAGAGACGTAACAATGGTCGATGAACCTGAACCTCCCATTCTGCCTCAGTCACTTCAAACACGACACTGCGGGAGGAAGGAGGCATCACAGGCTTGGCTTGAAAGTGTTATATAAAAGAATGAACTGCCTGAACCAAATGAATGAAGGGATGAGACAAGCTTCTGCTCCCTGTCTGACCAAACACTATCCCTGCCTCTAACTACCTCCTTTTTACTTCAAAAAATTCCCTTTTTTTAGGATGATAGGAAGTTTGGATGGAAATCTGTCATGCTAGGTGGTAAAAGCAGCTCTATTACAGACAGTTGCTCCTATAAAATCAATACTTAGTGTTAGTGAATATGCTTTTAAATTGTCATGGTATTACTATAGCATAAATAAAAAATAGCTTATTTTATGTGTAAAAATCTAAAATCTCATCACTAAATATGGAATCTGGCATTTTTACAGCAAATAAAAAGTTACCCAATAAGGCAAATATATTGAGCTTGGCCTGAAAATGGGAAAGTTGCTTGGTTGGTCAAACATGACAGTTTTTGTCCTGTTAGTATAAAACATTTTGTAACAGTGGTAGCAGTGGTTTTGAGAAGTTCTATACAAACAACCCCTAATATATAAAGCCATGCTTAAAGAGTCAAACAGCTTAAATTGTTACCAGTTTGTTGTATTAACTATTTGTTGAAGGTTATGTAGTTAATTATGCTAAAACAAACAAGCCAATTCAGACCAAAACTTCTATTATCTGTTGGGACAAATTCAGATGTAAATTCAGTCTTCTTCATTATAAACATGGCAATGATTCTGCTGTTTTAATTTATTCAAGTTTATTGAATTACATTACACTAGCCGTTGTGGCTGTGCAGTAAGGAAGATGAATCAGAACAACGCTGCTCAAGCTGTGAGACTACAGTCAGTATAAAACTAACATCAAAATGTTGTGATACCGGAGGCTGTATCTTCTTAATCCCAGCTGTCATATCTGTGTCAGTATGGCTCACAGGCTATGCTAATACTCACCCAGAGGATGCACTCATTACTGTACTGCAGAACATTTACAGTTACCACAAACACCCCTTAATGTCATTTTGTTACACTTGCACTGCTATTGCATGTTCATTTTTATCCTAAATAAAAAGGTGGGCAAATGGTAATTTAGTATACAGCAAAAACTAAATACTCTAAATTATTATTTATTTATCTGTTACAGTCAATTTTCCCTCTTTATCTATACCCACATTATAGAAACATTGAAAGATTTAAATTGTATTTGCACTATCAACCCTGTTTATGTGCTTTAGTGGCGTTTTTACGTGAATAAAACATTGTGAAGAATCAAGCAGCAATGAGAAGAGCAGTTGTGCTGCTAAAAGACCCATATTGTAAGGAGGAGAAAAAGGAGATGGTGTTACTTAGCCATGAACATAAAGTGCAGCTGGTCCCTTCAGATACTAAGATGTGCATGGCATAAAGACGAGTGTGTGTCAACTTGTTTAGACGGCTTTGATTGACTTGAGACCTTCAGACCGTTTTTATTTTCATTTATGGTGGAGGCCTTAGTGGAGTAGTATTGTTTATGTGGGTTCACGATGTGCACTGTAGTTTCATCTATGGATGTGAGAACCTTGTGCACATTTTAAAAAACATATATAAATTATCCTACATGTTTGTTATCATGAATGCCATGCTGCACAATGCATGATCATAATATGGATCTGCCATAAAGTATACGAACACAGGTGGTAAACCAACATAATAGTATCAGGAAATGTTCATATTCAGACTGCCGCATGCTCAGAGAGCACAGCGATAACTGCAGTGGTTTCCAGAATACAAGGCTTTCACAAGCAGCTGGCCTCCTACACAGATTTCAATTATCCAAATATGAAGCACTTAATCAACTAAAGCAGAAAGTTGACACAAAAGCCACACGAGACACAGAATTGTCATGGTGACAACTTCAAGAACAGAAAAGTCCAGAGAACCTTGCTGTTACCATGGCAGCCCGTTTTATGTACATTGTACTCCATGCGTCTGTTACATGGTTTATCAGGCGTGGGTGTCGTATTATTCCAGCTGGGCTGCATGGCTCATGCTACATTTGATCGAAAGTCAACATTAAATGTCATCACTAAGCTGGAAACTGAATATTAATTTAAATATAAATGTAAAGCACCAAACAGCATTGGCATGTCTTCGCTTTCATTAAAAAAAAAAAAAAAAAAAAATTCAAGGTTTGTTCCACCTTTGAAAAGAAGTTCCAGCAAAGATCAGGACGACAAAATGAAAAAATGATAGATGCATAATGAAAGTTAATACACTGTATGTGTAAAAGATTAGCAAGTACTCATTTTTTAAATGGCAATCATTTCTAAATAGAAATGAAAACCCATACTGGAGTCACAATGTTTACACAAGCATTTAATTTAGCAAACTGTGAAATAATCAGTAACAAAATTTAAAGGCTACTGCAAAAACTCAGCCACTTAAATGATAAAAGGGAACGGCAGGATGGATACAAAGCAAGAGTTATGGAAATATGACTGGACTTCAATTTACAAAGCACAATTCATGTTGGTATTGACTAATGAATACAAATTACACAGGCATCAATTCACTATGATGCTCCAGAATACTCAGAGACCAGAAGAAAAACAGTCTGACTGTGGCTAAATTAAAAAAAAAAAGTTATTTTACAAAACAGTCTCCTTGGAGGGCATTGAGTTTTATGCTACCTGTAGTGGTGGGAACCACTGTTCCAGACCTCTGGTTACAGCCATCAAATGCGAGGAGAGAGCTTGACCTCAGTTAACACACTGCCTGCGCACGAAACAAGATTGGTTTTTGGAAAACCAGGCCTGGAAATAGCTGGCTGAGCTTTTTTTAAGCTGTGGATTCAAGCGTGGTAGCACAAACCTTGAGCTTGTTCAGCTCTAAGGATATGTAAAGGTTGTTCAAATGTCAAGTGCAACCCTCCCACCCCCTGCATCCATTTCCCCAAACACATTGCTACACAAGCAGAGAAGGAGCTCAAAGAGTGAATGTCTCCGCTGCCCTGAGGCCACATTGTGTGTGTGACAGCGTGTGTATTTGGTACTCAATGTGTGATGGTTGAAAATTAGAGCAGTCCACTACTGAACTTGACACTTGCAATCAATGATATCAAGCCAGCTGACACTGGTAAAATTGTTGCTCGAAGCTTGATGTGTTAAATTAACAATGGATTTCTCAAGAGGCCAAAAAATCCTACAGTGTGTCTCCAGCATTCTTACCGATACATGATTCCCAGTTACAACACTCCTGTTCATCCCATAACTTCAATAATCCAGTTACTTTGAAATAATGTCGCCACTGAGCCCAGACAATAGACATTAATCAGCACCACACAGGCTGCACTGTTGCCATTTGTCTCTCTTCCTTCTGACTCTCCCTACTCCATCTTCTTTCAGTCCCATTCATTTGGTGGAGCTAATAATAGCTCAGCTTACTGCCTATCAATACCATCACTACTCCTCCAAGACAGAAGGGGTGGGTGTGGCGAAGACAGCGTAATGAGAAAAACTGAGCTCTACAACAGAGACTTGGTCTTATCTTATGTAACAATGACAAGGAAGAGAAGTAGAGGGGCTGTGGGTGGGCACAAAGAATCAGGAGTCTGTCAAAACACGGAGGAAGAATGACTATCAATCACAACAATGAATAACACTAAAAAAAGATAAAACAAATCTGTAAATGTGAAAAAGATAACATGGAACAGAGAAATAAAAAAGAAACATGAGCAAGAGAAAATTGCCAAAGCTTGAGAAAAGGACTGAGAGGGGCCAAGAACATAAAAGAGCCAAGGAATAAAAATCACCACAACCAATGTTTTTGGGACTGCACTGATCTCTCATTCGTTAATATAAAAAGCTTTATATTATTGAAGTACCAGGTTAGTTATGTAGAGCAACTTAGAATTAACATGTCAGCAATGCAAGCTTGACAACTTGGTCAATTTTTAGTGACAGATTATCTGAAAATATAGACGTCATGTGACAGCACCTTCACAGCCATAAAGTCTACTCACCACCCAACTGCAGCTAAAAGGTTATAGCGTATGTGAGCACAATCTAAAGCACACTAGATACTAAAGGTCCAAAAATTCCCTTTGAATTCTTGCAAGCTCTTAGGGAGAACAAAAGGCCACTTTGAGCTGTAATGGTCAGGGGACAGCAGCGCGGCCACTTAAATGTCACCGCTAAATTGAAGCGATCTCTGACTTGACACAGTTCAGAGGAACAGCTCAAACAAATGGCAGAGTCACTGATGTTAGGACATACTAGCACACAGAAAGGAGAAATACTTTCATCATGGTGTCATGATCTTTCAACAGCTCACATGACTCGACAGGTCTCCACCAAAACACACACACACACACACACACACACACACAGCAGAAGGCCTTAAAGAGCTCATTGGTTTGAGTAAATCACATAGTGAATAAAAAGACAACATCAACAGTTTTGATATGTAGTTTTTCCACATATATTAATGAAATATTATATAAATTGTAAATATCAACACAAAGAAACAACTAAACATGTCAACCTTTATATCAAAATGTCATACTACTCAGCAAACCTTTTCTAAGTTGATGTTAAGGTTGGACCTTCAGTGAGAATTATTACCATGCCAACCTTCACGTCATTTAATAAACTCCATTTTTGGAACTTTATTTACACACACACACACACACACACATCTAAAGTACATGAGTGTTAAATATGCTGGATGAGCCTAGCATGAGATGATGACTCATTAATTCAGTCTCTTAAGTATTTGTCTCTACCTGTTCGTGATTTGAGTGCATTTACCTTGGTGATGAGGATGCGGTAGTGTTCAAGCAGGTCATGGTTGTCGTGGCAACCGGCCAGCAGCTGCCAGATTTCAGCTCTGAGTGGTTCAGGAATGCCACTGCGAACCAATGAAGGCAAACCCTTCGGACGAGTGGACAGGTTTCCATGCCTGACACACAGACAAGAGAGACGACTTTATTGTTCTTAAGTGCAGCAATACAAATCTGACACATATGTTGTGGGTTTTTTTGGCCTTTAGTTGTAACCAATATCAGTCTCATGTCGGTAGGACTGACTAAAAAAAATATTAATTTATACAAACCTATACATTTACATTCAGGGCAACATCACTCCTACAGATGGCTACGTTCATCTACCATTTCACTACAGTCACTCAACACCTGTCACAAATGCACCGAACTTGTTAAACTACATTCCTAGTTATACTAGTAAGTTCAGCACTGAATGACTACTTTAATACCAACAGTCCTAATTAAGGTGGGAGCAACCACTATACTACACTGCGTTACAAAATATTAAGCAAATAGAATTTCAGTAAAAGAAACATTTAATTTTGAGTTTTTCAATTAAAGTTTTCAAATGTGTCGTTTCTCCTGTTTGTTTAGAATACTGACATCAAATCTCACAGGTAGCTTTGGTTGATAGTTTGCCAGGTGAGATTAATTAAAGCAAACTACTTAAGGAGATTGTTCCACATTATTAAGCAAGGTCACAGGTTTCAAGCAATATAAAAGGGAAAAGGAAGCTTTTTCTATGATAGTTTATGGTCATGCAAAAGGTTATAAAAACATTAGATATTTCCCAAATATCATTTTACTGAGAAAAGATTTGTGTGTGATTTAGAGTTCAGACGAGTTTGCTCAAATAAAGGCATACCAAGGAAGGTTTCTGACAGGCTACTGCATCAAATTCAGAGAGCAGCTGCAAAAAAGTCACTGATGAATAGCAAACAGCTGCTGCTGTTTCTGGAGTCCCAAGAACTTCACAATGCAGGATCCTGCACAGGTTTGCGGTTGTGCAAAGAGCTGTATTTCAGCCTCCAGTAACCAGCACCCACAAGGAGAAACTATCGCAGTGGGCTCAGAAATACACAAAGACTAACTTTAAAACCGTTTTGTTCACCAGTGAATGGTGTGCTACTCTGGATGGTCCAAACAGATGGAGTTCTGGATGGTTTGTGCATGGCCATCATGTTCCAATAAGGCTGAGACATCAGCAAGGAGGTGGTGGAGTGATGTTTTGGGCTGGAATAATTGGGAGTGAGGTGGTGGGTCCATTTAGGGTGGTTGAAGGTATTACTAACTGACCATTTCCTGCCATGGTGTAAAAAGAAGAGTAATGCCTTCCAGAGTAAAATAAATCCGTGCAAGACAACGCACCATCTCATGCTGCAAAAAATACCATCAATACCTTGGCTGCTAAGGGCCTAAAATGAGAGAAAATCATGGAATGGGAACCAACATCCCCTGGCCACAGCCCTATTGAAAACCTGTGAAAGCATCCTTAAAAGGAAGATCTATTAGGCAGGTCAGCAGTTAATCTCTCGAAATCAGTTCTGGTATTCTCAAAGGAAATACAGACACATATTACACATGAACTTTCAAGTTTATCGGATGAGAGAGTTACGGTGATATCAAAGAAGGGCTCCTATGTCATTATACAACTACATTAGAAAATTGAATGCAAAAAAGATACAGAAGATTTCCATTTTTAATCCTTTGTTGTGCATAATAATGTGGAACAGTGTATATTGCGTTATTTGCCAAAAAAAACCCAATATTATTGTTGACATAATCAGTTTTGTTTCATAAAATCCATGTAAAATGCTATTATTGTTGAGGAACTAAATAAATTTCATTGACTGACTTATATATAGACCATTTAGGAAATACAGAACAAAAGCTGTATATGTGCAGAGTATATTGAATATGAAATTATTAACAGCTTTATCAGAAATAGAAAGTCCCATTCTGTAGTCTGGAAGATTAGTGGCTGTGCTCCCACATGAGAAAAGCAATCCTTTTAAAAACACAAAGTCAGCTCCATTTAATGATGCTTGAAATCTCATCACGATGCATTCATGAAGCCATATGAAAGCAATTTACCAAAAAAGTTCACTTCATTGTGCTGAAGCAACATAAAAAACCAGCCTGAACTCCAATAAGATGCATGAACTCTCTCTCATTCAGTTAACAAAGTGTCTAAGGCTGCGTGGATCTGATTATTGTTGCAAATCATGAATTAATCATTCCAAATTGCACCACATTAATAAAAAGATGTACAGTTCAGATTAAAGACTCTGACAGCCACGATTAATTGTTGCATCACAGGTTGCACCAATCAGAAGAATAATTGGGTTTAAGTTATTAAATTGTCAAACTTCATCTTTAATTGCAGATAGTAACGCATAAAAACTGGAGTATTTACAAACAAACAAATTTAAAGGGACAGCATTCCAGAGTTTTAGGTTAAGCTCATCTTATGTTGAAAATGAATAATAAAAAAATTATGTTATGGACAATACATATGTGACTCTCAGCTACTATCATATCAAATTTTAGGTTGACATTCGTTAAAATTTATAGACTTATTTAAAATTCATAAAGTTATAGCCATTTTTAATGTTAAGCTGTGGTGGCCATCTTGGATTGGGTTGCATCTAATGATCATTTCCTGAAAGTTTCATCAATATCCATCCACTGGTTCATGAGATATTTTGCCAAACGGGTAAAAAAAAAAAAAGGTTTGACTCCAATTAGTTAAAGGCAAAACTTTAAATGTTCTATTAGCACAAAGAATGAGTGTTAGTAATCAGTCTCAACTACTACAATGTCAATGTCTGTAAAAACGACAGAGTTATAACCATTTTATTGTACTTTTTAAGTTCAGTTGGTTGTAGCAGCCATCTTGAATCGGGCTGAATACAAAAGTTGATCAGTTGCAGATGTACTTCCAGGGATTACTTTCTGCAACTTTTATAAAAATTAGTCCTTGAGGTATTTTGGTAACAGACACACGCAGACACAGAAACACGAGCAAAAACATCCCCGCTCTGCCTTTGCCTTGTGGCAGCAGATGATAAATACGTCAAAGAGCAATAATGAAACTGATCTTTGCTTTTTACTGTAAATCACTTTAGATTTATATCCAATAGGCTGGATTTACAAAAACACATTAGGCAGCAGTGCACACTACCTGCTTTCAGCTTTAAAAGAACTGTGGATATAGTTATAATACCAATACCAAAGTTTCTGATGTAGTTTTTAATTATCAAACTATAAAATTTCTTCTTAGCGTTTATTCACCTGTCTCCTGCCTAGTTTTCAGAAATCTCTCCATCCTAATCTTAGACTTGATTGATGCCCTACCATCTGTTGAGCATCCCTCCCCAGGACTCCAGTATTTTCTCAGGACAGTCTTTGGAAACATCTCCAGTCCCACTGGAGATTTCACTGTCACTATCTGCAAGAAAACAAAAGAAACATACACATATGAATGCATGCTCACACGTTTGTGTAACCTTTCAGCAACAAGTGGGTGCAAACACTTCAATATTTTGACATAATGCAAAACTGTACATGTATTGTTTTTTCTCTTTGTATTTATTTATCAACACATAATTAAAGTCAGGAGAACATGCTGTTTAGGCTTGTTAGAGCTTCGACACTTCTCTCAAGAGGAATGACTAATTCTGACGGGAGAGAGGTCCAAAACATTTTAACCTCATTTAGGTCACATGCCAGAGTCTGGAATCATACTGGCAGCTGTGCAAGAGCCATCACTCAGCTGGAACAACAATTATTTAATAATTGCGACACATATAAAACGTACTAAATAATAGATCAATCTAAACCTATTTTGATACGCATTTTGCATTTTAAAGCCTGCTGTTACTGAGCCCACACAGTTAATGGAGGCAGGAGTGCCTGTGCGGTGCCTACACCTTCCATTATTCCTGCTCTCCTGTCTGTTGCTTTGTGAGGCAGACAAGAGGCAATCAGCTCGGCCAACCACTTGTGCTCAGAGCCAGACTGTAATACTTTTTTTTTTTCTAAATGCTACAAAGAACAGATGTTAAACTGCATTTCACACCAAATTAAAGAAAAAAAAAAGAAAGGATATCAAAGAGGAACACAGGCACACAAATACTCTTGTAGCAATCAATCGTAATGTTACAACATGTTAAGAAAAAACACAAACTAAATAAATAAAATCCCACTGAAATGCAGGAAGCTGAAGGATTTTACTATAATTTTAGTCCTGAAGCACTTATAAACACCTATAATATTTTTTGAATTATATCATATAGATGAGAAATAATATGTCTGTGTTATGATATCAAAACAGTGTCATATTAATCAGAAATACTCTGAAAAAGAATACAAAACACTCATTTAAAACAAGATAAGGATAGATTATGTTAATATTTAACCCAATAATGTAAAAACAGCACTTTTAATGAGCAAAGAAAACATTTTATTTGCCTTTGTCCAAAATACTCATTGCAAAGTATGAAATCAAACCTAAAAAGCTTATTCTGAGCTAAATAAATGGTGCAGTTTGACAGCGTTTACTTCAGGAGTTTTCCAGATAAATTGATTCTGAAATGCAGGTCCACACTCAACATAAACAAAGCACTTGAAAGGGCATATTTTACTCAACAAACTTGAGTATAAATACATCAGAATTGTCTGACTTTTCCACCCCAAACTGATGCCACCACCGTTGACCTATTTTCAGTAACTTCGGCTGTTTCCACAGGTAAACAAATGCATGTAGTAGTCTCAGCCCTTCACAAATTTTAGTTGCATTTTTTTTTAATTTAGGGACAAATTAACCATTTATATGTAAAAAAAAAAAACTGCTGATTTTGTTCCTGAATTTCTTTTTGTCTGGTCTTCATGACAATGCAATGAGCACTTTTAAAATACTGCATATGTAAAGTCATATTTTACATTTTCAAAGCTTTTTTTTTTACTCTAGTGATGCTAAATCAAATGGTTCAAACATGAAAGTGACACAATGGTAGCCAAGAACGTACAGCACTGAGCTTCACTGATGTTTCAACAACAAAACCCAACAGAGGAAGCCTTTACAGAGTTTAAAGGCATCATTTACTTCCACTTAAGTAAGGCCTTGACATTTTGAAATGAGTAAAGCCACGGAGCAATGAATGCACTGTGGCTCCAACACATCCTCACAGCCTCAGCAGGAGCTTTTTAGGTCTTTATAAATGCTTGATGAGGCCTTTCAAATGTTTCAGACCCTGAATAAAGCTTCTGCCTCTGTCCTCTGATTCTGCTTAAGCCACGTGGCAAAGAGGCACGAATCCAAAGCTGCTGCCAATACAGCAGGTAATGAAAGAAGCTGGGGAGAAAAGGGCTTTTATTATTACCTTTTAATCAGGAGAGGGACGCCATATTTACTTTCAAACAGGATCTATCTAATACTGAACACACCAGAGTCAGGCTGTTATAGAAGCTTTCTGAAAATACCAACAAGATGTTTTGTGTTTTACTCTTTTTGTGATTTGTTTTTAACTCCCATTTCACATTTGAGTCATTTTTTTTGAATAGCACATTTACAGTTACAGTAAAGCAGAGAGAGTGGACACATACGAGTGATTAGGATCATAAATACTATTTTAAACAACAAACAATTGGATAAAAAGAATGTTGAAAAATAAAAAACAGCCTCATTTTCCACATTGCAGATTCATCTGAGGGGGAAAAAATATCCACATGAATTGAATGTGTGTACCCAGCTGTGGCATCTACTTTGGGCGTGTATTCATTTCTTTACACAATGAGAATGACCTCCAGCTTCATGGCTCTGAGCGTCTCCAATTTTCAGCTCTCAGGGAAGAGGAGGAGGAGGAGGGGGTGTTACAGAAAAAGCCCTTTCAATGTCTCCCACAGTGCCAGCTGAAAGGTTGGAGCCGCAGCCTTGGCGGATGCCTCGTGAGTTCAGGTGAGTCGGCACAGAGACACAAAAGAGACAATTTTTCTCTGCGATTCTGTTAATACTTTTCAGCACTCTGCGGTGAAAAAGCTAAAAAACACTTTACAACGGCAAATGGATGAGAGAGGGGTGCAACATAAAAAGGCAGAGATATTCCTCTAATGCTTGAGGCAGCTGTGTTAAAATTATGAAAAGCATTTTTACAAAAAAAAAAGTTTTGCATTTGCATGAAATGACTGCAAATATCAAGATTTATGTATTAATTTTTAGCTGTATAGGTAGAAAATCTTCATAAATTGTAGTTTTTTAAGGGACTAACCAACTCTTCTTATTAATTAGGCATAATAATTACATTTGGATAAAAATGACAGATATAGTAGAAACACTACTGAATATACAGTATTATAGGTCAATGAGATGATCTTCATTTTAATCAGTTTTCCTGCAGGAAACTTTTTTTTAACAGACTGGAAGCTGAATTTGGAATACCCACTGAGTAGATACAGGCATACAGTCAATGAATAAATACTTGAAGGGGTATCATAAAGCATGGAGTCACAGTTGTAGCCAGGAGACATCAGGAAGCCTGACTGTAGCTGCTGGTGAGGTGGCTGAAACTGGGTCATGTTTGGGAACCACTGGAGTCTAGCAGGGGCTGTTAATATTACTGGGTTTTGCCTGCATTCATGTGGCAACGCGGTTGTTAGTCGCAGCCAAATACCCACTCTGCTGCGGTGTGTCTTGTAAATGGGTCACATTTATCGATTTATCAACTTCATCAAGACACAAAAGCTGATGAATCACTCCGTTCAGACCGAGGTCAGTTCCTGCCAGATGTTCTGTTTGCACCAAAGTTACAAATGGAATAAGAAAATCTACAACTGCAGCTTCTGTTTTTCCTTCTATCAATTAACAGCAGAACGTTTTGACTTTTTAAGAAACAGAACAGAAACTACGGCGTTAGCAAACAATCCGTCACGATCTGGTGTCCTTGACTGAAGACAGCTGTTTACTTCATCCAGAAGAGGGCATGTGAAGTCTGTTTGACTGTGTCTGACACTGCAAAGCTGTACTGCTATAAGCCAACAAGCCTTCACAGCATTAGGCCGGGCTTTTCTTGACACACGAGCACATCCAAACAGGCGCAATCACACAAATAGCTTTCCTAACCACCCCCCAGAGATTGTGCCTCACTTCTGTGCGCGGTACACGCCCAGCATCAACAATGTCAAACACAGGCATGTATTTGTACACATCTTTGCCAGTGTTTACTTGTCTGGCAAAATTAGGCTTCACTGCTGATGAACGTCTGTCAGCGAAGAGTACACAATGGTTTGTGACGAAGGCTCGCTGCAGAAGAATGCAGAGGTTGTAAATATTTCCTGCTGCAACACTGGACATATGATCAAGTTTAAATAGAAAGGATCTCACCATGAGTGTGAATTTCTTCCCAATTTTTTGACAAATCAGACAATTCACAAGAACAAACGACGTGATCAGTGCAAAATATTTTAAAACCTTCTTTTAGTTTAGACACAGAGGCCAAATTGATGAAACTCCAAGTGTATTTGAGGCAATAACTCTCTGATAAGGTTAACACTAAACATCAGAAAACTAAATAAGACCAAACCTTCATCCACCTCCTCTTCTTCGTTGGTTGACACGTGCTGTCCTCTTCCTTCATTAGTTCTTTCTGCTTCCCTCTGAAGACTCACCACCTCATACACAGCGTCGCTCTGACCCACTCGGTCTGGGGCCTGCTGTAGAAACATTCACAAATGTTTAAATGTTTGGAAAATTATAACCATTAAAAAAATCATTATCAACTCATGTTATACAAACAGCAACAAGATTAAATGATTAAAAAAAAAGAAATTTCTGTTTACGTTGACTCTTTATGTGCAGCTTTAGTTAGGAGACCTGTGCAGTTATAAAAGTTTGACAATAAAGAGAAGAAAGAAGCCACAAACATATTTTAAAATCCTATAATTATAAAGTTAAATAGCTCTAATAAACACATAAATAAACTACTCTACATAAACCTAAGAGCTCATTACATTACTACTGTGTGGAGGAAAAATTAATCTGTAACCAGAAGAGCCAGTCAGACACAAAAAACAGCTTGAAACATCTTTTTTGTAACCAATCAAATATTTAATCAAAATAATCTGTCAGTCCATAAAAATAATTGTTAATTGTCATCTAAAATGACTCAAACTGTAAATAATTGATCAAAAAAGCAGACATTTTAAAGTCAACCTTTAAAATATTATGTCTGACAACATAAAAAGAGATAAGACTACTGAAAACTGAATTTTGAGCCTTTAAAACAACAAGATGGACACATTTATGCTTAAAAAAGTGTCAACACATCAGCTGAACAAACTTGTTTATCAAGGAGCTCTTTTTACACAACATGTTCATTTTTAAAGTCGGAACAAAGCAAAAAAACACTCAATTTGTCCTTAAACAACCTTAAATATAACTTAAGAAAGTGAAGAAATGCAACAAAGATACCATCAGACCTGACCTTCTGTGCCACAGGCAACCAATGTTTATTTCTGCTCTATTCAATTACTTTAGTGCTATTGCCCGTTTCCTCCACCTGCAAAAATGAATCAATGAGCTGCATTGATCCGTTCGCTCCCGTGGAATCTAATGACTAACTCAAGTCAGTGCTGACAACTCAAAATAGCAGAAACCATATCAGGCCCAAGCCTATTTTTGGAGGAAATCTTTGGATGTTTGAGTAAAATAGTTTCCTTTTTCTAGGGCCTCTGACAGTTAACCTACATGATTAAAAAAAAAGCTAAAACAAAAACTGAAATATGAGCAAAAAAAGGCTCACTGTGCAAATATGACATTATCAACTCTGGATTTTAAAAAAGAAAAAAACAAAACACAAGTATGCATCATTGTTGATGTATAAAAGGATGACTAGCTCTCAGTTAAATGGTTTGAGGTGTGTGCCATTTTGCTGCACAAACACTGCATTAAAAATAAAGAATCCTTTTAAATGTCACATACTTGTATGTAGTTGCATTATCCATTTCCTGAATATGAATATATGGGATTTTTGTAACTAATGTTGTTCATGTAATAATAAAACAATCATAATATCTGTATAAACTTTTAAACAGCACAGGATTTTCAGAGAATTTAGACAAACTATAACCACCACAAACATTTTCTTTTGTGTTTTCTTACTTCAGATGGACCAATAGAGTGTCTACAAAACAAAAAAGGGGCAAAATACTTAAAGTAATACCAAAAGCTTTCACAAAGAGGTAAGTTTTAAGAAGGGATCTGAAGGGAAGCTTTGTGTGTCCGAGTTGAGAGAGTAAAGAGTTACAGAAAAGGGACTCGAAGAGGACGAAGGCTTGACCTCGTTTTGTCACAAACTGTAACCTGGGAATAGTTAACAGCAGAGAGCCGTCAATAAATCGTACCAGGTCCAAAGCTCTGAGGTGTATTTAGGAGCAAGGGACTTTAAAGCATTAAAGGTGAACCAGGAGGAGCCAGAGCAGTAAAAAGAACAAGAGTTTTTTGTTTGGTTTGACCAACACAGACAGCAGGGGAAGTCCTGACTGATAGCTGAGCACATTACAGAAGTCAGGGCTAAAGTGGACAGAAGCATACGTAAATGTTTATAGATCATCAGCTGATAGAAGGAACCCAGTTTTTTAAAATGGTCTCACATTCCCAGAAGCTCAGCTGATGATCTTTAATTGACCAGGATGTCTAAAATAAACTGGAATGAAGGAAACCTCACCAAAGAGACGCATGCAAAAATAAATAAAAAATAATCTGCTCCAGAAAACAAACTGTCATCCAAAGCCCAGCTGTTTATTACCCACCGGGAAGATAATTATAATTAGATGATTATGTTATCAACGTATATCTTAGTCGTGTAATTATTCCAACAGGTTGTTTTCTTCAATATCCAGCTGTTATTTTTTTCTTTGTAACTGAATTCACACACTTTCAGATTATCTCTCAGGCTTATAAAAAGCAAACAAACAGCAGCTGCATATCTGTAGATCTATAAAATATTTAATATTTATCACTGATTGTGGTAAACACAAATCTAGTTTAAAAAACATGAACTTTGGATTTAAGATCAATTATCTTTTTTACATGGCCATGTTCCGTGCCTCCATTGTTGAGGCGGCTTATCGGAGCTGTGGCCGCAAGGTGGTTGGTGCCTGTTGTGGCGGCAACCCTCGAACCCGCTGGTGGACACCGG
>NC_051453.1:5819174-5841848 GCF_001649575.2 Kryptolebias marmoratus | reverse complement strand
ATCTACGTTCCTACCCTCATCTATGGTCACGAGCTTTGGGTAGTGACCGGAAGAACGAGATCGCGAATACAAGCGGCTGAAATGAGTTTCCTCCGCAGGGTGTCTGGGCTCTCCCTTAGAGATCGGGTGAGAAGCTCGGTCATCCGGGAGGGACTCAGAGTAGAGCCGAAACTAAATGCAACAGTAAAATACAGTAAGTTAGCTAAAATGTGCTTAATGCTTCAGTTGGTGAATGACTGGTTTTAGCCCAAATAAGACAAAAGGACTGCATATGTACAGTGTATATATCACCTCTGATTTCCATCTTCTGCAAAAGCTTCCACACAATATTATCTTTTAATTAGCTTGAAACCACAGCACCAGTCCAGCACTCTTCCATTTACCGAGGAGATAACTCGAGAGGCAATCAGGCGGACGAGCCAAAGCGCTGCTGTTAATTACCCACACGCAAATAATGAGACAAGGCCTCTTATTAGCTCCCACAATCCAAAGCTCCCCTACACTCCACTGCCTCGCCAGGTCCCCACGGCCTCCTGAAAGATTTGCTTTTTAAACAGAGAAGAGGAGGCTTACGGCTTAACAGTATCTTTAAGCACCTGCTCAGCCAAGATGTGCTCGAGTTGGCGCAAAGTAAACAAACCCTCAGCTCAGCACTCGTTAAAGAAATCCGGAGTTCACGACAAAAAGACAAGAGTTTGACGTTTGCTGTTACACATCAAACAAAAGCTAGACAAGGTTTTGGAGTAATTAATAAAAAAAAAACCTTCAATACTTCATTATGTTATATACTTAAGTTCTGATAATTATCAGGAAGCAAAAAGAAATCAGTTTTATACCTTTCATCACCTTCATGTGCTTCACTTCTCTTTGGTAAAGTGATTGAGAGGTCACTGACACCCCTCATCGTTTCCAAACTGCCCTTTGACCCCCCCCTCATCACGCTGCTCATCCTCCAAAATGAAACTGGAATCACTTTTACCAGCGCAGAGAGCCTGGACTGGGTTCAGAAATAACAGCATCTGGGCTGCAGAGGCCTTTGACACCGACACTGAGATAAGCCAATAAACCTAACCTGACCTGAATAACATTGCAAAAATCAAATCACTGACAGGAATACGGTTGACACCTTCACAGTCAGAGGTCTCCACAGAGACTCGGTAAGCAGCGCTGACCTGCTGAGGTTTCCTTTTTAAATATTTAAGTAAATACAGATAGTGAGCGGCTGCTTTGACTAAATGACACTTGAAATTCATTGGTTAACACAATTGTGTTATTGTATAATAATTAAAGAACAATAATGCACAAATAATAAGCAAGGTGTGTGTATTTTTGTGGTACCTGTCGGAGCCTGAGGTAGAAAGTCTCACTGAAGGTCTTTCGGCTGAAGTACCAGAAGCGCTCGTTGGATGGGTAGACCCTGACGAGAGTTTCCAACAGGAAGCGAACCGGCTCCACCACCTCCGTCACCACGAGGTCCACCGCCACAGTCATGTAGACCTGCTTATCTGGAGCCAACCCAGAGGTAGATAAAACAAGATAAAATGGAAGGGCTCCGTGAGGGGATTATGCTAGTCAAAATAAACAAATTCCTCTGTTATGTGTCTACATGGTTAAACTGTAAAACTGCAGCATTTATTATTAATGACAGCAAGAGAAGCGCAGCTTTAGAGTATGTAAAGAAAATAAGTTGGTTAAATGTCACGTCTGCACCTCTAAGGTAAAACCTTTATTCATGATCGCAGCATGTTTGATATTTTATACATGAATCAGGAAAACTTAACTTCACAAAAAGACCTAAACTCCCTCTGGATAAAGGAGACGAGTCCAGTTTTCTGTTGGTCAAAAAGGCTCAAGTGTTCGATGACCTGCAAGACTCATCCTTCCACTTTTTAACCACACAACACATTTTACTTTAAATAGCACAACTTTTATAAATAGAAATATGTAAACTAGTCACTCAAATCAAAGACTGAATATAAAAAAATGATTTGAGCAACGGTAAATAATAGTAGTATTGAAAATCATGTGTTTTTAAGCTACGATATCTTTGGAAAAACAGGTGAATCCTGTTTTGGAGGGTCATGTCTGAGAATATAAAAGATTCACTCCAAAAGACATTTTAAAAAAATCTTTAAGTTAAATCAACTTACTGAATGTTCTGCAGTTTCTGAACAAACTACAGGAAACAACTGTTATAAAAGTTAAAATATAATTTATGTTCCAAGTGCTGATATTAAGTAAACTATCATGACTAAATTTGTTAGATTGATTTAGTCTACATTCAGAAGAAGATTATGACCACCTGTCTAATACTGAGTAACTCCCACCTTTTGCCACCAAAAGAACTGCTGCTGCCATGTTGGAGGAGTGATTGGTCTGCAAAATGTAGGTGGGTGGGAAGCATCAAATTAATGTTTTTGTGAATGCCAAAATGTTTTAGGAAGAACATTGGGTTGAAACAGGATCAGCAAGGGTTCTGATGTGCTTCACTGGTTTTATGGCTTACAAATCTAACAATTCAGCTGTAAACAGATAAACATGATATAGACTGAAGTCTATGTTGCTAAATCAGAGCCTCAACATGCAGACATAAAAACTCTTGTTTCTAGAAGTGATGAGTGAATCTCTTTAATACAGTTAATATAATATTCTGTTGCTTCTCATTTTAAAAACATGACAGGCTTCGACAAAGTCTGGCTCCAGATAATAAACTGAATTGTTACAGCCATGTTTCACTGTAAATTCTGCATGAATGTGGCTAAATAATAATAGTATTTAGTGCAACCATGGTGTACTAATGCTATAGTTTTTTTTACTGGCAGCTGAAAACAGGGACTTCTTAATTAGGTTCAGACACTAAAAGGTTATCAGGTTACTTGCTTTGTAACTTTTATTATAAAATAGCGTTTTTGCATCTTTAATGAAACTATTTGGACTTCGATGAACCAGAACATGACGACCCATTCTTCAAATTCAGACCTTTAGGCGTGTCTTCATTCAGGGGCTGGAAAGTGGCCATGTTGGGATTCCACTTTCCTGTGATGATGTAGGACTTCCCATCAGAGCTCTTTCCCATCGACTCCTGAGGATAAATTAATAAACAAATGGAATTTTTGGAGTTTTTTTATGCAGTAATGAGCTAGTAAAACATGCAACAACTGTTTTAACTTTAAATATGTGTATTCACTCACCAGCCGATCATTTACTTACAGTGAGCTTTAACGCTCTCATTTATAATCATTCGTGCCACTAATAACCGAGTCCTGCTCACCATGTCAAGAAGATGCATGTCACTGTTGCAGACTTTCTGTCCAGGACTCAGCAGCATCCCAAAACACCTTGAAGGAAGACAAAAGAGTCGCAGTCAACAAATCAAAACGCACCAACACCACTCCTGGGCCAAAGTCAAGTTCGCTAACAGAGGAAGGAAAAGTGGAAAACTAATAGAGCTCAACATGAAAAAATGCACTTCAATATAATTATGCGTACAATCTTTGAGTAAATTCAGTAATCCAACAACATAAAACTACAATTAAAAATGTTACATTAATTGACCAAACTAAAAGTACAGGTTTGAGTAAAGAACTGGAAGAACTCAAGACTCGTCATACATCTTTGCTAAATCTGAAATCTGAGTAATATTTGACCCAACACTGATGAAATAAACTGTTGAAACTGAGTCTTTTAGGTAAAAATGTCATCTGACTGCTAAACAGTGCATGACAAGAATCCAAACTACTCAACACAATAATAAAGGTTCTTAACATTTTTATAAAATTTCAAAGAGAATGGGTTCTAAACCCTAAAATGATCTGTTTTAAGGGGTTTCCATTGTCTCTAAAAATAAAGAGGGCAGGTGTCTAGCTCCCTGTGATCGCAACAGAGGTGTGAGGATGAAAAGAGGAAATGACCTAGTTTTTTTTTTTTTTTTTTAGCTTTGCTCAAACACAAAAAGGGAGGCTGCAGAAAACTCTAATTTAATCTGTGAAATTAGTAATACTTTGCTGGAAGATTACTTTTTATTTTGTTGCTTAGAGTCAAGGTTTCTGTGTTTTGTTGCTGTTCCAATATTTACACACCAGTGTGCAACGTCTTTGTGCCGAATAAAAGAAAAAAATTAACGATATTCATATAAAAGCCAAGGATATTAACAAAGTTTGCTGTTATATAAACTGCAGGTCAGCAAGTTTAAAGCAGCATCTGAGGCCTAAATCAGTCAGCCCCTCTCTTTTTTATTTAGGAAATTATATTAAAACATGAAACCTTTTAAGGTAATGATATGCAACCAGTAACTTCACCAAAACGTCAAGAAATAAAGGATGAGGATGCAAATTTTTTGGAACATGACGAACTGGAACAAATCTAAGTGAGAAAAATAATTTTATTTCAGAACAAATGGAGTCAGGACTTAACACACAGCAACTACACTCAGTGAGACGTTACATGTACATCAACATGTGTTAGATGTACATTTAAAATATAAATAAAGAGATGTATTGGTAATAAAATGTGTGGAGGACTTTAAGCTGCACACTCATCAAACTACAGAAACACTAGCCCACAGAAAATTTACATTATTTATAGTGATGTCATGAAGATAACAAAAGCTCCTGCTGCTACTAACTTTACTAAAAACATGTTGTTGTTTTAAACGGTATATTCTGTGATGTAAATTTTGAGTCTACAATAAAGTATTTAATAAAAGCTGAACTAAATGAAACAGAGGAGATCCCAACCTTTCAATGCCGAGCTCCTTGTTGCACATTTGTTGAACAGAAACCACCACCTTCTTCTGGACGCCCTGCCGCAGCTTGAAGTAAAACTTCTCTCTGTCTTTAGGTACGGGGCTGAGGTAGAGAAGAAGAAGAAGAAGAAGAGGATGAATGAAATGATGCCATTCTTTGGAGTTTGTATTGTTGTTTGTGAGTTTAATGTTCTGACTGTTAAATAGCTGGTTTCTTCTTTAAATCTTCTTAAGATAAAAACAACTAAAGTATATCTAAATGTACATCTGGGTTAAATTTAATCTGCGTTCCCGAAAGCTTTCATCTCAGTAATTTTAGCTGCTGGTACATTTTATTCCAAAAGAGATAACAAAAGCATACATCCATTTTTTTATTATTTTTAAATATCCAAAATACAATGCCTTGTTGAGCCAATAAACTTTATCCTTTTGATGGGTGAACAATCAAGGCAAGATACGATTACAGCAGCACGCCCGCCAACCCATTTGTCACCAAAAGTTATGCACTGATAAAAAAGTGTGTGTGTTTATGTTAGTGTCTTGTGACTGCGTGCATCTCCACGGTTAGATCAAGTACTTGAAGTTGCCTTTGCCGTCATCTTCTCTAATCTCCAATGAGACACTAAAGGTGTAGAGATCCCCGTCAGCGGGACTGGAGAGCGATGCATCTCTGATGTCGGCCGGCCGTGCAGAACGCCGAAAGGCTGTGGAGAAACTGTACAGGATCCGGCTGACCTGGAGCGAAAAATAAATAAATAAACAAGAAAAAAGGGAAGCAAGGAAAGGAGGGTAATAAACCTAAATATGATAAGAGTCATTTAGGAGCAACCAGAGAAGAGGAGGACAATAAAAACTGAAAACAAAAAGGTGTAAATAGGATTATTAAACAAGCAACCACAACATAAAAATAAAGAGTGGGTAATACAGAGAAGATGAATGTCTTCACAAGATAATAGTGCCCCCAGCTGGTTCTTACAGAAACAGTCAGACCAAATTCTCTCCAATTCTACTAATCCAACATCTCAGGCTTACATGAGACAACTAAAGTGGCTGCAGGGACCTTTCAGTTTGTCTGTGTTAGTCTGACTGCACAACAAACAAATTATATTAATAATCTTTTTGGCTTTCTCTCCAAAAAAGGTGTTTCTGTGAGTACTGTTGGCCAGAAACAAGTGCTGTCTAACACTTTGCTCTATGGCCTAAGTTTACATTATAAACACTGTCTCCATCTACAGAAAGACGTAGAGGAAGAGCATTCAGTTCAGTACATGCAAATCTATGAGATCTCATCATAAAACCCAAATAATTCCAAAAAATTAGTCATTTCTTAGTTTCTGGTTCTGCTGTATGGTTCGATGGAGAACAGAGGACAATATTAGTTAGACATCAAAGCCAAATTACATATAATTAGTTTGAGGATAGATGCTCTAAAGCATGAGGAGATGAGGTTTTGTGAACTGGAAAAAAAAAAAAAAGTATGCAACTCACAGCCTCTTTGATGTGGCAGGAGAAAACATGGATCTGGAAGTCCTCAGGGCTTCGGTAGCTCTCAGTGAAAGAAAAACAGTCGCTTTCTACAGAGCCCTCCTGGCCTCGAGCGCAGAACAACACCTTGTAGAGGGGGAAGGAGGCGATCTCCGTTCCTGAGGCCTGGTCCACAATTCTAGGGTCAGGGAGGTGACAGAAACATTAAAAACAAAAGCTTTGTGACTGTCATTTTCTACTGAAGGATGGTGGATAACATAAATGGGACGCCTCGTCAAAAAGCTGATATGTTATCAGTTGTTTGGGAGATAAATATAAAATGGGACACTTCTAGCCCTTGGTTGAACAGCAATGCAATCAAGACCTAAGACATACATTCACACTGAATCACGGCAGAAATAGCAGCTTTTTCAGTTTAAACAATCACCATTTCCTCTTTGGTATATTTAAATACTTCATGTTCCCTTTTCATTAAATGAGTCAAGACGTTTCTGTCAAATCTTTCTGATTTTAGCTTTTTTTTTGTTTGTTTGTTTACTGGCTAACAGACTTCCAAAAGGGGATAAATACCCTAAAAAGCACAAATTTGATGAAAAATAATTTATGCAATTAACACAGTTCTGTGTTTGTTACATTCAGAAGTCTGTAACCATGTGTGCACCTTTAATAGAGACTCTCTTACTGTTCTTACGTGTTCATAAGGTCACCGTAAACCATGACTTTAGGTAATAAAATCCCTTTAAGACATTTTATTTCTCTACAAACTTTAGGTTAACTCTGCAGGTGTGGATTTCTGTAATTTCTACCTCCAGTTTAATTGAACCAAACAACTTTTCATCTATTCCAAGCCATCGGACCAGAGTTCACACAATCAGTGGTCTTTGTCTGACCTGACAGAGCCATCTGGACCACACGGGACATGCAGGGTGATGGGAATGGGGATGGCACTCTCAGCTCGCAGGGTGGCCATCGCTCTCTGCGCCTCGGCCTCATTGCGAGGGGCTTTGACCCAAGTGCAGCCCAGGTAGGAAAGCTTGTTGAACTGGACGCTGTCCTCTTCTACAACGGTGGGACTGGCCGGTTCTGGACATGGCGGTTCTGTGGAGAAATGGGAAGAGATTTCCTAAATGTTGCATGTCTATATTTTTAATTAAATTGCTATTTATTTCGTTCTAAGATAAAAAGTATATCAATAGCAAACTGTTTGCCTTGCATTCAACAAACAAGATGTCACGTGAACAGAAAATAACAGAGACAATAAACCGCAGGCAAAAAAAGAAAAGAAGATGAGCTGGTGTGACACAGGAAGTTAAAAGGGTCCTCTCTGAAATGACCTCTGCTCTGACACTTTCACACTCAAACAGGAAGCAGAACAATGTGACCGGCAGCGTGTTTTTCACTGCTGAGCTTTTCTTTTACATCATGCTGAACATTTCCTTCTTGTTCACTCTGCAGCTGTGCAACACAACTGTATTAAAAGAAAGTCAAATATGAAAAACTGGGGGGAAAAAAGGGTTTTCTTTCGCTGAAAATATTATGGTTCCTTATAGTTGTACGGACTAATCTTATATTATACTATACATACTGGTCAGTAACAAGTTATTCCTGTACCTATTTTTTAAGTTAGTCAGAAGCAGAACCATGCCATTTTTAATTTCTTCCTTTAAATGTCTGTTTTGTCATTTTCTTGAGCTACAGTATGCATTACAATAACAGAATCCAAAAATTATTTACTGTAATGCACAAATATCTCAACATACCTCGACGTCTTCCAGGTTGCAGAGCAAAACCTTTCCTTCTTGAAAACATTGCAAACTCAAGCAATCACCTAACGCGAGTGATAGCATGTGCTTCCCCCTTTGTGTAACACATACCATCACACGTTGTTTCATTTCACCTCACATCAGCCAAAAATACATCCTGAGATTCTTCACACAAGACGGTCTCCTCTGTCTTCAAGCCTTTTTCTGCAGTAATCTGTTAATCTAATCCTGCCATGAAAGGCAGCAGGCTAAAGGCAGTCAGAGCTACATGCTGTAGGTTGCATACAAGAATACAAGTAATTTAGAATAAATCCAACAACCTGAACCAGTCTTAATTAATCTCCCCGTGTGTACAATTATAACAGGTGCAGACAATGTTCTTGGGTAGTTCGTATGACCAGAAACCTGTTTTTGTACAGTATTGCCACTACATAAATGAACTGAAGAGAAACTAAGGTAATGGAGCCATCATGCAAACATCAGGAGGAAAAGAAAGAAAGGTGATCAGAGACATTAATGTCAACCATACGCCCTGATAAGCAGCTGGTTCAACGACTAAAAATAGTTTTCTCTGCATGTCTTTCAGTAGGAAGTAGTTGAATCAGGTGTCTTACAAATGAACAGAACAAAAAACAGAACTGGAGCTCAATGATAAATTTTTCAGCTTTTACTGTGCAAACAAACGCAGACCGTTCAACACTCACGGGTCGTCATTAAAAAACTGATAACCAAACATTAATCTGCCATGAGTCAAAGTGCTATTATGCAACCTATCATAGTGGTTAACAATGGTTGGATAAGTTGTAGCTCAGCAGACATGACAAAATAATAAACTTCCTGAAAGGTTTAACGATTTGCTGCAAACCTGTTTAGTTTAACAGCATAATTTAAGCTGCTACAGTTAATGAGTCTGAACTATGCTGAACTGGCTTCATGAATCTGAGAAAGATTATTTATTCTGTGGAGCCTGTTTCTTAGTGTCAGTTGAAAAAGTGAGTTTAAAAAGTCTAAAAAGTGTGTTTTTTTAACAAACATGTTTGTGTTTTGAAGCGCTGTTGTTGGCAGAACTTTTTAGAGTCAAGAGTTAACAAAATAAAGTCCAAAACCTGATGGAGCAACAACATATGATGATGCCAAAGAATGCCAAATGACAAAAAACAGGATCTGTCTGATCATGTAATTCAGTAAACCTGAAATATTGATATGAAACTAAAAATGAGTGCATCTGGATCCTGCAGCTTAATAACGCCAAACCTGGTGGTGCTGATGCTTTGCATTGCTCCTAAATATTTCTGCACTCAGGCCCTTTTTGTTTGTTAAATTATTAAATTACGTACGAAGCTGCTGAGCCAAAGTCAGAACACTGAAGTGTTGATCTGATAGCAGAAACAAGTCATCCTTGACTTGACGTACTTAAAGCTGTTTTAAACCATTACTACTTTCAGTTTGACACCATGTTTCTGAGATAAAAACAAACATACTGTGAGTTAATCACATAGTGTTTCTCTTTTTCTGAAAAAATTGTTTCCATCAGCTTAAAAAATGCTGTACAGATTACAGTTTTGTTCAGTAACATCATGTATAAATACTGGCACAAACCGGCCTTTTCTGTATGACGTATCCGCCAATTTAACATAATAATTTACCAAGATATTTTAGTTAAACACTAGTAAAACTGCTGTTTGACAGAACTGACTTGCTGTAACAACTATGAGAGACAGAGGGCAGAAGTCTGTATTTGTTATTAAAAGTGTTTTTAAGTTTGATTGAATCGACTACCAGCTTGTAAAAACATCTGCAGCATTTAGCATCTGTACCTGCAGGATGGGTCTTCAGGACCCGGCTCTCCGCTTCCCCTTGCTTCTCCATCTTTTCCACGCAGCTTTTTTCTACCTTCACCTCATCGTCATCATCGTCATCCAGCACCTCCTCCATCGCTTTTTCCAGCTGATCACTTCCATTCCAAGACATCTGGGAATGTGAAGAAAAACACAAAGGATTAGGGAAGGAGTCAGCAAGCAGAGAAATTAAAACAAGAAGAGGGAGGAACAAACATACATAGGGCACAAATTCATGGAGAAAGTAAACCAGTTTATTATTATTGTCTCTTCTTAGACTAGAATATGTATTAAATGTATTTAATACATATTAGGGACACCTCTAGATATGTTAACTGTAAAGGAAAATTACAAAATCTTATTCTCTTTTTATTACATTTTGCCAAAGATTTCAGGCACCTATAAAACAGACTACTGAATGTAGGCATAATTGTAATGATGCTTGGTTCTGACCTTGAGTCTCGGTCTGCCCTCAGAACCCTGTGGTGAGCCAGCGGAGCCGGGCTGGACCAGAACAAACTCCTCACTGGTGACGGTGGCCACGGACTCTGTAGAGCTGCTGACTTTGCCCAGTGAGGAGCTGTCATCCATGACTAGCAGGTTAACTCCGGGTCAGCGAGGGAGACCAGGTTTAAACTCCCCCCCCACCTGTCTGCCCACCTGTGTAGGAAGGCAAAAGAAAAAGAATCAGATGATTTCTGTGTTCTTCTGTTTTATAGAAATTAGAAAGCACTGATGAAAACTAAAAGTCCACAAAAGCTTTTTTTTTTTTAATGTTGCTATTCATCAAGCACACACACACACACACACAGAGTAAAAGGGACGTTTTGCAAGTTGTGATGACATCAGGGTGACTTTTAAAACACAATGAACACGAAAAAAAGAGACCTGACGACTTTGATCAAACAACTTCCTGTTTCAACCTGCAGTTTTGAGATGCCTGACTATTAAAGGTAATCTAAGCATCTTGTAATCTCTGGTTTGATACCAACCAATGGGTCAGAAAAATCGGCAAACCTGTTTGCAACTTCTAAAATATGCAGTTCCTCAACTCCTAAAATTTTTGTGGTGCAGCTTGAAGATCAGATTTGCTGCCTGTCATAGTTTCTGATCACGCAGGCTAAGCTGGCAGATAAACAAGGTCAGACTGTCCTTTAATCAGTTTATAGTTCTATCAAATTATTTCTAAAGCAGTTTATAGAGAGAACCAAAGAGCTCCACACATCTAATATTTACTACATTATCTATAAACAGGAAATACAGTAAACAACAGAACAATATCAATTAGAACAAAAACATATATGTATTTGCACAATGAAAGCTCTAAACATCAGAGAGAAGGAAAAAAAAAGGCTTTTAGCACCGATTGGAAATGATTTATGTTTGTGCCACTAAAAAGGCTGGACGAAGAAATGCTCAAGAATAATTTGACTCAAGACTTTTGCACAGTGCTGCAGAGGTGTTCGTTTTACACAAAAATAAGAAAACGTCTGCAGAGGAGGAAGCTTCATGTGAGAATATGTAAAGGTGTAAAAGTGCTTATCCTGAATAAAAAGTAAACAGCGCACATTGAAGCAACTCTTAAGTTTATGTCTCAAACTTACAGCTTTGTTGTTTATGTAATTTTTCATTTTTTTGCATTATTTGATGCTATTTTCCTCCCTGAGCTGGATGCAAACACTGGAACGCTGCAGAGTTAAAGTCTGGGCATCACGTTTGCAATTAATGGTAACAATAAAAGTAGCTTAGCCTGTCTTAAAACATTTGTGATCGTTTGAGTTAACTAAGGCACCACTGTTAACAAAGACTGAACACTTTTAATCACCAACTAACTGAACATGTTTCATCCTGCTGGCTCATTAATCTCAGAGGGTGTCGGCCAAACTACAAACCAACACGACTGAGCTGACGTTTCAAACGTGACAAACAGACAGATGGACTCCAATCAGATGGCTGTTCAACAAAGATTTAGGGTTTTATTTATTTTAAACTAGCATAACATCTGTATTCTTAAAATTGAGGCTTTAGCTTAGAGATAAAACTTTTACAGATCTAAACATTGAAGAACCTGTGAGAAATTTGATACAGTTATTGTGACATTTAATAAAACAGACTTGACTGACTGACAAAAATATCTGATTATTCTATAAAAAAAAAAATATTGGTTTTGTAAACGGTGCGATAATTCTCAATTCTCTCCTAAAATGTATGCCATTTTGATTTGAGTTTTTTAACAGCCACCCAAAAGCTGGGGTGTGGCGAGGAGAGGAGCACCAACACATTCAAATGTAGAAGAAATACATGAAGGGCTCATTCATTCGCACACAACCAGATAAATACAGGCACACAGAAGGCATTCATACACTCAAAACTAGACAAATTATGCCCCTGCCATCTCCACACAGGCATAAATGCAGAAAGCAACAGGGTCATGTGCTCAGTTCACAATTATTCAATTAGACAAACCCCAGAATGAATAAAAGAACAAAATATAATGACATTATTAATTGTTTGAAAGAAGCTACTATGAGCAGAAACCCAGATGGTGAGAGGTGAATGCTGGGTAAAAGTTTACTTTGGTTTTCTTTAAGCTTTACTGTCTTCTCTTCGAAAGGCTCTGGTTATACAGAAACCACAGATTATGGCTAGTTAGTTACTCAATGATGGCTGTGCAGATGGAGGACAAACCAAAATGTTTATTCACACAAACATATTCAACCACAAAGGCAAAGCACTACACTAACTTAGAGAATGGGGGAAAATAATGAATGCTACTGGCAAAAGTCTCTTGCCTTGATAATTAGTGGATACACATAAAGGCACGTTATTTGCAATATACCACTTCCTCCGTCAATGTGCCCAGTCGCTTCCTTTTCAGCCTTAAGTCACAAATAAAGCAGCGAATGTGCACCCACTCATTACGAGCATGTCCCTCCGGTACGGGCCCAGTCGTGGCTGCTTTGCTGTCAGTTATTGGCTGTGTGGAAAGAGTGAGAGGTCAGTGTGGTTGACAAACACCCACTAGAGCTGAGCTAACGACCAGATGTGCCTGTGTTTCTTTAAACTCATGTGCAGACCTTAACTTTAACGTAACGTGAAGTTTTGTGTAGCGTATGACCCTAATAAGGTGTTTTTGTAACTCTGTTTAGAAATAGAGAGTTTTTCTTTTGGCAATTCTTTCCTAAACAACTGAAATGTGGTGCACGTGCCATGGTATGGTCAGTATTTTCGCCACCAAGGCAGATCTCCTGGAAATGTTAAAGATTTTCAGATGTTGATTGGAAAAATGTTTACACGGTGCTGCTGTGCTCATTGAACCTGCTGTAGTTTTCATGCCAGACCACTAGTTGGCACTTACACACGCGCAGACACCAGTCTCTCAAGCATATAAACAGTTACATCCAAAATAGCGAACACACAGTGAGGCTGCGTTGCTGCTACGTGTTGAAAATGGTGAGCAGCACAAACAGCACTCTGCAGTCCAACATTACTACTGTGGTTGATGTACACCTGCATGTGCAGAACAGCTAATGACTGCAGGCATTTGTGGTGTGCATATGCAATTTCATACGGTGTAGCTTCCTTTGAAATGCAAAGGGTGATGGTGGTGGTGGTGAGGGGTTCACTCTGACACCTGGGTTCAAAAGGTTTCAGTGTCAGCTCCGACCGCTGTTATCGTGTAAACGAACGGCTGAACTGCAACAGAAATGTTACAGTTTCACTGTAAACGGCCCCCAACTAACCTCCGTGGTGCTAAACGTCATTGCGTGCAAAAAACGTGCCTCGTGTATGCGAACGCTAACCAGTTGTGAATCATAACACTGCGGGTCTTAACCCAATACGACAACTCTTAAGAACTGAGGCACTCCTCCTTTTTAGAGCACTAGGTCTGTATTAATCCACATTCTGCAAAAGAACACTACAAATGGTTTTGTTTAAAAGGAGCTGGTTGGGTTTTGACGCCTAAATGTGGCACCATGACTTCTGGAGGTTTACATCAATCAGCCGGATACAAAGAAACTTATATGGGATATAAGGTTTTGTTAGAACACTGTAGAAAAACACCCCAGCTTTCCAACAAGCCTGAGGAAAAAGGCCCAAATGGGTTCAGCTGATCATCAGCAGGACACATTAGGCAGCAAATGTGCACGCAATGACACAAAGCAACGCAGACGACTTTCAGCCAAGAAAACAGCCAAATCAACAAGTGGTGATAAAAATAATACAGCTTTCAATCAAACTGTTGGGAAGTGTTTAAGTTCATGTTGTGAGGTGGTGGAAATGTTTTTTTTTTTCCTGCAGGTCCCGTTCTGAGAATTGTTTAATTGACTTACACCCTAAAAACTTCTCCCTGATTCTCCAAACTGAGATCAATTTATGCCAAAACAGGAAGTGAGGTACTCTCCTTTAAAAGCCCCATGAAAGGGTTTGGCTGGCTCCGCCTGAAAGAACTATTTCAAAACTCTCAGTCCCAAACTTTACTTGTGTGCAGTTTTGTTCTGTTTTTTTTTTTTTTTGTCTTGTGTTCCAACAACCACTACTTTGACAGAGGGAGTCAATCCGAAGTTTAGTTTCCGAGGTGTGTGCTGGCAGTTTGCTACAATTGTGTCTCAACTGTCTAAATAAAGACCTCCTTTCAAGAATCAGGGTGTGACTTCAGCTCTGACAAATCTGGGAGTTCGTTACGCTCTACCGTAGGCATTTATGTTACTGAAAAGTCATTTTCAGAAATATTCATCCACCTCGCCTACATTTACCCGCAGTCAGTTCTAAGAACTGAGCAAAATGAATATAAGTGACTCTACATAGACCTACAGACATTACAACTCACAATGACTAAAACCAGCTTTGAATTTTTGTCTTGAGCTCATCATTGCCAGTTTCTTATTTTCATCGAACACGCGATATGAAATCACTTCCTGTTACGTGCACAGCCACAACCACACAAGTTATTTTCATAGTCAAATGCAACACGTTGCCAATTTGTTTAGGTTACATTCAGAAGTATGCTTAAACAACATTTACTGCACTTGTACACAGAAACATTATTACTGTCAAAGTGCTGCTTGTTTTTCTCCCAGTGAATCTATAGAAAAAATCATCTACTGATTTATTTATTTATATATATATATATATATATATATATATATATATATATATATATATGATAGCTCTATGTTGTAAAGTTTAAGAAGCTGAAGAAACATGTTAGTTTGCATAAAGCATTAAATGGGAAAATGATCCAAATCTTGACAACTTTTCTTTCCAGAATTGACTAACCACTGCAGCTGTGCATCATGACTTTGATTTATATTTAGTTTACATCAAAATTCCTTTTTAAAGGGCATTAAAAAGGTGAGTAAGTCCATAATTGATGTACTGACGTTCAAAAATTAAGAAGAAATTCTACTAAAACATGCAATGAATGAGGGGTTTTTTTATTTTACAATGACATAACATACAGAAACCCAGTTAGCTGGAAGTGTTTGTTTCAGTTTTAATAATTTCTGTGACCTCATGTCTTATTGCAGGCAATTCATAGCTCTATAATTCACACTAATCAGCCGAATGACCGGCGCCATACCCTTCAAAAGGCACTCTTTTTCCTGCAGAAGTGGTTCAGCCCAGACAAAGAACGAACAGGGGTGTCGAGGAAGGTTTGGCACCAGTCTATTACTTATATATCACTCACTACAATGTTGGATTCTAACATCTTAGTCACTCTTGGGAGAAACAGTAACTGATTTATAATAAAGTGGAATTAGGCTGCATCGTTGTGAAAGATGCAGGAGTCACACCAAAAGCTTTTCCACTGGGGCAAATATGATTTTAGCCAATCGTTTATCCACCTAAACAGCACGGGATAGTGACAATGTCATCCAAACATCAGTCCTGGCACTGATCCACAAGCAATAAATGTCTGGGAGAGTTCGACAACAGCTGCAGTGATGTGAGTGGGGAAGAAGTGTGTTTAATACACATCTGTAAGCCCTCCAGTCAAATAACTCTCAATGTGGGGAATAAGTCAAACATACTGCAGCTCTGTGAGCCCTTTCTAAATTATATGGTCAGTTTGGATAAATGGTCTTATTGGTGGATGCTGATGCTTGTATTTTCACCTGACTGGGCAGGTGTCCGTTTTATTTTTTTGTGTCCACCAAATAAATGACTGCAGCAAGGCAAGCTGTTAATGTCCAGGCCTGGGGGACAGTAGTGGAGTCACCAGAAGTCCAGCTTTCCTGTAAACTGCAGCTTAATTAACACTTGGGAGGTTAAATTACACTGACAAGGCATTCAGTTAGAAACACGTCATTTTTTTAGTTGTTAAGCACACATATTAGCGAACAGATAACTTAACGTAAACAACACAAACAGGGGGGGGAAATGCGAACGACAAAGCTAATGTGTCCCGAAGAGTCACCACAGTTTATCCTCAGTCGATGTACTAATATAACAAACACCTTTCAGCAGCAAATTTTCTTTACAAGAGAACTGATGACAGAACAGGTGAATGCGGGTTAAACAGGAAGTGGTACCTGTGCACGTATGTTAGAGGCTCGAGCGGAATGCTAACGCTAAGTGTGGCTAACGCTAACGAGCTCGAAGTCCAAAACAGTTGGACCAGAAGCTACATCGTTACACCCTGCCCGGCTCCGGAGGAAGATGCCTTGGGAGGAGAAGGAAAACAACACCACAGCTCTCACTCCACGCACACACGGCTCTGATACAACCATAGGTGTCAGCTACAAAGCTGTCAACTTACTTTTTAGGAGCGTTGTGAAACTGCTTGTCATAAGAGTTGCGACAAAGATCGTGTGTGTTTAAAAAGATGAATCACTCGGGAGTTTGGGTGGACGCCTTCCGGTAAGGAATGCGTCGCGCATGCGCGATAGAGCCTTACTGAAATTCCTACGTAAACAATACAGGAATTATATACACACGTGTGACTATTTAGAAATATCTATATTTAAATATCTGTCGTTTCAGCCTAAAATATAGTTTTTAAATAAAACGATACTCCTTTAAAAAAGAAAGCAAGCTGATTAAACAGGAATTCAACTTTTTTTTTCTTTTTTGCTTCCATTAAATGTAACAATAAAACATCAAAATTTAAAGTGGTATGTTCATGAATCATCTTTGTCTTATGATGGATAATATTAAAACTGCTTGTCAAAATGCATGTTATTCAGCAAATTAACTTCATTGTGGTTATTTGTCTAATGATGATTGTTACCAAGAAGTTCAAATTCAAGTTTATTTAATCAGGACAGTGTGCAAATATAACATAAATATTAAAACATTCGATGCATTGCACCAGATTTAGCTTTAGGCTAAGTTTCTTAACATGTTAACATGTTCCTACAGCACAGATTCATGCCTTAAAGAAATGAGAAAATTTCTGTCTAATGTTTTTCAATATTTTGATAAAATTTGAGTTTAGCATTATTATTAATAATAAATATGATAGTAACTGGGTTCTGAGTGCAGTCAGAAAATAAGACAAATAGTAATTTCAAGGAGTTACAAATCTTTATTTGTCAAAAGTTAACACGATTACATATTAGCTTTTTATTACTTACAATTTGTTTTTGAGCACATTTTTAAAAATCCTCCTTACATCTTTTAATATAACAGGTTAGGTAAATAGAAAATAGTTACAATAATGTTTAAATAAATGTTTGACAATGAACATGTTAAAGTAGACAGAAACATGGAGAAATACCAGCTAAAATTTAGAAAAGCCCACCCATGTGATGGTAATTATTTTTAGTGAACATTATTTTATCTTTTTTATGATTATTCTTTATTCCAGAGTAAACCAGTTGTGATGTGAAAGGATTTTCATAAATAAATAAAAAAACAACAACAGCAGTCGCTGTATTTAGCGTCTGTTTAATAAATTATTATTGAAAAAAAGATGGTAAGCAATGAAAGTTTTCATGAAAAAGAATTGGCAAAGCATCTCTGTTAATCATGTAAAACATGGACATGTGTAAATATGCTTTAAAACTCTCTCATGACTTTATTGCCCCACTTATTCAGCTTCAAGTCCTGAATCATGCTGTGCAGAGAAATATTTTTTAAAAAAAACAATGTCACAGAAAACATAAACATTTGTACGTACGGTGAGCAATGCTGTGTAAAAATAGGAGAACTGGGAAACAGCAACATTCACACAATATCAAAAAAAGAAAGAAACTGGGTGATATTTGCATTGCAAAGATTGAAGAGTATTAGAGTATAGACAGTGTGTAGACAAAATAGCACAAACCAGTTAGTCCATCGCTCTTACTGAAAAATGTTCAGTTCCCAGCAGGCATCGCTCTCTGACACAAACACACCGGCACTGACGGATTGCTTTCTCCTTAATATTTACACAGCTTTTTGCACCTGTGGAAAAAAAAGTCATTACGTTCTTTTTTAGCACAGCAGCTCTGAAGCAGGGGCTCAGATTCCGTCACGTTTGCATTTTTCCAAATAAGAGGTTTTAAATGTCATCATCCGAGGTCCGTTTTCTTAAAAAAGAAAAAAGTCCAGCATCTTTACATCTCACAAGGTGAACACAGTGTTCTCAATATTTCCTTGATTCATAATTGGTGAAATAAAAACGGTGGTGGGGAGATGGCTGGAGATGAAGAGCCGTGTGGAGAGCTTGCATCGTGAACTCTCCTGCACACGTTCTGTCTCTGCACTTCACAAAAAAATAAACATTTCTGTTTCCTTCTGCTCATCAGAACAACTTCGCTACGTATTTGTTTCTTTTTTTGATCACGCTACATTTGGGAAGTCATTAGAAATATGCAGCTCAGGAAAATGAACAGAGGTAGCCCTCAGCAGGTAAAGAAACATTAACAGTCAACAAGCTTCCCCTTCGCGTGGGAACATCTTATTATCGCCTGCCGCCAAAGGGCAAAAGGCGGGCGATAATGTTTTTTTTGCCTGTCTGTGTGTTCAAACTGTATCTGTTAGCAAAATATGTCTTGAACCACTGGATGGATTTTAACGAAACTGTCGTCACTGGATGTACAGCTGCAGCTGCTGAGCCAATCCAAGATGGTCACCGCAGCCCATTAGCCAACACAAAAATGGCTGTAACTCAACCTGTTTTACAGATACTGAACTGAAACATGATGTGGTAGTAGCTGAGAGTCATTCCCAACACATACTCTGAGCAGAAGATGATTTCAGTCTAAAACTCTGACACGAAAGGCGGCGGGTGATATGCAATCCTTTAAGGAATACTAGGCCTTTAGCTACAGATGAAGATGATTTATCAGTCACAACTTTTGTGAAATGTTAGAATTTGACCTACTATGAGAGGGATTAGTTCTTTAAACTTTAACCACCAGTACCTGATTAGGACGAGTCTCGGTTAGACCCAGCAGAACTTTAGAGTGTAAATAAATGTTACCTTCACAGACTGACTGGCTGCAGAAAGAGCCAGAATTAACACGTGTGTTTGTCTCGTTGGTGACGCTGGTTTTGTGAGGAGAGAGGGTGTCTGGGTGTGGAAACACGAGGCGGCTACACCTCTGTGCTGATGGCTCGGGTGTTGGTGTAGAAATCGGGCGGCCGGCCTCGCTGAGCGTCCCTCAGCAGGGAGCCTCGGACAACAGGCAGGGGCATCGACAGCGCCTGGTTGTCGTAGTGCGTGGGCATGTAGGTGACCCGCTCGCCACCGTTGCGCATCTCATCGGTGGTACGGATGTAGAAGGGCGAGTCGTACGGCGAGCAGCTGGGGCAGTAGCGGCGCTGGCCCCCAGCCGGCTTGGTGGGGTTGGAGGATTTGGGCAGCTCTGGGGGCGACAGGGACAGCGGCGTGACGATTGGTCCGTCCAGCCCAGTGAGGCTGCAGGCGTTGCAGGCAAAGTGTTGCTGAGAGATGGAGCCGCTGTCAGAGCCATTATTCTTACAGCAGTAGTACTACAAAAAATAAAAGAGGCTTGCATTAAAGTTATGTATGTGATATTTTAAACAAAAATCACAAAACTTGATTTAATAAAACAGTGCAGTTTCTCAGTTCAAACACTTGATATGTTTAATATGGAATAAAAACTTTTTTGGAACTAGGTTTGTAATAAAAAATCTAAATAGAAGAAAAAAAAAGCAAATGGGATCATTTCAAAACCTGCTTCCAATCACCAATTTAATAATGAATAGAATATTTACTCATAACTGAGTCCTCTCACAGCTGAGATCACATCCTCTCCGTCCAAAAACTCCAGAAGTTTGAAGATACTTGCACTAATCTGAACAAGTTGTTTTTTATATTGTTCATTCATTGACGAATTGCCCTATTAAAGAAAGCAAACTTAAAGCAAAAGAAACATCATGGTGTCTGTGTTTATACCTGTTTATTTACTTTGCACACCAAAAACCTTTGCTTCCTGCCTTGTCATACTTTGTATTGTTTTTCTACTGTTTTATTTTTTTCTCCTGGTTCTTAACCTCTGCCAGTTTGTTTAGTTTGGGGTTCTGAGTCAGGGAAAAACACATCTCAGTGAGTGGAAATGATGCGGCGGCGTCCTACCTGGAGTCTACAGTAACAGAGCACGGCTATGATACACAGAAGTATCACTGTGGCCAGTATTCCTCCAGTTATGACAACAGTTCCAGCTGTCATCCGACCAGCTCTCCATCAAACCTGTAACAGGGGCACAGGAAGTGACATCATCAGGAGGAAGCACATTACTGCCTAACAGATATGAAGTTTTATTTATAGTTTTATCATTTATGAGCGCACACAGCTACAGTATACATGTGGATAAAAGTATCAAACTGGGGCAAATATTTTGGGTGACTCTATTAGTGTGTGACATTATAAGATGTGATGTTTGGTAGAAAACAGTTTTATTTAATGTGTGACTTTGTTTTGTTTAAAATAAAGAGATGAGATATAAATTTATTTAAATTATTTTAGTTTCTTTAGCTAAAATCTGCAATAAAGTGACAACTCCCAATAAATGCCGTCATAAAGACAACATTTGTACATATTTTTAGTTTATATAATTCAGCTTAAACTATAAACTATTTTGTGTTCATTATAACTTTTCTTTATTTATAAATTGGCCACCAACTTCTTGTTTTGGGATCTCCTAGCTTATCGAAACATAAAAAATATCTGTAACTCTGTTTTATTTTGAAGGGGAATCCTAGACTTTTAATTTTATTTTGACACAGTCTAATACTAGTCAGTGTAACAGAATTTAAAAAATGAAGTTAATGACTTTAAGTGCATTTTAAAAAAGAACAGACACGTTTCTTTAACCTAAAATATTGTTTTGAAGCTAATATTTAGTGGTAGAAATAAACTCTAATTGTTATTATGTGATTACAGATGTTGATACTCACGTTCAGCAAAGTTGCTTAACACCTGACAGCAGACAAAGAGAGGTGTTATCATAAATGATTTAGATAGATTTGGTAGTTATCTACATGCAGGTGCAGGTAAATTAGATAAACTTACATCAGAGGAGTGTTTGCAGGTTATTTTGTTTGAGCAGCAGTCAGATCAGGGATTAATGAAGAAAATCACACCACTGGAAAGACAAAACTGTAAAAGATCGGAGAAGAAAAGAAGCAGGACAGATGGAGAAAAAACGAGTTTTACTGAAGTACCACTACTTCATTTTTTTCTCCACAAGGTGGCACCAAAGGAACAGAGAAATCTCTCTTGCTGTAAAAATTGTCTTTTTAAATGCTGCTTCTCTCAACAATACCAATAAGTGTCTTCAGAGGGAAGAAAGCAACAATAGAGTCATCAGATTAAAATAAAAACATTGACATTTACTGAACATGTCAAGGTCTCCAAATCCGGGAGAAAAAAATCAATCCATGTTGTTGAGCTCCGTCTCTGTCTTCCATCCTTTGAAACCCACACATGCGTCCTCACAGGACAGCAGCAGTAAAACTGATTTAGCAGCCAGAGGTGCAGCTGATTGGAGTCTGACTGTAGTCTGCAGTCTGAGGTTCGCACAGGTGAAGTGGAATCTATTACTGCTGATAAAAACACGTCCAACCTGAGATTGGTGCAAAGGCTGGAGGCAAAACTGGAGCAAGAGCCAAAAAAGGCACCACATGGGGAAAAAGCAAACTTGTGCTTTCTGCTGTCTGACATTTGGTCAGACTGATGTGTGTGTTAATGTGTTCTAATGTCATGTGAGCACTAATGTAACATGAGAGATGAAGTCTGTCAGATCTCCGGGATTGGAAAACAGAACCATTAACCGTTAATTCAGCGGTACTGACCGCCTTACCTGCCTTCAGTCAGGGCTGACAAACTAAAAATGTGAGTGAATGCTGTTAAATATTTACACCAAAACACATGAATAAAACATCCCTTCAGAGGAATTGTTGCTATAAGTGAGTCATGTTGGATTCACAGTAAATATGAGAGGCCTGCAGAGCTACAGAGATGAGAAACAGCCTCAGTCTGCACTGAATCACCAGGAATCTGAGAAATTATATTACACTTCCTTCATTCTTTTAGTATTTACAGTAGCATCATAAAAACTGACAGAGGTGTGTGAAATTTGCAATTCCCTTCTGAGATTTTTTCACGAGGCACTTAGACCTCATTGATGCAGGTTTTAATGACTTCCTCAGCCCTCCATCTTTCTGTATTTTGTTTTTTAGAAACACAAAAGTTTTTCTTGCGTTAAGTTCAGTGACTGTCACTGTCTTCAAGTGTCACTGAAATTGGAAAAAGTGACTGCAGAGACGAGCACCAGCTCCCCGAGACCCAGAAAGGAGAAGAGGGTGAAGAAAATGAACTGGTCGGTCAGGTGGATGGATGGATGGATGGATGGATGGATGGATGGATGGATGGATGGATGGATGGATG
>NC_051453.1:5667687-5817706 GCF_001649575.2 Kryptolebias marmoratus | reverse complement strand
GATGGATGATGGATGGGTGGATGATGGATGATGGATGGGTGGATGGATGGGTGGATGGATGGTGGATGGATGGATGGATGATGGATGGATGGATGGATGGATGATGGATGGATGGATGGATGGATGGATGGATGGGTGGATGGGTGGATGGGTGAATAATCCGATGTGTGTTGAGAATATGCAGCTTTTTTTAATATCAAAAAATCTATTTCTGTCAACCTAAAAACCCCCAAAACAAGTCACTCCGCAGGCAGAGGTAAGGACCTCTGAAGAATAATAAACTCATAAACTCAGTTTCTGCCAGAAAGTACACTATTCTCAATTTATTCCAGAAACCAAAGTGCAGCTGTCAGATTCCGATTAAAATCCCTCATCAGAACCACCGAAGCTTGTCTCAGGTTCAGTTCAGTGAACTATTTTTCATAATTAATGGTTTTGCAAAAGTGGAAATGATAAAGGAGTCACCACATCATCCGAAACAAAACCATAAACACATTTGTTTTTATCTCCTGCTTACATGTTGCTTTGCAAGCACTTTGAGGCAGACTAGCTGGTTAGATTAATTTGAGTTTACTTCTCCTGACAAACTATCTGCGTCAGCACACACTCACAAACACACACGCCCATCCAAGCAGAAAGAAAGCTGGATCAGTCACCACTTAGAGTGGGCTTCATACTACAGACTCACCGCCTGAAGAGCCCTATGAAGCGATAAACACACCGACACACACAGCACACACACATACATTATCCAAACTGACATGTATTTAAACTCAACCAAATAAATCATATCATGCTAATAAAACGTGCATTACAGCTGACAGCCTTCTTTATACTCAGCAAAAGCATAAACAGGCTTTTGTTTAGAAAGTAACACCACTAAACCTCTATAGGCTGTCCGAAAACCATCAAATCAAATTAAAGTAAAAAGCCTTGAAGGAATGCATATCACCCGCCACCTTTCATGCTAAAGTTTTAGACTAAAATCATCCTAAGAAGAGAAATGATGGCGTTGTAAATGACTCCCATCTACGAGCACAACAGACTTTAGGTCAATATCTGTATAAATGGTTGAATTATAGCCATTTTTGTGTTTTCTAAGGTCAGTTTGCTGTGGCGGTCATCTTGATCTGGTTGTAGATTTCTAAGTTTCTCTGTCTAATAATATGACAGTTCAGTGCATCTTTTTGTGGGTGATTCTTTCTGCAGGACACCGGAGTTTCATTGCTTTTTGAGCAGGTGATTGTCGTCGAACCTGAACTGTTGCCACTGACACGTATCAGATCTGAGAGCTTGGATGAGTGCAGAAAAAGCTTGTGAGTGTGGAAAAGTCAAAACTGCACATTATCAGTCGGTCCAATCAAATTTATTCAGGCCTCATTAACTGTGACGACTTTAGGAAACAATAATAAATGGAAAGCATCTACTGTAATTATTATGGCACCACGGGCTGCTTTAAAGCAATGGAAACAAGTGACATATCAGACCACCGGATGTGAAATTAAGAAGGAACTCCACCTCCAGCAGCTGCCCGGGTGCTTCAGCCATAACTCAGCCTGTAAAACAGGCACAAAATGCCAGCTGCATGTGGGCCCAGCTCCTCAGGAAGAGTCGCTCAGATGCAGTTAACGCACTAAAATTTAGTTGAACATCATCCAAAACACGTACCACAGGTGCTGCACTTAAAGCAAGATCTTTGCTGAAAAAGTTGATCGTTAAGAGTCAATACTGTGTGTCTGTTAGCAAAATATCTTATGAATCCCTGAACGGAGTTGAATGAAACCTGCAGAAGGTCATCACTGGATGTACATCTACAAGTTTTAGAGTCAACACCATGCAAGATGGCCTCCACAGCTGAGCAACTTTAGGAAACACAAAAATGTCTATATCATTTTTACATAAATTGAGCTAAAGTTTAGTCTGGTAGTAGCTGAAAGTCCTTCCCAACTCATACTCTAAGCGCCATCAGATCACACCGCATATTATTTTTAAGATTACAGCAAAACATAAGATTATCATAGTTTAAAAAACCAACATAAAAGAGATAAAAGGCAGCAGATGATATGCATTCTGGCCTGGAATACTGGGCTTGTTGGAGTTCCATTGGATGGACTCGTAATAAAACTTTTTTTTTGTCTCTTTGAGATAAAAACAAAATCCTTCATGTCATAAAGTGCAGGTTTCCCAGATGCTGGAGCAACTTGAACATCTCACCAGAGTTCCCAAGCGGTTCTGGGATCCCTGCCATCTGTCTTCAGGAGCAGTGAAGGACCTTGACTCCCCAGGGGACGTTTACAAGATTGATTTTTTCAGATTGTAAATTGCTCAGCTCACCGGTCACACAGACTGTGTCTCTCTCCTCTGAACACACCACAAAAAGACCAGAATGTGTTAAAGACACCCACCACACTGCTTATCTGTCAGGAAAGTAAAGACAATTGTTTTTTTTTTTCATTTTTCCTTTTTTGACAAAGGACAAAGGTCTTTTTGTAGATAAAATCACCTTTTATCTAGGCAATAATTCAACCACGTTTTCAATAAAAAAGATCTTTTTTTCCATCCAAACTCCACAACTCAAAGGGTGCTGTAGAAAACAACTCACATTCAAGCAGATTTCATGGTCACAGCTGAAATGTAATTAGTTTAATCCTGTTATGTGGCTCCAAAAGCTTTCCTCTATCAGTTTCCCCCCTCTACCATCTTGCTGCCCAGTGTGGGTGTTTGTTTTTTACATTTGTGCATACGTAAATCTGTGTTTGTGTGGGTGAGAAATAAACACGATTGCAGGGAAGGTTAGTTTTTAATCTGCTGAAGGTCTTTTCCGCTAAGGTTAGGAGTTGTGGGTAAAACAGAGCAGAAAAAGAAACACCACCTGAAATAAAGTGGAGCTCTAGATGTCTTCACAACAAGAATGTCAATAAAAGCCTAGCATTCCTTGAAGAAATGCATATCACCCGCTGCCTTTCATGCCAGAGTTTAATTAACGTAATGCTGAGAAATGACAGAGTTGTAAACAATCCCACATCTCTTCATCTTGAAAAGTTTCATGCATTGATGAACCTTTGGGATCTCGCTGCAGCAGCTGCAGCTCAGCAGCCGCGGACTGATGACTCTGAGCATTTTTTGGTCAATTACTTGATTTTGCTCGGGATCATTTGGAGCAGAGAGAATGCAGTGAATATGAAGGACCACTCTCCAGGACGATCCTCTCGGCCCCACGGAGGCACATAATCAATACAGGGAGTGAGGCGGCTTCGTCCCTGGGAAGATGTAAAGAAACGGAGTGGGAAGAAGGTTCAAGTCTTTTTCTCAGAGCAGTCTGGAGCGTGTTCTGGAGCGATATATCCTGCAGGCAGATTTATGACTGCTGAACATTATAAGCTCTTATACTCCAGGCCATTGCACTTGTTCTAGCCTGCCAGCTCCTGATTCAGCCTTTAATGCTCCCTCGCTGTTGCTGATATACTCGCATGACAAATTAAGAACATTTAAAACTCTGTGTCTAATTCTTTTAAACGTGCCAAGCTAATTTTTCTTTATTGATACAAGAAAAACTCAATCTGGCCAGTATTGGCTTTTTCATTTTATTTGTACCCTTCACTACACTTTAAAGGCTATTACAACTAAAATCCTCTGCTAGCAGCTCTATTATTGTAATTAAAGTGTTTTTTATTACAACTAATATTCTAATCTGTAACAACAGCTACCAGTGTTCAGGAGTTAGGTCAATTTTAGACTTTTAAATGGAAAAAAAGCATTTTCATTGGTCTTTTTGTTGTTTTTTTAATTAAATCTTCTGGTCACAACCAACAAATATGAAAAATAAAAGCATAAAAGAAAATAAAGGCCTTGTTCTCCTTGGAGGAATGCATATCGCCCGCCACCTTTCATGCCAGAGGAAAGATGTTGCTCAGTGTGCTGCGTTCAAAGTATTTGTTGGGGACTATGCTCAGCTACTACCACACCAAATCTGACCAGAATATCTATAAAACTGACTGAGGTTTTGGCATTTTCTGTTTGCTAAGATTGCTTTGCTGTGGCAGCCATATTGAACTGGGTTGACTCCAAAAGTCAATCAGTTGTTCATGTTAACCCCCTGATTAGTTCCTGAAAGTTTCAGTAAAATCCTCTCCCTCTTTTTTAAAATCTTTATCCTACCTATATCTTTCACTGTCAGTCTTAAATATAAAGCAAATGTTTTTCTTTAAAATAATCACCGGGACAAGACAGAAACATAACGTTGAATCTTTGTGATCTTCAATAATTTTACGCAGTAATTCACTAAAAACAGACAAGAGTCTGTAGCACGTCTTAAAATCATTTCCTGTAAATATGGACATCATTTTTTTTATTAACAAATAAAACTTTAAAAGGTAACCCAAAAAATATAAACTAGATTCCCTTAATTCTTGAAAAAAAAAGCTGTCAGATTTTCAGATAAAGCACATTCTTTGGCTCTTCTAACTCCTTAAATGTTGGAATGAAGTCTTGCAGCACATCTGATTGTTTTGTCTGTTTTTATTTTTGTTTATTTCAGCAAAATATATTATAACCGTAAGACTCTATATTTCAGATTATCATCTGACCTGCAGGCAGTTCAGACTTTTATTGTAGCTCTCTGATAACATTTTATTTAAATTCAGTTTGGTTTATTTATGGAGCACCATTTCATAACGAGTCATCTATACAGAAACATTCACACACAGTATATTACAAAACACCAATTAGTAAGAATTATCTAAGAAATTAGAGCATTATGTTACCAAAAAAAACAAGAGAGGTTGAGCATCTTATAAAGGTCCTAGTGTATAAAATAAGTGAACAGTGGGAAGGCTGCTTGTCTTCCTGAATTTAATTAAATTAAATACAACTCTATTTCATTCTTTTGGCACCTATTTGAAAAGTAGCATATATTTTACGAAAAACAACAACTTTTTTTCCCCATATATTGCCAATAAAAGATAATACAACCCTTTTCAGTGCCAGTAGAAGGTTTTTAGAAAAGATGAAAGATGAGCATTTCCTCCATTCTCCTAATGAACGGAGTGAAAAAATATTCTTTGGTTTGATGTGAAACATTTTGTTCGTGTGTGTGCTACAATATGCATAAACTGGAAGATGAAATAAGCTTCTCTGCTCGCTGAGGATCAACCTGATGAAGTTGTGGACTTTATTTGTAAAATGAAAACAATGAACATGCAGAACATGAAACATCTGACCAGAACCGATGAGATGAGGAGTTTTAGTCATCTGGACAAGTGGATCTTGTGGGAACAGCTTTAACTACTGAGACTCACTTCAAACTGGAGATTTAAATTGATTTGTTTTTTGTGCTGAATTTATGTCCGGTTCAGACAGATTCCTTGTAAAGATCCTGAACAGGAAGAGTCTGTGACGTTTAAACGTTCAGGCTGCTTTTCACGTCCACGTTTATGAGGGTTTACAGGATTTCCTTCTGACGGCTGCGCTCTGATATGCCAGCTTCTCTGCATGTTTGGCAGAAGGGCTGCGTCTCTGCACACATGCAGCACAGAGCAGCAGACAGACAGGGAAGCTGTAATTACCGCACTGCTGATCTGCTGGTCAGCATGACAGGATCAGAAAATCAGCTAAACAGTTCCCATCGCTGACAGAATGGGCCACAAGAAACACAAACATCCATCCGACCAATGATGAGGACAGACTGAGGAAGGCAGGGCTACAAGTTTCAGCAATACATTTGTGTTCAAATTAGGAATTATCTTCAAAACTAGCTTATATATCAAACAATATAACATCAACATTCTCATTAATCTGTTGTAGTGCTAAAAGCTGCTTGTTTTTATAAATTAGGGATCATTTTTATATTCCTATTTGTATCCTGGGTGATTTTACATGTGGCTTTGTATGTTTTTCCAAATACTTTTTTTAAAAATATCAGTTAAAGCACAAATAATCTGACTAAAAGCAGAGTTTTAATGAACCGTAAGAACTTCAGGGCTTCGTCAAATCTGGAGAATTCCTTGAAGAAAATGTTTACTGTTTGGTTGAACAATGTGAATAATGAGTTGTCTGAATGCTGCCTCTCTGTGTACATACAGTATGTTTGTCATCCTGATTATGTCGGGAAGTGTGTGTGTCTCTGATGAGTCACCACACACACACACAAGAAGAAAACACCACCTTTTGTTTCCGATTTGTCAGATGAAAGGTTTTAAATAAGAGACGTTTTGTAAAAGACGTCTAATTATGATGTGGGTTGAGTTCACAGAAATGAGGCAAATTTATTTCAACTTATTTTTTTGGTGTCACTCTTCTTATGCCTTTATTACTTTTAACACATACTAACAAAGAAAAAAGTCACAATTTTACAAGGAAAACTTCTAGATGTCTTCAATAGTTTATGATGAATGAGCTCTGACCTTTACAGATTAGACTTTCTTTGCTCCAAATATCCATAAAATGATATTATTCAGTTCTGCTGGATGTGTTCACAATGACACCTTTATCCTGGCCATAAACAGACTTCAGGAGTTTCCTACTTATGTTCTGTTTCCAGACAGCTGGATACACTTATTTCAGCTGATCATATTCCATGTAGACACTTAAAATTTGCAGATAATATACAACTTGGAAAAGATAAGTAATATTAGGGGTAGCTCACTCTTTAAACAAATGAAATGCTGTTTTCTATAACAAATCTTAGAGTGGAAGACAAACATTTTAAAGGTTTGCTCCTATAAACCCCATAAAATCTTAGTTTAATGCTTCATACATTGTGTTACATTCGCCAGCATTTACTGGAATAAACCAGGATAGATCGAGTTTACGGGAATTTCTTTTCTCCCTGAGACAGCAGCAGGATTGTAGATTTCTTTAAAATGTTTTGTTTTCTGAAATGACCATTTGTGTTTTTTACAGTTTATTTATGTGACTCACTTATTACAGACTGATAATACAAGAAAAAATGAAGAGAAATGAGGTGAAGATTAATCAAATAAATATCAATTAAAAGCTCCCAGCAAAAATATACAGCAGGGAAGATCAACATCCTTTGTTCAGCCTCTGTGATCATGATGCCAGAGAGCAAAAGTCGTGAAAATCATGTTCGTATTTGGTTATATACAGGAGTAACTGAGAAATAAAATCAGTCCAATCCAATGAAAATCTGCGAGGCTCAGCAGGAAACACACTTATGTTAATTTAGTGAATAAAAATAGGAGGCTGTTGGTGTTTGTTGACCCTCAGGACAAAAACCAGCCACCAAAAGGGTCTGACAGAAGCTGTAGTCTTGTCCTGCTGCAGCTGCAGAGCAGTTTGGACCCAGCTCGCCTCACCTTTACTGTCTTATTACCGTGCACTCAAGATGTAACCGAAATACCAATCCAGCAGCCACAAAACCCTTAAGGGATTATAAATTATTAAAACAACTCCCCTGAAACACTGAAACACTTTCCTGTTTGCCGGCTGGTTTCAGACTCTTCTAACCACCATTTACCCCAACCCAACACACACACACGCACACACACACACACACACACACACACGGCCCACAGACCACTATATAAACAGAAAAGCACTCTTTTGTGCATGCTGTTCCAGTGAGTACATCAAGTAAAGTGTCAGAAGAAGCACATTACAACCCAAACCAGGCTAAGTACAGTAGTCTCCCTCAGGCTAGAATTAGAGACCAAATCTGGCAGATAACCCTTCTTTGTGCTTTCAGTAGCTTTCATTTTCAAAATGGCTCATTCAGATTCTTCTCACTGCACGGCAGGTTTTGAACTGCTGTGACGCTGAGACTCCATTTCAGCAGAATAAGCTCTTGTTTAATTATAGCATGTAAAATAACACAATCAAAGCCTTCCTACCCCTCACATGTATGATGCAAGACCCTGAGCCTTGCTCAACAGTAAAGTTCACCCATATTATAGTAATTAATTAATCTGGTCTAGCTCGCTTCACTATTTAATTTGACTTTTTCCATGCATTTTTAAGTTCCACTGCCTGACTTGGGTACTTTAAAACACTAAAGGGAAGAATTATCCACAGGAACATTTTAAAGCATCAGTAGTGACGGATACAGGACTACGCTCGCAGACAACATGTAAGGACTGTGTGTGACCAGTAGAGCTGCTCAGTTTAGATCAACATTTAGCTCAATATCTGTAAAACTGACTGAATTATAGCCAGTTTTATGTTGGCCAGTGTCAACTGGCCATGCACATTCAATGATGACTTTCTGCAAGTTTCATTAAAAGTTGTCCCGTGAGTTATGAGATATTCTGCTAACAGTCCGACACTTGAACAGAAAGGGGCAAAACCATTACCGTCCACCTTCGCCTCTCGGCTGCAGGCGATAATAAAGAAGCAATGAAGTTACATAATTGCGAAAGATCAAACGTGTTGTTCTCCAGCCAGCAGGAAGTTACAGAACAGCTCAGCACTGACCCACCAAACTCAGATAGCTATAACTTCTGTCAGTGTTCTGAGGTGCTGGCACAGCGCGCCGTTATACAACCTGTGCATTGAATAAATTTTGTCTGTTGCTGCTGTGACGGCCCTGACTGCAGACTCTCCTGGGAAATCAGCCCACTTCCTGTTGTATTACAGTCGCTGGAGGCTGGAGGGGTGGAGAGAGAAATCAGCAGCTTAAAAAGAGGCTGCTCCACAGTCATTTAGTCTAGCTGTACCTTCAATCCTTCCTGTGTGAGAAATGGGTCAGCGTGACACAGAGTGTTGAAGTGACAGATCAATGCTCTTTCTTTAGTGTATTTTAGCTGCCATGTGCAAAAAAAAAACAAGTTGGAGGTGAATGTTTAGTTTCAGACGAACAAATGCCAAATACACAAAGGGTTAAGTTCTTTTCTATGAGACAGGAGAGCTATTGCAGTTTAACAAAAGTACTTAGTCTGTATTTAACTCACTACTTTATGGTACATGCAGTTAGGAAACATGTCAGTTTAATGTGTTCTTCAATAAAAGTCACTTTAGATAAAAAGTCTTCCTCAAAGAGGGGCATTCATTCTTCTTACTCCAGCTACACGTTTTCCTTGTGCTGAAGCTTGAAGCTACTCATTACAAAGTCTAAAATGAAACATTAAAACATTATTCTGAACCACGTCAAACGACGCAGTTTGAAAGAGTTTACTCCAGTAGTTTCCAGGCAATTCTGAAATGCAGGTACGCACTAAATGTAAACAAAGCACTTGGTTGAACCTGCTTAAAACCATCTGGAAGCTTCAGTAACTGACCTACATTAGTCTGTAAACAAATATGGCAGAATGGGACCAGCGTGGCATCGAGGAGAAGACGTTTCGGAGGAAATATAAGAGAGAATCTGCTGCTGAACGTGAAAAAAAAGAATAAAGAAAACTGTGAAGAAGAAATATCGGGGCTCAAGTCTGTCCAGTCTGTGACCTGCTAAAAAAGATACTTATACGTTGGTTTCTAGGCTGGATTAGGCCAGAGGAGGGCTGGCTCTGGGCTACAGTCTTGGCATTTCTTATGTTTTGTGTACACCACCTAGAGACTGTATTGTTGTACACCCAAACTTGATACAAGCAGGGTTGGGAGTCTGAATACCTCTATGCCATGTCTGCTGTTGGTATTATTCAATTGATTGTGCAGTTTGTTTTATGTGATGTTGTAAGAAGTACTTTTAAGAGCCTTTGAAGCCACTGATTAAATGACTAAATGTAAATTAAATCTAACATTTTTAACCAATATGTCAGAAAAATATTTTGAATAAAGGTAAATCCAGATTATTATTATTATTATTATTATTAATCTGACAATAAAATCAGTGTTGACAGCCAAGTAAATAGACATAATATTCCAACATTATTAAGAAACACCAATGTTTAGGCTGATGTTCTGAAGTGTGACCTTTGGCTCTCCAACAGCAGGAGCCCCAATGGAAAGTGAATAAACCTCCAGTGATGTGGTTGCTTTGTTCGATTCTTTGACATTGTGCATCTTCACCTTGTTCTCCTTCTGTCTAAAAGCAGCATCAGCCCAGAGTTCATTCCTTCATTCTTTCATTTCTGAATGATGCAGTCCTTTCATTAGGAAATGCCAAAAGGAGATCAGAGCAGCTGCAAATTGGCAAAACCCCAAGACTCCATCTCCTGCTGAGCTCCTCCACTGCCTCTTTATCTACTCAGACAACCAGACTAAAGGCACATTTCAGGTTTAAAGGGTATTTCATCAAGAGAGGTCATGGTCTTCACAAACATCACCACAAGCTCCGTTTTTTCTAATCAGAACATCTCTTCAAATCTGTCATTCGTTTCCACCACAGCACGTACCTGATGCAGTTACATGGTCCGACAGTTCTGCTCGCACTAATCCCGTGAAGTGAGACGGTAAAAGCCCGGCAGCAGCAGCAGGAGGAGGATGGAGCAGCAGCAGCAGGAGGAGGAGGAGGAGGAGGATGGAGCAGCGGAGGCGCGCCGAGCATGGACGGGACTGCAGCGGAACTTCTCCAATCAGTCCGGGGTGCACACCGTGGAGGGGGGGAGCTGTGGGACCAGCTGCAGACAGGAGGTCAGACACACGGCTGCGGGGACAGCCAGAACCACAGCATCATCATCGTCATCATCATCATGACGGAGAGGCACGCGCAGCTCCGGGAATGGGGCGCTTTTTACGCGCAGGAAACCTGTGCGAGCGGCTTTATGGAGAGCGGCTGCGGGGGGCTTCAGTGGACTCCAAGATGGCAAACAACCGCCAGAAAGGCTGAAGGCATTTCATTTCAAACGGACACATCCAACAAGTGATGGATGGGGTTAACGAGATGACGGAGTCCGCTGGTGGGCGGAGAGGGAGGAGAGGGAGGAGAGGGAGGAGTCGGTACCTAAGCATCTGTAAGGACATCTGCAGAAATACACGACTGCCTACACATACACAGTACTATACTACTACTATACTAATATGACTGCAGTCAGATCCTGCACATCTGACTTTAATTCATTTTTTCTATAAAACCCTGAAGAACTGGATAAAATGCTGAGCATTATTGAAGAATGAATTGTTATAGTTAAAACAAGCAGGACAAAGCTAAACTCAGCATTACAGTTGCTAAAAGCTAAAATGAGCACAGAGCAAGTGTGCTGAAGTAGATTTCAGAGAGCGATGACCATGATGGATCTGAGGAGATCTCATTGTTATTCTATGTGTTGTAAATAAAGTGAAATAATTCAAAAAAGCATAAAAGTTACGAATGCTAAAAGTCATAGCACACTATTCCAGATGGAGCCCAACATTATGGTATATGATTGGCTAAAATAACACAGAGTATGCAGAAGTAGTCTGAACAGGAAAGACCATAAACAGGAAAACAAGACTCTGAATGCTGAATCAGCAATATATTCACACAATGCCAAAAAGTATAAATCTGTCCCTCTGCTAATGCTGCAAAGCATTACAAGAAAAAGAGCAACAAGTTCCGTGGATACATTTTCATCTGATCACATCCAAACAGCTGCTGAAGCCTAAAATAAAACCGTGACTCTGGTGATGGTCGCTTCGTGATGTTTCCGTCAGAAAAGTGGGCTGGACCATGTGGTCGTGTGCTTGGCACAATGTGAAATAAAGCTACGGTAAAGCCCACCAAACACAGACCTCTGAGCCACAGTAATTGATTTGCCCTCAATCACTGCTCACTTAATCTACTTACTGTTGCAACCAAGTCAACGCAAACATCAATACAGAGAAGGAAGGTCTGGCTGACTAAACAGAGCTCTGCTGCTGTGCTGCAAGAAAGACACTCTGGGATTTATGCAAGTCAGTCCCGAAGTTGAGAATCTCAGGATCACACAACCCAGCAGGCCGCAGGATTTAGAAATCTGTTGAGAGAAGCTGAGAGAAGAAAGATATGAGCAAACCCTTTGTGAGACGTAGAGCAGAGAGAATGTTTACTGTGAATTTCACCACCGCTGGGAAGGCTTTGAGCTTCATCTTTTGTTATTTAGGAACTTTGTAGTGAGTTAATTTACAGACAAACCCAGTTAAATGCTGTACGGTCACATGTTTAGTGATGATGCAGAATGTGGACATTTAATCTCACAGAACAATGACAAATATCTGCCCTGAAGGTCAAATCATCCTGCGTGCCATCCAGTTCATGGTGTCAAAATAAAATCCAGGGTTTGTGTTCCCTCAGAAAAACATCTTAACAACACACAGGGTCCAAGACATCAACACAAATCAGATTGCTGAAAAAAAATCAGTTTAAGTGTAAATGATAAATCAGATGAAAACCTTAAAGAAAGGAGAGTAAACAACACAAAATGAAGTTGTTTTTTCTTCCTGGAACCACTTCACAGTAAACTCTGTGACTATGAGTCTGAATGAATGTGAAGCAGAGCGGAGAACCTCTTCATCACTTCGAATGGGGCGATATTGTGTGTTTTCCAAACTGAATTTGAGGTTTTGTAATTTCACTTTGCTCCGGACAAATCGAATCACTTGACTGTCGCCGCACTTTTCGTGGTCAGGCACCCGCGGCCACAAGGTGCCGACAAACTGAATTCTGCGTGAACTGTGTTGTTGATGAAAATGAATGAAAATTTGTCATGCTGGTATAATCACAAAGTTACTGAGGTTCATGTGGAAAGTTTAGTGATGTGGCACCATGTATATTCAGAAAGCGGGTCAACTTAAAGACTGGAAACAGGAGCAAACAGCGACTTTACAGACTGGATACAAGAGGCTGTCTGTGTGGGGTTTGGGAGCGGCTGTTTTAAAGCATCGGGTTTATTACTGAGTTGCTGTTTTGGGATTTTCCAACCAGAAAAGGGAAGCATCTTTAAAGGACAAGGTACATGCCAACTGGACAACTTCTTGCATCATAAAATGAAATTTATCAGTAATAAAACTGACTGAATCAGGTGAAGAGAGCCACACTTGTTTTGTACCTGACAGCAGAAAGGTTGTGCATTTTAACATGATTTCTATATGAGAAAGTGCACAGATACAAAGACATGTTCATGTTTCCCCCCAAACATAAAACACCTTTTATCTTGTTTATAAATCTTTTTGAAATCTGACTACTTCTGCATACTTTGTGCTTTTTTAGCCATTCATATATCGAAACTTTCAGCTCATTCAGGACACGGGGGCTGTGGCTTTTAGTTTTTGTAGTATTTTTGTAGTAAGTATTTATCTTTATTCAAAAATACTTCCCCATAGAAACACACTGAGATCTCTTCAGTTGCTTCAGAAACATTGTTCTCCTTCAAACCTCTGCTTCTTTCAGCTTCTAGCCTGTTTTGCTACTTTTGGCTTTTAATTAACATTTGGCTACTTGCAGCCTTTAGCTAATGTTCAGCTTCTTTTAGCTTTAACAACTCACATTCAGCTTCATCAGCAAAGCTTTTCAGCGCTCAACATTCATAGAAAATGTTGTTTGTTTCTTCTCTATTTAACCAGAAGAATCAAAACAACGTTTGGTTTTCTTGTGAAATCCATACCAGACTGCATCGTTACCAGAATAACTAGCTGCTAATTGCATTTCCAAAACGAACAGCATTTTAACCCAATAACGGAGCTGAGTAGGAAGAAAAATGAAACATGCAACTGAACTGAGTTTTTGGAGAGGTCTTATCGTTGGCCCAGCTGGAGCAGAGCAGGACCGTATTTTGGAGGCGTTTATCATCGAACTGACAGCACCGGCTCTGGGGGAGGTGCAGACACTAGATCTGAGCTTCAGATTGCCGGATCCGTCAGCAGTGACCTTCCCTCCGTTTATCCTGGGTGAATCTCAGCATTACAATATTACATTACAACATTACATTTTAGTGAGACTGGAAGTGCTTTCTGCCGGAGCTGAGGGATCGCAGAGATTGCACCAGTTTCAGATATCAGCACAGGTCACACAGTGTTGTTGGGAAGCAAACATATCAGAACGTTACAGCGTGTCGAACACTGAAGAAGTCCCCACACGTTTGGAGAAGCCGAAGTAATGGGTTATTTTTGTGGTTCACATCATGTTAGGAAGCAGTCAGACAAGTAACCCATGACAGCAGGGAGGTTAAAGTAAAAAAAAATAAATAACCTAATCTAAAATAGTAGTGTGACGCTGAAGCAGTGATGTTAGAACTGAGGAGTGTAAAAACTGATGGGTAAGAAGATACTGGATGTATGTGACAAAAACAGGAACACAACCAGAGAAAAGTAATAAAAACACGCAGTAGGCTTCAATTAGGCAGCTTTCAGAAGTGTGTAAACATGATTAGTGTCTCCATAACTACCTGAGGAATAAGACATCTGTGTGTGTGTCTGTGTGTTAATACTTCCTGTGTGTGGATGCAGCACTAATTTGATGCATACCTGGGTGTGTCCATTTTAAGTATTTTAGAGTAAATACTGTTACTGAAATCAACAAAAATAAGTTTAGATTTGCTCTAAAAACACAACTCGATTTTCTACTTTAAACAAACATACAACATAAAGCCGAGCGACGCATGCTGGATGCTTTGAGTCGTTTTCGAGTTGGACAGTTCGCTCATGAAGTGAACTCCCAGCTTCATTATTTTCTGAGTGGCTGTCAGCCAGCTGCAGGGCTCTGAGAGATGCAGTGAACCGACGGATGTCAAATTCTCTAAAGAAACACTTTGAAACTGTGACAATCGGCCCAAAAGGATTTAACAACGAGAGCTATGCAGCTACCAGAAAGCTCACTCCAGAAGAGAGATACCCGACGTTTGGCTTCAAATCTCAAGCCTTAATGACTTCATCTGTAAGCAGTACATATGTTTAACTCTATTCCTGTCACAATGCATGGGAACACTTTTATACAATTCAAAATATTGCATAGTAAAAACTTCCCTTTGTACAGTTTGAGTTTGCCCTGAAGGCAGCGAGAAGGCTTATTGAAACTGTTGTCCTTATTACTTTTAAAGCTTTTTCAAAAATGTTTGTCCAAATGCAGGCAGGACGTTATGACTCAAACAGACTGAACTAAAGCGAAGAAAAAACAAAACTCAAAGATAAATCCAGCCAAGGACGACTGCAGGAAGGTAACAAGTCACTGCAGGTGTGTTGACTAAAAATCAGGACAGGCGTCAAAGGCTAGACTAAAAAAGATGGACTAAAACGAACAAAGATGATCTGAACTACAGGAAGAGACAGAACACAAAAATACAAAAATTCATGATCCCTAACCGTTTTAGGACACTTTTACGCTGCAGAGTGGCAATTTTTCACCACAACCGGTTATAGCTAAGATTCTTAAGGTGGTATCTCACTGGGCTGCGACTTGACAAACAGTATTTGTGCCTAAATGTCTGGACACGTTACCGAGGGTTCTCAGCGTTCTCGTGTGAGTGCAGAAGCTCGCAGTCTCGTCGCAGGCGTGTCCAACCCTTCTCAAGAGCTCTGGGGGGGCGTCTCTCCACTAACAGAAAACATCTGAGACAACAGCCGTGAAGTCAGGGTCTAAAACCCAAATCTGTCAATGTTTATTTCAAAACTACTCCAGCTACTACTACTTTTTTTCTTCAATCTTTTCGGGCAGACCAAATAGTTTTTTCTCCTTCTTCAACCTCTAACCAAAGTAGTCAAAGGACTGATCCTGTGTCAGTCCTCAACATTACAGCACACCAAGGTTTATGTAAAAGGAATAGTCAATAACTGATGATTTATCAGTTTCCTGAAAAGGGTGTACCATTCTGTAAGGAACTATCTTAACCTAAAGGACAAAGGGACACGTCAAAACTCCATCTGCAAGATAAACTGAACCAATGACGGTTCATATAAAATGCTTTATTATTCCGCCCATCAATAATATTTCAAATGCCGTTCAGTAAGGACAAATCTTATTGATACCCCTTCAATTGACTTCATCTGCGGAAATATAAAACGACTGAAAATCCCTAAAGTCAAACTCAGAAGAGGAGCGTATGAATAAATATGAACAACAAAGGGAGAGAAGAGGCGAAGCAGAGGCATGTGGCTGATGATAGATCATGACTAAGCGTTATATTGCTGACTGAAAGTGAAGCCATTTATCAGGTGACCCGAGGCTCCTGTCTGCTCTTCATTCAGTGCTGCTCTCTCTCACTACAACGTTTCATCACCTTAATGAAGACAAAACACATCAGCTGAACACTGCTTACCAACACGCTGCTATTAATATGAATCTACACTAAACTGAGAGTACATAAACCATCAGCAGTACAGCATTTCACCCAGAAACAGACACAAAACAGACAAACTTTTACTTGACTTTTTAGCAGGAAACAAATCCAGAGACTTGAATTTCCTTTTTGTGAGACAGTAGAGCGAGTCGTTCCGTCAGAGCCAGGCAGCTCATCAGTTGTGGTCAAACGGAGTTATTTTAGGTTTCTTTTAAAGCAGTTTCCACAGATGCATTTATTAAAGATTCAGCTTGTTTTGCAGCTAATTCCAACAGCAGCGGACGACATATTTAAAACAGCAGCTGTCCTTTTGGATTTTTGAGTTGGGAGCCATTTCCAGTGGCTGAGAAGCCTGAACAGAACATCCAGAAACATTAAATAATCACAGCCTTCTGAGGGTTAGCTCATCTCACTCTACTGTGACTGCTGACATTGTTTTTTAACACCACACTAGTTTAGTTTTGCACCAACATGTCCTTATGTGGGACATTGTGTTTGGGGTTGAACACACTGGCCTCAAAGTGAAGGCTTAGTCCTGGTTTTGACCCAGTAGTTTGAGGACTGGAGCTGTTTAAGACAGCATACATGCTCCCTGTTCTGTTTGTTTTTCCTGATGTTGTTTAGCTGACAGTCCACTGTAGAACAAAGCCTGTCTTCTGCCCCAGTGGGACAGATTGTAGAACGAGAAGAGAGGATTTTAACTACAGTACAGAGATTAGAAGTACTTACTGTAGGGCAAACACTCCCTACAGACGTGTACATGCAGAGCAGAGCATCGTTTTCCCCTCACATTTGAAGAAACCTCAGTCAGCTGTACAGGGTTTGCTCAAACAGGAGTGGAAAGAAATCAGGCAAATGAAGGATGTGTTGAGAAAAGCTGAAAGGAGGTCTGCATATTGTCTCTGCTGTCACTGAGCAGGACAGTTTGATGCATGGCATTACTGGACCAAGGACACGACAGCAAATGCACAGAGCCAGGCATATCTGCATATCAATTATTTGTGGCTGCCATAGATATTGCTTAATGAAACTGTCCGAGTCTGCCAGAGTGTATTAACTGAGCCTGAAGCTCAGCTGCAGCTGCTTTCTGCTGGCAAACAAGGCTCAACACATCTGCATCCGGGTGGAGGTGCAGCACTGAAGAAATGACAAGTTTCAGTCTCAAATATGGTAAACTTACATCCCCTGCATGGGCAGGGTTTTGGAGGCCTACGGAGTGAACAGACAATGTACGACTAAGGCTAAAGTCAGAACACAGTTAATATTCTTTGTATATTAAAAATGTTTTTACTCTACGTTCATATCTCTAAGTCTGCAAAATATGCTTGTTTTTGTGATTTATGTTATCTTCTAACCTTGCACCATTACTGAATAGATTTCGGTTTATCCAGTGTTTAGTCACTTTTACACTGAAATCCAAAACTTTGTAGATCATTTCTACAAGCTTCAATTATCTGTCACAGTACTTATACATTTCTTTAAAATAAAAACTAAAAGCTCAGTTTGCTTTTTATGAAAGACAAGACTTGAAAATACTTTTGTAAATACTTAACTGGACTTATTTATCAGTGTTGGTCTAATATTGGTACTAAATGTGATCTATTCAGCTGTAGGTGACATAAAATACAGGATATAAACATTTAAATAGAACTCACTGGCAGCACGGACCACTGTGATTTTCTTTATTGGTTTGAAACATTTAACAAAACCAGAAGCACAGTTTGGTAAATGGTTTGAAACATTTCCCTGTCAACAAAAACCGTTCATTCTTGAAGACAAACGTCTAAACTATCACTTGTACCTGATCCCGCGCTAATGAGCAAACCCAAAACTGGAAGTCGGGTTTCAGATTTTGTCTGCAAATCGAAGCCATCAGATCGTCACGGTCCGTTCGGCACACAGATGCCCCGCTGCTGTCGGCTGCTAATTCAGCTGAAACCACATCCCTCCCCTCCTTAATAAGGTTTACTGAGCGTCTGTCTTTCCAAGCTTCAGCCTCCTCCACCAACACAAACACACTAATGGAGGATGAAGCAAGCTACGGCTTCCGTTACATCCTCGCCTCGCTGATGTTAACACATGAGTGCACGCCAACGTGTGCACAGATGTTAAGGAGCGCCATTTTCTGCTAATCTGAAATGTGTCTTAAAGATTGAGCTCCTCCTAACCAACTAATAGTCCAAACAATGTGTGTGCATGTAGGCATGAACTACAATGAGTGACGTTTGAGCAGCAAAAACGGTGCAGGCTTCAAGCTGCACAACGCCGTCTTGAAAGCAGGTTGTTCTGTGCACGTGTGCAGCATGTAGGTAACTGCAGGGAGAAATAAAGCTGTTCTCATTCAAAGTCTTAAAGGAAGCTAATTGGTTGAGGCTGTAAAGGTCAGGGAGCCCATCGGCCCGCCAAAATCTGAAGACTTAAAATTCATGTTATTCTCCACGTGGTTTTTGATATCGACAATTACTGAGTTTATATATTCAACGTGCTTCGTGGTGTTACATTTCAGAGTAATCTTGAGTAGCACTAAATGTTTCTATAATCAACAGAATGAGGCAAAAACACTTTCAGTAAAACGCTGTATTCACTGATAATAACAAAACATACAGAGTCAGACATAAATTAAAATGCAAAAATATTCCATCAAGGCTTCGTTTTCAAAAGGAAATTACACAGTAAGCAACTTTTTGAACTGTTCTAACACTGTCCTAAATAACAACAATAATGTAAATAAAACTGAACTTTCTGTTTTATGAGCAGATAATTTCTGAAAGCACAACCAATATTTCCTGGATTGTTTTTTTTTTTATTTAACTGTTAGAAAAGAGCTATGATTACACTGATGTTTAACAACCAAACAAACTAATCTACATTTTAAGTTTCAGTGTTCAGATCAGAGCGGGTCTATCTTCACTTCTGTTGGGATTTTACTCATTAGATGTCCAAGTTGTCGAGCCTACCTGGCTCCAAATACAGGGAACAGAATACCAGATTTTGGCAGGTAAAGAGACACCGGAGAACCTGAAAAAAAAAAATACAATCAAACATTCAACATCAATCTGAAATTATTTACTGAAATAAGCTAATGTTTCCACATCCATCATACATAATTACAGTTTTAACTGGAACAATTTTACAATTAAAGGCCTAGTATTCATTGAAAGAATGCATTTCACCCACCACCTTTCATGTCAGAGTTTTAGATTAAGATCATTTATTGTTGAGAAATGATGCAATATATCGCATGATCTATTAGCGCTTCGAGCACAGCTGTCAAACTCTATTCCTCTGTTCCTCCTGCATGTTTTAGATGTTCTTGCTTTAAAACACCTGCTTTAAATAAATGACGTGTAGACATGCTGCTGGAGAACTTGCTGATTTGGTGAGGAGGTAATCAAGGTGTGTTGGAGCAGAAAAACCTAAAACTTCCAGGACAGTGGAGCAGTGAGGGTCTGGAGTCTGACGGTCAGATACCACCACACCAGATCTTAGCTCAAAAAAATGTTGGATAATGTCAGTTAGCTGTGTGGGTACACAGCTCATATTTAACGTCAGAGTTTCATTAAAATCTGTCCAGTGGTTTAGGAGATATTTTGCTAACAGACAACCAGGGTTAACCCTAAAAGTCTGACAGGTTTTAAGCAAAACAGTCACTAATTGGATTGTAGTTTGTGTTGAGGATGATGCTCAGCAACTGCCACACAGTAAAGAAACACACACACACACACACACACCAAGTTAAAACCACCCAACCTCAGCAACAAGCTTTGCTGAAGGAACTCTGCTGAACTGTTAAAACTCAGCTGCAGCCACATCAAGACAAATGCTTCATAATCACGACAAAACACAAGCGTGGACAAAACTTAGTCCTTAGTGTTGGTCTGTTTTTTTAAGATAAATCTTAGCAACGTCAGGGCTCTGTGAGAAGTCAGCTAACGAGTCTCAGGGTACGCTGGGAAAGAAAACACAAAGGCTCCGGCTCGGTATCAGGACAAAGAGCTGAGAGCAACCACAGAGAATATGGTCAGCGAACACACACACTTTTAAAACTCACACTCAAGCATATCTTTCAATCTGTCAGGAACTAATTCTAGTTTCTATCTCCTCCTACATCCGTGTAGATGCGCTGTTACAGTTTCCAAAGAAGGATTCTGTAGATAAATCAGCCTCGATCCACTCTGCTTTCCTCCCTTTTCCTCCCCGTTCACATGGTTCAAGTGAAAACCAGATGGAGGAGCAGCAGTGTATCGATATCAGCGCAAAAGCAATGAAAGCAGCTTGTTGGGTCAAATAGCTCTGGTAACAGGTCTAATTGGATCTGTGTCAGGTTCTCACTGCAGGAACATCCACCACTGCAAGCAGCAGGACGGAAATCAATACGCCCTTTCTGCATCCACGGACACGCTCTAATTTCATTGAAGGCCTTTCACTGTGTATAAAAGAGTGATAGAGATGGAGTGAATTAATGTAGAAGCAGGTTAATGAAGGTCACAGCGGAAACCTGTTCAGAAGTGAGTGTGTGGAAATAAAGACTTCTGTTCCATAATGTTTTTACTCTATAAGAAAAAATCAGTATAAAGTGGCAATAAAGACTTGAGAAAACAACGATGCATTAAAGTCCCCCCCAAAAAAATCCCAACTTTGTTTTCACACTTAGATATAAAAAACATTTACTCAAAATAACACAATGATGTTCCTTTGTTTCCTAACACTTTCTTGTGGCCAATAAAAAAAGAAAAATCAATGCATTATACCTTGACGGGGGTTGTGGATCTGTCCCAGGTGAGGAGCGTGGAGGCTCAGCATCCTCAGGATGGACGGCGGTCTGAGTGACGCGTCTCCATCGTCTTCAGGCTGCGCCTCCACGTGTGGACAGCAGGAGGCGGGATCCGAGCGGGATGGAGCTGGTGGAGGAGTCACAATCTCTGTCTGAGAAGAGAAATACTTTCACTTAAAAAGGAGCATGAAATGGAAAGTAGCTTTTAGTCTCTGTGACGGAGGAACGAGTCCGAACCGACATGCCGGCACACACACGCCACAGAACTTATCTTTTGGTTTCAGCGTAAACTGGCGCGGATCGTCGTGGGTGCACATGCCGTGTTCCTGCCCCAGTTGTCATATTCATTTTAGTTGGTAGTTTTCAGTGTCAAACATTTTCAGGCCCAGCTAGTTCCGGGTCGAAGTGTGCCAGGAGGGAGTAACGTGATGACGTAATCATGGTGTCATCAGGACATCGTATTAAGCGAGCGTTTTTCAAATTGTTTATTATATTTTGGTTACATGTTTTTGTTTTTTTTTTGTTATGATTATTAATTTTATTTCTTTTGATAGAAATTTGAGTTAGAAGTAATTGTTTAGGGATTTTTGTTTGGTGTTTTCTTCTTGTGGGTGGAGCCTGTGAGGCTCTGCACCACAGGGAGGCAGTCTGAGTTTAGACTCCCAACATGTTCTCTGTTTTTAACCTGCCTGGATATCCACTGTAAATATGAAGCACCGTTCTCCACCTTTCAGCACAATAAACACCTAAAGTTAAACTACGGCAATGACTGATCATATTTTTTGTCGAAGTCATAACAGAGTCCCTCCACAGTCTCAGACTGAAGGTCTTCACAAGAACTCAAACACAAACGACTATTTATTTTACTTTAGGCTGAGCTTCGCAGGGAGGTGGGGTTGTCCTGGCCTGGATCAGATCTGGAGGCACAGGAGGGGTCGGAGTTGGACTTGTCGGGTTAGTTGGAGGCGATCCATCAGCTGAAGCTCCGCTCTGTTCACCACGGCTGAGGGTTTGATTATTTAGGAGAGTAATGAATGGGTTGGCATCCAGACCCTTTAAAAAACATAAAGAAGAGTTAAAATAGTTCTCATCTTTACCATCTTTCTATTTAACAGATCAATTTATTTAAATTAAAACACAAGAACACTTATATTTTACTGATATGATACTCATTAATGATAATCCAATTTAGACAAGGCAGCATGGCTCTGATTACCAAAACGTTCCCATATAAACAGCTTCACTTCAAATAAACCCAATCAGATTAATCTATGTTTTAGCTTTCAGTATAATCACTCATTTTTCAATTTTTACATTCTTATTCTTTAATAACAAATGCTATTATTCTACCTGAAGATGGAGGACTTCACTCTCCTCAATGAACTCCAGGCCAGGCAGCTCTTCCTCGTCAATCTGAGACAGAAAGAAACTTTTCAGTCCTTCAATCCTTTCTGAAATAAAATGATCATGAAACTTTTTGTTTACTTCCTGCTAACTGCCTCGGGGCGGCAGTGGCCTAAAGACCCAACAATGTCTGGCAGTCGTCGTCTCTAAACCAGGCTAACACTCCAAAGCAAACATATTTAAGTCAACTTTTAACAAATTCCATGTCCCCTAAACTGCTTTCTTGTTTCTTGCATCATTTCACTGCTCAGTCACAGCCGGCTTTACTTGCTTGTAAAAAGTAGGTTTTACGACATAATTTTGCTGTCAACTTTAATCAATGTGAAAATAAATTGAATAATAAATTAAGACTGATTTGTTTTCAATGTCACAGTAACAATGTAAAATTTCCTTTCCTGTATGTTCAGTGTAACAACAAGCCTCTCATTAACATGAGATGGAGACGATCTCACAATCCAATATCCATTAAACAGCTCACCGACTGGACGCCAAATTATTTACAGTCCGGCATCCAGCTGTGACCTTCCAACAAGGCGACTATACATTAGGCAGCTCTGGGCAACGACTCCCTCTTCAGCGAGATGATGTGTGTGTGTGTGTGTGTGTGTGTGTGTGAAGCACTGAGGCAGCAGTGCTGGCTGTATGGCTGCTAAGATAAGAGCTATGAACGGAGGGGAATAAAAGCTTCACAGAAACACTCGAAAGACTGAGTCTGAAAATGGAAGTGAAAAACAAAAATCAACCGATAAGTAAAGCTACCCAGTCGTCCTATTACTGACTGATGTTTTGTCTGTCTGTAGTTGATACTGATCCAACTCAGACTGCACTTTAAAAAAGATTATATTTGCACATATATTTAGAATAACTAACTGATATAAACTAGCCACAGAAATGTATTACCTTGTATAGGTTGCAGATTTTGTGATCTATGAAATCAGTTCCCTCCACATAAAATCAGAACTTTATTCCTGATAAAGTGTGTGTGCTACCTGTGTGCTCTCTATGGACGGCTCAGGAGTGTCTGATGACAAAATCAGCTCCTCGTCTACTTCTGGCAGGTCATCCGCTCCCTCTTCGAAGTAAAGACTCACTGGTGTGACCGGAACACACATCTAAGCAAAGGAAACATGACCTGTTAATAAACTCGCAGCTTACATTTAATGCATAAGTTACTGTAACACACTGATTTAATACTCTGACAGGAATCATATGTTGCTGGTGCAGTTTAAATATAATTAAAATGACTCCTGACAGCTCGTCATAATTGTTTTGTTATTAATGTAAAAATGTGTGTGTGTGTGTAACTTACTGCTGAAGCTGCAGGGCTGCATGCGACCCCGTGGCCCTGGTTTATGAGGACGCTATGCACATAGATGTCCTGGTCAGTTTGTGTGTCACACAGGTACAGCTGCAGCACATCTGCAGCGTAGCAGTCCAAAGCTCCCACAAGAGTGCGATCGGAGCACAGTTTCTGGAAAGAAGCGGTGGCTTCGGGAGTCCAGCTAACCTGCAAGTGACCAACCATAACTGTCATCCTCATAACACCTGGGCAGCTTTCACATGAAACGCAGTAAAAGTTGCACCTGTTTGTGAGAAGGCTGTGTTTGCCTCAAGCTTACCGAGGTGGGTGCAATTCCAGCGAGTGACGATGGAACTGCTTGTGCTGGAAGAACTGAATAGTTTAACCTGCATATAAATAAATAAAATAAATTATAAAAATAAAAAAAGACTTGTAATCGTGCTGTTGTCAGGGCCTTACTTGAGGAACTTGAGGCTGTCGCTCCGGACAACTTTGATATCACCATAGTCCACAAAGTACACCTCCACCTGAGTGGGGTTTATAACTCTGTGGATCACCACTCGATAGAACCACATTCCTTTGGGGGACACACAGCAGACCTGACCCGGTCTGATAAACGGCCGAGGGAGGCGGTATCGCTCCGATACCTCAGGACAGGTGTAACATCGTCTAAAAAGACAGAAGCACAAGATGGACATAAACAAAAAACAACAGAACTGGCACAACAGGCACAGAAAGGAGATCAACTTTCTGCACCACCTCATCTCAAACATCATGTCCTCCATGGCCTGCGCCTCCTCGCTCTCACTGAAACGGATGTAGAAACTTCCAGGCGACTTCACCTGCTCCACCAAGACCTCCACCAGCTCCCGAGCAGCGTGGCGCGTTGGTGGTTTGAGATGCTGACTCTTCAAGGCGTCCAGGGGCACGACAGATCTGCAGTGCACCTGGACGGCAGTGTACATCTCCGTCGCCTACAAGAGGACACAGAAGAAGCAGAGCTAACTCTAAACAGCTAACATTTGGTATTCTTTGTTGTTCAGAATGCTGACGTTTTCTCACCATTTCTTGGGTCTTGGAAACAATGCTGGGATCCAGCTCCTCATTATCATGATCACCATCACCATCATCATCATCTTCTTCCTGTTTATCTTTCCAGAGAGACCCTCCCAAGCTGAAGTAAGAGCTCTTAACTGGCAACTTTCCACCACCACTGTCCGCAATTTCTTTTGAATCTGGAAAAAGAAAGACAAATCTATTTCCTGCTTAGTTCAAATACATTTAAAAAAAAATAAAGAAATGCTTTGTCACATAACACCTGAGACATCATTTATAATACTACACTGCAAGTCATTATGACAGCTTTTAAAGAACAAAAAAAAAGTCCATGTCTACTTTTCCTTCAGTCCAAGACAACCTGCTTAAAAATATTTAAATATGGAAAATATTAACGGCCAGATGATTTCAACAAGATGCTGATTAAATCCAGGTTATTATCATAATGAGGCAAATTGTTAATAAAAGACAGCTGGTAGTTAAATCTATGTGCCTTCACACCTGATTGTCTGTCGTCTCTGTCTTTTAAGTCCCTTATTATCCAATGGTGTCCATTGTCGCCCTCTGCTGGTTTCATGTAGAAAGTGTCACTCAGGGCATCGACGAGTTCAGTGACGCTGACGAAACCGCTCTCCAAGTACGGCAAGTCTTCTCCAAAAAGTTTCTGAGGGGTGAGAGAAAAAAAACCCCAACTAAAAACACACCACATGATTCAGGAAAACTCACCGTTCTGTCTCTTAGTCGGAATCAGCAGAAAGGTTTACTCAAACAGTCCAAAACAAAGACTTTATTCCTCTAAACCTTGTTCCTGATTATTAATGACAGTAAGATCAGGTTTGGAAATTAATGGTGAACTGTGTGAGTAATCTGTGTGATTACTGATGGGATTATTTGTACGCCAGCACACAACTTGCATCTAAACTGCAGATAAACAGAATTGTTTAACAAATTACACTTTTACAGCCTGGAAAATCCAAGCACAAGTACCTACACATCCATGTTTTGTCTAAAGTGTTCACATGAGCAACATATACAGGTGAATTTCTTCTTTTTCTTTACCTTATACTCAGTAGGAAGATCGTGAACCGATAATCCGCCGCTCGCCTGACCGACAACCTGCAGACATGTATATATATATATATATATATATATATATATGTTCATGTTGTACCATCCAGACAAGAATGATTTCCTGGTTAAGTGTTGCTCCACTCGTTAAGCTGTTTTTGTCATAGTGTCGGGGTAACGGGCAGATGTGACAGACTGAGAGGAAGCAAAATAAATTACAACACCTGATTTATACTCCACTTCACCAGACTCATTTGCAATTTGTGCCGCTGTATATAAATGAACCATAATAGCAGGTGCACTTGGGAGACAGATGCACGGTCTGTGTGCCAAAACCTGCTGCTGGATGTCGTCGTGCTTGAACGAGTGAAAAAAAAAAAAAAAGCCCCAGGAAATATGCTCAGGAAGTAGTGTGAAGCCTGACCTTTCGCAGTTTGTCCTTCAGCTCCTGACTAACGGTGCCAGCGACACCATTCTGCAGGATTTGCTGACGAAGCTCCTCTTCAAGCTGACACAAAAGTAGGAAAAAGAACAGGTAACCTCACAAAATATATTATAGACTAGTTTTCTTTTAAATCTAGCTCCTAAGACAGTTCAGTTGCTTAAAGCTGTTTTTATATTTCTGTTGTCATGTCAAGATGACCCCTGAGTGTTAAAAAGCAACTCCCTATTATAGAAGGTTTTATGTTGCTTTCCATATAGTTGTTTTTTTTGGATCATCCAGTTTATGCAAAACCTGGATTTAATAAAGATTTAATCAAGAACCAAACTGTGTTCTAAAGGGTTAAATTAAATGTACTCATTGCAATGTCATGAAGACAAAGAAACAAAATCCACACAATATCTTCTCATATTGAAGTTTGTTTACTTATAAAACCAGCTGAAGTGACTGAAAACACATCGACAATGGTGAGGTCTACAGAAGAGCCACTTAGGATGGAGAAGTCAGACAATTCTGGTGTGCTGGTACATATTTACGCTCAGATTTGTTGAGTAAAGTATGCAGCTAAAAGTGTTTTGTTTACCTTGAGTGTTTTTAGAATTGCATATCAATATATCTAGAAAACTACTGGAGAAAAAATCTTTTAAACTGCATCATTTAATATGGTTCAGGATAGCCGTTCTTATGTTTGATTTCACAGTTTGCAAAGAGTGCGAAGAGGGCGCATTAATTGTAAATGAGAACCAACCCTGAGTACACGTTTATGAAAGAGCCCAGCGTCTTGGCAGGCCACTGGTTTGGTTTCCTGGAGCTTCTCATCCATTTCTGGCTTGTTATCGAGAGTTGTTTCCTTTTGAACAGGGTCCAGACGAGTCTCAGATGGCTGATTCAAAGGACTCTCCTTCACTAGGACTTCGGCTAAATAAGACATGTATTTAAATAAGTTGAACTAGCACAAAAAATTAATTTAGTGGTCACAAAAAAAGAACAAACCTGAAGGTTTTGTTGGTTTGGAACTTTGAAATTCTGATCCTTTGGAATCTGGCCTGTTAGACAAAAGTGACTCTAGTTTCATCGGGCCAGTCTTCCTGGATAAGCTGGGTGGTCTCATGAGCGGTCTTGGTATCATATGTTCCCTCAGGATCAGAATTGAGCCCAGCCTGCTCTGTTGGATAAAAATCATGTCCCTCGCTGCCTCCAGCATCTCTCCAGTAGAGTAAAATCCATAGTTTTGAGCCCGCAGTGGGTAACCAAAGCAGCGCAAGTAACAGTTCTCCAGGTCGGACAACCTAAATGGACCCTAGAAGAGCGGCAGCAAAGTTACACTGGACTCCATGTCTCTAGTTTGTTATGCTCAACTTCACGGCCGTATTTATGTAAATGACGTAGGCATCATAAAGCTTACAAGGCAGCGATATTACAGCTAACATATAATGTCATTTTGTTCCTGCTTGTCTCGTTTCAGAGAGAAAAGAAGTTAATTTAAACAGCTTGAAGACCTTCAGTAGGCTTAGAGTTCAGTTTACTGTGGATAAACTAATCTGCAGCAGTCAGAAGTGAGAAAACTATCTGAAAATGAATTTAATCTGATGCTTTCAAGTCATACCTGGGAGAGCAGGAGGCGTAGCTGCATCCTCAGGTGTGCAGGGAGGGCTGGAGGAGCACAACCTCTCCGAGGGAGGATCACAGGGGCGAAGCCATGACGATAAAAAGGAGAGAAATGGTTAAAACGCCCCCGCTGCGCCTTGTCAGCCTTAGACAGCCGCTGCTTGGCCACTAGCTCCTCAATGTTTCGAGTCGTCTCGTCGCTCACGGCTGGAGGTGAAATATTAAGACACTGTTAGAAGTAATAATCAATAGAAATTAAAGCCCTGACATGAATGAGGAATGACAATTACTGCAAGCATTTAAACTTAGTTCAATGTTGAATTGAAGCACTGAGGGAGTAAAAGATGTGGAGTTAGTATCATTAAGGTATTTGCTGATAATAAGCAGGAAACTCTACCTTTGAAGTATGGACTTCCATCCGCCCGGTAGTGAACAGAAACTACATCCGGCATCTCCTTAACCATGTCCATAATGTTCCCGAAGCCCAAGAGCTTCAGGGGCATCGGGTGTCCCAACATGTTGACATAATCTCGCCGGAGCTGATCAGGATCCAAACCCAGCTTGGAGGAAATGAGCAAAGAGCAAACGTCCTTCTTCAGCTTTGCCAAAATGTCTTCCTGGCTCATCTTGCCTGCTTGGGCCTGATAAAAAAAAAAAGGTAAATGTAACACAGCATATTTTGCATCTTAGCTGCTACTGTATGACCCCCCCAGCCTATTTCCTAGCCTATTTCCTATTTCTAAACAAACTGTTATACTATGATACTGTTCACCTGCAGTAAATAGTCTCTTTTAGGCTGATCAGTTCTTTTGTCTTCCATTTTTTAAAAGCATACTTTGCTCAAATATGAGGTCAGGTACAAAAACCAAATGGTTAAAAAATAAATGAAGTCCAAATGAAGAACTACTGATTAAGTTTATTATCATTTTTAAATAAAGTCGACCTCATGCAAAAGGTTTGCACTATATATCACAATTATTTACTAATATAAACACGATTTTACCTTAAAAAAAGTTGTTTACCTTGACATTTCCAGGTTTTACTAAAAGAAAATTAATCAAAACAAACAGCATTTTCCTCTCTTTCCTTGGTAGTTCAAGATATAACGTTACATTTAATTTATTCACTTTTTCTCACGTTTAATTAGCATGCCAGTAAACATTAAAATCTGTAAATAACAAATGTACTCACTGCTGAGCTAGCAAAGGTTAGCTCCCACCAGGTTAGCCGCTGCTCCTTTTTCTTTAACTGAAATCGACTTTGTTAACAAAAATGTCTTATTTTGTTGTTGTTTTTTCCAAATATATCGTGGACATAAAAAATATAAACTTATGCAAAGTTCAAACGGTGTCCGGAGTTCAATTTCCCCACACCTGAGCCTTACCGCCACGTTGTTCAGCCGTAGCAGGTGTAAAAACGAGTTTCTGTTAGCATCTAACGAGTTTCTGTTAGCTGTTCCAGTTAGCTGTCCGTATTCAGATTAAAAAATAACTCTAACGTCGTTAACTTGCTTGACCAATAACAACATTCGGTAGGAGAAAGTGAATAATTCAAACGCACCTTCCTCCCTTTTAGCATGCTGTTTATCTGAGCGCGGGGTACGTTTGTTTAATGTAGCCAGCGAGGCACGGAGGGGCGGAGTCAAGACAACCAATTAGCTACCTCACAGCAGCAGGCGAGCCAATAATGTGAAACTATGTCAACTAAAAGTACAAGTTATGCTTTAATACTCAATTTGTTTTGACTTGTTTTGTCTTCATTTGCTTATGTTTCCCTTTTCAGACATATTACCTGTTTTTGTATTTGCCAAACATTTTAAATACAACTGGCTGTAAACCAAAATTCATTTTTAACTATTTTTACCACAGAAATTTTATGAATTTGAAAGATTTGTTTTATTTTTCTTGTTGAGGCCATATGTTTCCTATCACTAAGCCTTGTGTAAAATCTTTAAAAAGTGATTTGTGTATTGTGCATTTTCTAATTATGGCGTTTGTTGTTGTCATTTACTGTACCTGTTCTCTGCTGGCTGCAAAACAAATTGCCCCATGGGGATAATAAAGTTTACCTTACCTTATCTTCATGTTATAGGGTGGGTCATAGCAGTGTGGCAAATAGTTACAGGTGGACACTGAAAATATTCAGCAGGGCGCAGAGTAAATATTCGGTTTAATTAAAGGCACATTAGGGAGGGTATTGAATGTCTCGTGGCAAAGCAAAGATCCTCTCTGATGAGCCTGAGTCTGCACATTCCCAGTGAGGACACTCTGTGACTCCCTGAGCTCCTGCACACTTATTTCCACATGTTAGTCCTCAATCATCACTTCACACATTTATAGACAAAACACACAATCCAAGCAAATATACTAGAAGACCTCAAGGCACAGATCTAATGTGTCTTTCTTGTTAAAATTGATGAAAAGCTTAATGTTACATCTGAATGTTTTAGATGCAAATATCAATGTTACATCTGAAATATAATTCATGCATGTAATTGTAGCCAAGTCTCTATAAAACAACACTTATAAAAACTAAAGAAAAGCTGACAGGGTGATAGGTACGAAGGTAGGTAACCCTCCCACTGCTGTCCTACTCCTACAGAGAGCAGTACCCCCGACCAGCGCTCCTTCAACCACAGAGGAAGCAGAAACAGAAACTCCTCAGCAGTTATCTTTCAGCCAATATGGAGAGGTCCTCGAATGTCCAGTCAAACCATCGACCGAGGACGATGCCCCGTAAAGAGAGGGACAGCAGGGGAGCCCCGGTGCCTCCAAAAACTCAACACCAAAGGTCTCCCAGGCCAACTCCACCAGTCAGGAGGGAGAAGCTGGAGGAGAAGGAGGAGGTCAGGCTGAGCTCTACTGTGGTGGACATAGATCATGTTAGAGACGATGAGGAGAGAGAGGAGAGTCTGGGGCTCTTGGAAGCAGCAGGGCAGGACGATGGTAAGCTTTAAATTTATTTTTGTCTTATTGTAACAATTTTTATGCTGATGTAACGTGACTCTTTGCACGTCTGCAGGCTTAAAGCGCAACAACCTGGGAGTGTTTGAGTGGCTGCTGATGGTGTTCGTCTTGACTCTGGTTCTCCTCTTCCTCCCGTTTTCCATCTGGTTCTGTGTCAAAGTACGAACGGCGGCTCAGACCAAATACTATCAAAAGATTTTAGTACAATTTGCTTCAGACAAAATGTAAAATCTGTAGAAATGAGACGCAACAGTGGACATGTTTAACAAAAACAGCTGCACATGTAATGTAAATGTAGGTCCTTTTAGTTGTCTCAGACCTAATCTGATTTTAAATTTATTGTAACTTTTTAATATATTTTACCATTCACGTACAACAGGACCCTTTAAATAATACATAGCTTTTAACAAAAAGTGATAAATTTGGACAAAAAGGTTAATATTTGCCCATTTAGCTCGTAAATCATCTTTGTTTTTGTAAATCCATTGTCAGTAAAAGCTTCTTTTTTATTTTTATAACTATATGTTTTAGTCTACAATGCTAAAATGTTGTTCTAAGATGACCTAAACATCTTATATATGGGGTGGAAACTCCTACGTTTGATGCTGAAGGCTGTCATTTGAATTTAAAGGTTGTCAGGGAACACGAGAGAGCTGTGGTCTTCAGACTCGGTCATCTGCTGCGGGGGAAACCCAAAGGGCCAGGTCAACACAAATCATTTTAATCTTTCTCTGTTCATCTCTTTGCATTGATTAATAATCAAAATTCATGCGTAACCTGTGAAATATAAGGCTGTAGGGGCTGAGAGCTATGGATTTTCTTCAATTATTTTAATTGCTCACTTTAAGATTTTAATTTAACGTAAATTACCAGAGATCATTTAGTAACGTTTTCTTTTATTTTCTTCGTTTTGAATCACATGACCATCATTACATAACAATTAATTATGGTTACCAAGTAATTCAAGTTAAATATTTACAATGTGACAAAAAGCAACACAAAGACAAACATAACAGACCAGTGAGTCTATATGAAGGAAAATTATATTAATAATGTTATTTACTGTAGAAAATAAGTGATATGATTGGGACAAATACACATAAAACTCATAAGAAGCTCTTCTATTAGTCATGAAGGATTTCTATAAATTCCACCGTATTGTTATCTCAAAGAGAATGTGATTTCTTTCTGTAACAAAAATCCCATAAACACCATCATGCCACTCGAAGGTTAGAGCGTTTGGTTTAAACCATTTTATTATGACAGCTTCTCTCGACGTTCTTCAATTTTCTGACTTGACAAGATTAAACGTGTTCTTATCAAGAAGCCACATAAATGAAGCGTTCTTATAAAAAGGCCCATGATGTTTACAGACGTGAAGTTTGATTTTTGTTTGATAAATGACAGAAATCAGTAGGAAGACGATAAGGTTGAGACAGGTGTCATTAAGCTCAACCTCACTGCTTTTTTCCCTCCTCCTTCAAGGCCTCCTTTTCTACCTCCCACTGCTTGACGTGTGCCACAAAGTTGACGTCCGACTCAGAATGTTGAAGGTTCCTCTTCACGTGGTACAAAACACACACACTATGTATGTATGGGGTTCCATTAGTGCCAAAAATATGTTCATGTGTCTATGTAAGGTGTGTATGTAGCATGCTATGTATATGTTAGGTGATATGTATTGTAACATGCCTATGTACTGCGTTGTGTCTATGTTCCGCACATATCATTATGTCACTTAACATATCACTTAACATATACATTGCATGCTACATACACACCTTACATAGACACATAAACATATTTTTGGCACTAATGGAACCCCATAAGCATGCTACATACACGGCTTACATAGACACATAAACATATTTTTGGCACTAATGGAACCCCATAGAACCAGTCCTATCTGACTCTGAAAACAAGCAGAACAGGCTGACTTTGAGTACTTTGAGTTTTTTGTTTTTTCTCTGCAGGTGGTGACGAAGGACCTGGCCAGGCCTGAGCTGAGCGCCGTGTGTTATTACCAGATAGAGAACGTGGCTGTGTGCAGCGCGGCTCTGTGCAGCCTGACCTCGGTGCTGCAGAGTTTGCTTCAGGCAGCCATCAGAGACGTTGTGGCCCAGCACACCTTCAGCCACGTCCTGCTGCACAGGCGGAGGCTCGGGGAGCAGATCCAAACTGCTGTGGACTCCGTAACCTGCCGCTGGGGCATCAGGGTGGAGAGAGCTGACATGTAAAATAACATTATGTGCAGTTTCATCACAAGTTGTCCCGCTTAGTGTTGTGAATGATGCTCAGCTACTACCACACAAGGTTTTAGCACAGTACATGTAAAACTAACTAAATTAGAGCCACTTTTTTGTTTGCTTAGGCGAGTTGGCTGTGGCAGCCATCTTGAATTGGGTTGACTTCAAAAGGTAATCAGTTGTAGACGTACATCCGCTGACTATTTCCTGAAAGTTTCATTAAAATCCATTCAGCGATTCATGAAATATTTTGCTAACAGACTGCCAGAGTGGACTGCAAAGTGGTAATGGCAAAATTTTAAACAAAGATCTTTCACAGTATGTCAGTTCTTAGATTCTGTGTTGGGGATAAGTCTCAGCTTCTACCACACTAAAATAAAGATCAGAATCTATAAAGATGACTGATTTATCACCTTTGTTGTGTTTATAAAGGTCAGTTGGCTGTGGCGGCCATCTTGAATTGGGTTTATTCCAAAAGTAAATCAGTTGTAGATGTAAATCCAATAATTACAATCAGCAAGTTTCATTAAAATTTGTCCAGTGGCTCATAAGATATTTTGCTAACAGACAGACTAGGGCAAAAGCATTATCGCTCCACATTTGCCTTTCAGCAGCGGGCGATAAAAAGCTGTATCAGTTACTGTAAAGGATTTTTCTTTCTTTCTGCACTGATTTTTGCTGGTGAACAGCAGAGGGGACTGTGAACCTGTTTTTGATTTTTCTGTCAGAGACGAGCTCAGTTTTCCTGCGGAGCTGCAGCAGAGTCTGGCTGCCGAGGCTGAGGCCAGGAGACAGCAGCAGGTCAGGGTAAGTCATCACATCACCGCTCTCGTTTTCTGTTTTAAGGCGTCTTTTTGTAGCTTAGATTAGATCAGATATTTAACTAACAGCATCCTATTATTAGCTGTGTATTTAATGTTATTTATTAGTGTCTCTCTCCTTAAGCAGGTAAAAGCGCCAGAAAGTGAGATCGCTGGCTGGGACGGGCTCCGAGCTTCCCTCCGTCATCTCCACCCTGCCCTCGTCTTCCCTCTGCCTCCAGATCTCCTCAACATGAACTCTGACCTCTCACCCCTCCCACCCCCTCCTCCCCCTGCTGTGGAAGAAGAGATGACGGCTGCAGAGCCAGAGACAGACTCACAGATGATGTGACAGACGGAAATATTATCCTTTAGAATATCTCAGATAGTGATGTTTTTACACGTTAAAGACAAAAAGCCCAAAGATGATTATTTGTTCTGCACAGTCAGAGTATCATAAACAGCTTTGGATACAGTTTGAAATGTAAATAAAAACCATCTGATCAATATTATCTGAGTTACAATCTGAGACAGTTTCCTCCACGGAGCTTTAGCTCCTAAATATGTGAGCCAAACAGAAACTTCATCTTGTTTAAAAGTAGTATTTCCTGAAAAGAGTGAAGATAAAGTACAACATAAATTTGTTCCCTTTTGTACGTTAGTGGTTTTTATGTGAGAGTAGCTCAACAAGAAAAGGAGTAAAGAACCCAGACCCACGTAGAACGTTTTTACTTTAAGTCATTTTTGTACAAATTTATCAAATATTTCTCTAGTTTAGTTAAATAAAAAAAACACAACAGACAAGACCTGATAAAATGTCTTCAGAACTTTTATTTTTTTGTATTTATGCAGAAGAAAAGAAGAGATTTGAATTGTGTTCAACTGAAAACAGCCCCTGCAGACAGAATAAGAGATATTAATCAGATTATAGTTGATGTCATTAAACAGTTAATTTCTGTTTTTTTTTTTAATTTCTGTGTATTACTTTGAAAAACTGGCTAGAAAACAGGAGAGTTTCCTCTCTGACCTAATGCAGGAAAAAATAACTAGAAAAGTTAAAAATGAAGAAGTCATCACAGTGTCATGTGACCCCATGTTGGGTCACTGATCCTCGGCTGGTTTGGTTTCATCTGAGGTTTGAACCGATGGTGTGATTATATCTGTCTCTGAAACACAAAGAAAGAGGTTATAACCTTTAAAGCTGCGCCTCCATTTTCCTGTTTAACTTATCTTAATCACAGATTTCCTTCAGTACTTTGAGGCTCCGGACTCGGTCCGGCTTGCAGTTTTCTCTCCAGGTCCTGAATCTTGTCCAGCGCTGCATGCAGGGCCTCCTCAGCTTTCAGCGCCCGCCGCTCAGCAGTTTTCGCTCGCAGGTCCGAATCACTGAGCAACATTTAGAGATTCGTGCATAATTATACATAAATTATGGGTTTTATAAGAGCAATATTAGCAGTATAATAAATGCATGAATAAAAACGTTCAGAACATAAAGAAAGCAAACCCACATCAGGTCTTGCTGCAGTATTGCTAATAGGCTGAGATCACTGAAAGCTCTCTGGTCTTCTTCTGTTGCTGGAGACAGAACCGGCTCATCAATCTGACAGGAAGAGACACAAACACACAAAGTTCAGCTACAAGAGAAGTTTTGCCACCAACAAGTGAAGAAGGTATGGTGTGAGCTGTCTGACCCCGGTCAGATGGACACGGCTCTCTCCCAGCCTCTTTTGAGTGATGCTTTGATCAAAGCTGATCAGCTTCACCACAGGACTCTCACAAACTGTTAGCGCCCCCTGCAGGACAACAATGAAACCCTTTGTTTATTTTCAGTCTGAGAAGGAAACATAAAGTGACTCCTTTACATGCATTAAACTCTCACTCGTCTTTCCTTTTGTCACACAAAGCTCTATGATCTACGCCGTGTTTGGATGAAGTATAAATATCCTTAACTTTGGGAAGAATTCCTGTACAGCACTGTAAAGATGCTTACATGCAGAGGATGGTATGTAAATGTTGTAACTTTAAATGCAGAAGCAATCCCACAAAAGTAAAGTACATTATGAGAAAAATGTACTTTGTCTTTTTTATTATTGTATATAAAAACATAACAGCCCTCATCTGTGTTGAAACTTTATATAAAGCTAGTTTACCCCTGTTTTCAGTAGTCAAACTTTTTTCAGATTTAATTTTTTGTGAGATATTAAATATTTGAATATTATTCTATAAAACCAGGTGAAAGATCCAGGAGGGCAGGAAACAACAATTTGGTGGCGTTGTGAACAACTCAGACATGTGAATGATGATCAAAATATTTCACTTTTTTATTAAACAACATGTACTACAAAATGTAAAAGCATAATTATTTGATCCATTTAAATTGTAGTGAATGGATCCATAAATCAGCATGACTTAAAAATACTGTAAAGAACAATTATCTAAAGCAAGAACCTGTTTTAAAAGCTAACAAGTAAATCTGACGTACCTCTTGTTGTGTTTGAGGATCTTCAGCAGTCATCTGTTAAGTAATGAGAGTAAAACTTATTGTAATGATCAATATTAGGATAAAACTTTATTTAGTTTTGTTCAACTGATTTAAAATACCTTCTTTGCTTGACGTTCGGACGTCACAGAAAACAAAAATGTTTTATTTGACAGTAAAAGGACAGTTAAAATTCTAAATCTTTTTGTTTTGTTTCTTTATAATAAATAAAGTGCTGATCAATGACAGGCTCATTCCAAGTAAAGCTCAGCTAAAAGGAGAGTTCATAAAAACTGAGAAAACTCTGTTTCTGTGAGGATGATTTCATTGTTCATGTGGCTTACCTCCTCTGGGTCTGCCTCAGATTCATCTCTGACATCATCTGGTGTTAGCTCCACTGAAGCCTGTTCACTGACCTGTAAACACACACACACACACACACACACACACACACACACACACACACACACACATTAACCATTGACCTTTTTCTCTCCTCTAGAAGCTAATGTGGCTAAGAAACTCTGATCCCACTTCTCTTCAGTCATCACCCAGATTAACAGTTTAGTTTGAGATGAATCCTGACCCGAATCTCCATGCTGTCTGCTGCATCACCGGTGTTGAAAGGATGAAGAGACGCAGTCTGGCTGACAGTCGGGTTCACAGCATCACCATGATCGCTGGTGAGCAGTATTTCACAGGTCTCCACCCAGTTAGCAGACTCCCTCTGTGAACACAATTAAAGCTTTAAATGTCCATCGTCTACCTGCACTCCAAAACTAGAAAACATAAACTGACTGAAGTGCATGTGTGGGACCAGCTGCAGTTCAGTCATTTACCTGCAGCTTTTTGCACACATTCATCTCATGTTCACACTCAGGTTCATCCGGATCCAACATCATCTTCTCCTCCAGAATCAAGCTGCACGACCTAGAGGCCAAATCAAATGTTTTCTGAGGAGCACATTCTGGAGAAATGTTCATTCTGCTGACTGTCCAAAACTCAGATATGAAAGCTGTTTTTAAAAGCAACATTACTGAGCTGTTTTACTTCCGCAAAGAATTTATCAACACATTTGTTACCTAATAACGGCTACCAGTCGTGTAAAACAAACTTTACTGCACACAGTAGATAACCACTGAAACTATTGGTACCTGGTTATATAGCTGGATAAAAAGACCAGTTTCTCAGACAGCATCTTGGCTTCTTTCTTCAAAGTCTGCAGTGAGTCATTGATGCTGTTGTCAGGATCCTGGACGTGGTTCTGCTCCTCACCACAGTCAGGTACCACGACCAGCAACAGATTCAACATCCACTGAATCTGAGCCGTGTCAACAGAGGTCACCTGGGAGCACAGACAACAATACAGCTTGACAAAACTTTACAAAGGAGTCCTTAAATAAGGGACTGAATGCATAAAGTTAGAAGTACAATAACTGCAGTTGTGCTTCAGATATGAGGCTCATATTTGAGGCAGTGCTTCAAACTTTTCGAAAGTTTTAAAACCTTCAACATTTTTACTGAAAAAGATTAAAACTCACTTCTTCTTTTAGTTTCTTGTTCTCACCCTCAGTGAAGTTGGACAGGTTGTTTGTGAACTCCTGAATGTCATCCAACACTTTTTTTGTTTGGATGCTGTTTGAACAAACAAAAGTAGATACAAATATTTTTTAAAAACTACAGAGAAATAGTCATAATTTAAACATGTGGTTCTAATTTCTATACATATCTAAATCATTTATGAATAAAACTATTAAGAAACTTTTAGTTCTGAGAATTTTTTGTGTAAAATTATTTTGTAAATTATCAGCAGATAAAACTATAGAGTTCATTGGAGAAATTAAAGTGGAAAAACTTATTCTACAAAAATAAGCAAATGTTTACTTCTTCTCCTCTTTAATTATGAAGACATAATAAAACAGACTAATGTTTATAAAAACATAAATATAAACTGTTTCAAATGATCCTCAATTGCACAAAGGTTTTTTGGAGAAGCTGACAAATGAAGACTTTGACAGCCCAATAAATCTTTCATTTAAAATATGGTTTTCAGAAAACGAGTTTACTCATTTTAAACAGTAACACTTACAATAAGTCGGGTTTATTCTTGTTCCTTTTGTTCTCCTTCTGCCCAACTGAAAAGTGCATTAATGCCTCTGCAGCCAAACTCTGCCACTCACACAACGTTTCCTCCAGCTGAAGCCACTCAGACACAGACAGGCCAATCACAGCAGCAGTCTTGGAAACCCAGGGCTCCATCGACCCAACCAGGGACACGAGGATTCTGTGGATCACTGAAAGACAGTTCAGTTCATCTGGATCTTCAGAATTTGCTGAAATGAAACTTTGTGACATTTAAGGCAAAAAGAGACAAAGGGGTAATAAAGATCTTATGATTAATGTGTGTGTGAGTGTAAGTGTATGATGACTGTCTGCTCTCACCACTTTCCTCACTGACTTGAACGCCCAGCTGTTTGAGGTGCTCAGATAGGACCCTGTCCAGGTCTCGTAAGACCCGCTGACCATTAGGGGCCTCAAAATCAGGAGAAGGGTGTCTGTCGAAGAGCTGAAGGCTCAAAAATAGCCATTTTTCCAGGACTTCGTCAAGGTCGTTTAGTTTCTGCTGACACAAAAGTTGTTTTTCACCCTGGTATTCGTCACATTGGATGGCCAACATCTGCAGGAACAAAACATAAAAATCTTTGCTGTTAATTGGACTCAGTTCCTCAAAACTTAGACAGCCAAACTGGCCACTGCATTCAACTTTGATCCTTAAGCCACATCCTCACTGGTTAGTAAACCTTTTCATACTTTTGGTCAAAAACAAAAAAGAAAATCTGCTCATTGACATGTGTGATGAGACAGATCTGAGACAGATGACAGCATGCCAAACAGAACATGAGACAAGTTAGACTGGACATGTGATGATTATGGGAGATGATGAAGTGACAAATTTGATCAAAATCACTTCAGAGAGGTGACGGATCAAACATATGATGATATGAACAGTAGAAATTCTGTTGAATAAGAAATAAACCTCAGCTGGATAAAAAACATTCATGACAAAAAGAAAATAAAAACATACACAAACAAAGTAAAGAAATGTTAAATCTTACTTTTGACCACTGCCTCAGATCAGAATGAATCTCTTCAACTGTTTTGCCGTATTTTGGATCAGGACATCTTGTTACACAAATAAAAACAACACATTAGATGTTTTAAGTGCCAATGAAAGTGCTGTTTTATAAACATTAGACGTCTGTTTTTTGTCTTATGTTATTTAATAAAAACAGGTAATAACGGCACATTAATGCTTTCTCACTTATTCTGTTTGTTGAAGACAGACAGCCACTTGGCAATGCCTTGCTGCGTGGCAGTGATCTGAGTGCACAGAGCATGCTCAGTCTCCTTCATCCCGGACACAAGAGCAATCAGCTGCTCCTTCAAGTAGTCGGTTAACTTCAGGACAACATGCAGATCTTTTTCATCCTACAGCAGGAGGAGCATTGGCATGGTCAGGCTCTAACCGAACAATCTTCATCTGTGGGATTCAACTTTTACCTTTGAGGAGAGGTAGAGGAGGCAGTGCTTGGAGGTCTGGAACCAGCTTGTCTCACTGACATGCAGCTGACTGACCAAATGCAGCTTCTTCATATTGATCAGCTGAAAGAAGAACTCTTTCAAAATAACCTTAACCCTTCAGGTTAAAACCAATCTTAACAGCTTTCTCTTTACTTACAAAAACAGATTAGGTTAACCTATAACTCTTTCATTTGTGAGGGTGCCAGAAGAAAGGGAAAGAAGAACTAGAAGGACAACATCTTGGTCTCCTGTACCTTCACGGCGAGCTGGACGGTGATCTGTCTCCAGCAGTCTCGCTCCTCAGTCATCTGGAGCAGCTCGGCCTCTCGCCGAGCTTTGTGCCGCTCATACAGGTCGTGGTAAGCCTGGACCACACTGAGAAAGGCACTTTCATCATGTGACACATCACACTTTTCTGCTCTTTCATATGATTCCACATTTTCAATCCAACTCAAAGGAAAATGTCTTTTATTTTTAGCTTGTTTATGTAAAACTCTAAATTAAAGATACAGTAATCAATACTGTGTATAAGTGCATAACAAAGTCAATGTGCTAATATGTCTGCTACAATTTATTATTAATTACTGCATTAATATCACTCCTAACCAGAAGTCTTGTTTAATTTATTTGACAAAGGGCCCTGGAGCTGCCAATCATTCACCTACATTGACCAGGTTTATAAATCTGATCAATTTTGCGAAACATAAACTTGATGAATTTGTCATTTGGGTTGAATGAATCGGAGGTAAATTTCGTTCTTTAGTCAGACTGACTCTGAGCTGCTGTGAGTCTCTCCGAAGGCATCGACCAGTTTCTGATGAGCGTGCTCCACCTGCTGGGAAACAAACGCATCGTGGTCTCTGATTTTGGATAGCTCCCTGTGAAGAGGAGACACATAAAGAGACGATAAACATTTCTCTGATACTTACTAATTTATAATGAGTGCAACAATTCAAATTTAAAGCATTTCATATCTCTTCTTAAGACAGAACAATCAAAATCCTTCTGAGCACACAGTATTGAACTTGTCTGGCCCGAGCAGTTTGTTAAAGATTGACCCACATGTTTAGCAGCTCGATGGATGCTTTGATTCGGTAGATTTCCTCAGTGAGTCGGCGGTCCAGAGCTCGCTGTGCCACTGCCTCAGCATGTAAAGCCTTCAGACGCCGTGGGATTCGATCGAGCAGAGACTGGTACCGCTGTCTAGAAATAAACAAAAACACACGTCGCTGGGATAAAGGCCTGCCAAACCATTAAAAAACGTGCTTTATTATTATAGTATTTGGTTTTAAGTCTTAAGTGTCATGAACTCCCCTCATGAGACACGCAGGTTTTATGTGGCGGCTGCTCACCTGAGTTTGGCGAGAAGCTGTCCTCTCTCCACACAGCCCACAGTCACCTGCCTGATCACTTCATGGAAAACAATGTTGTAGATGTTCTGCTCAACCTTCACCAGCTCAAGCAGACCCTCAACCTGTGAAACAAGTCATATAGAGTGAAGTCTCTAAGAAGTTTCATGTATTCTTGTGATACAGCTGAGAATCACTAAATAAACACACTGATAGCACTTTTTGTCTGTATAACATAATTTGAATGAAATAAACATTTAAACCTGAGCAAAAGCAGCTCAAGTGCCTCATCACAGATTTCTCTTTGCTGACTGTGAGCAGCCAGCTCTTACAGACAGGATTCGTTTTGGTGGGTTGTTTTATTCGAGTTGTGTTAGTAAATGGGTCCTTTCTGTACATGAATGCAGCACAGCACTTGTGTCAGCTGCAAGAGTTCAGAACCTACTTGGCAGAGCTCGGTCAGCTCGTCGCTCTGCTGATCCACCCCGGCCTTCTCCAGCATGTCATCCATCATCCTCATCAGCTGGACCACTTCCAGCCTGCCACTGGGCCTCCTGGACACAGAAGATACACACAACACAGCAACACACACAGCCTGGATTACTTGCCAACATTCAACCCCTTTTTTAGCCCACATGCTTCCTCCTTCATAAAAATACTATTATATTCTTATTATTAGCCTGCACTGTTACCAATTCAGGTCGCAAGATCTGTCAGTGAAGACAATTTGGTAAAGAGTCTAAGAGTCTATATAATTAATGTTGTACTCACAGAGATGGAAGGACTCGTAACTTCTGCTGCTGATCTTTCAGCTGCACTGTGAATGCACTGTGGAACAGACACAGCATGAAAATGAACAGAAAACTTTGCTCCACTTGGACAGTGATCGTGGACGGCAGCGCAGCGAGCATCAGGACGCAGACTCACTCTTCGTAGAACTCCAGGCATCGTATCCCTTTGTTCTTCACAATGTGATATTCTTCTGGGATGACATTTTCTGACACAGTCAAGTTCTGAAAGGAACAAATATTACCTTCTATTAGATACTGTATATGTGTTTCCATACAGATAAGAGACGATAAATGTACATTTGAACAGATTTGAGTAACTGAGTAACAAAATGATATATATCTATTTCGTGAGGACCTCATCCCAAGTGTTGACTCAGAGTAAGAGGATGGATTGATGCTATTTTCTTTTCTTTATACAACACAGCCAGGGCACACTTTAAAATTTTGAGAGCTTTTAATTTACGATCAGGTTACATCGAGAAATGGACTTGGACAACATAGTCAAATCCACATAAATTCCTTTAATATTGCTTCTTTTTTTTTACTCTCTCATGCTCTAGAGAAACTGATCTATGCACTACTTTTGTACTTGTGACACCACGTGTGACAGGTACACACATTAGGGGAAAAAAACGAGTTAAGGCAGCTCACCTGTGCCTCCCCAGAGCCATTCCTGTTCCTCACTGGTGGGAGGGGTGCAGTCTTCTTCTGAGTAACCACAGCATCACAGAGGAAGGAAATATCCCTACATGGAGATCGGCCATAAAGAAAAACCTGCTGATTGCCCAGAAAAATTATTTTTTTAAAGATACTTCATATTTCTGTTATTTTAGCCTATTAGTTTCAAAATTATTGCTTTTTGTTTTGTATTTTTTATTCAGAATAATGATGTAATTAGAGATATATTTTCAGATAAAACAAAACAAATCGGAGTAAGTTCAGCTTACTGTCTGCAAATTTACCTAATAAATAAATAAATCCCATGAGCAGTAAAATAGTTTATATACAACAGTTGCCTGTTGTCTGTCGAGCTGACCTGCCAGCTCCAGTCAGGGACGTCGGCTGCTCCAGAAAGTATTTATATTTTTCGCGTCCAAGCGGATGATGCCAGACTGCATCCGAACGTCTGATTTCAAAGTCCTGCGTACAAAACCAGCACATCAAAACAAATGCCTCACAGAATGATTGATAGCCAGCTCGTTGTAACAGTTAACAACCTCTTTGCCCACAAATTACTATTTTGTTGATAACTGAACATTTAGCATAAATGGAGATTCCTTTTTCACTCAGAGGAAGTAAATGTAGTGTTCAACCAGAAACTGGAGCAAAGTTAAGAGTTGGCCACGGCTGCCATGGATTTTAGATTTGATGACTGTGATAAAAGTTTTGTACTGAAAAAAAAAAAAGATTTTCACTCAGTGGTTTCTTTTGTTGGGTCAATAAGTATCTTGCTTGTGAACACTGTGAATGGTGCTGCTGGTTTAGTTATCTTTTGTATTTTAACTGTAAAATTCTAATGACTTATTGGATATCAGCATTTCAGAAAGTTTAATCTTTTGAACTGCATCTAATTTGTGATCCATTAGATGAAAATTAAATGAACATTGCCAACTTTAAATATGCCAGAAAGAAAAGAGACCAAAAACACCTCTAAAGTGTGTTGCTGAGGGAAAATAATGCACATAACACATCTTATTCTGTGCCATCTCAGTGAGAGTATGGTTTCTGCCTGGTACCCTCAATTAAACTTTTACTTTTCCTTTATTAACATACTGTGGTATCTTTTAAGATTTATATAAGTTTGATTGCAGTTTGAGGCTGAAAAAACCCGGTTTTGATGATATAGAAAGCAGGAAAATGGAGCATAAGATCCTTTGGTGCAGAAAAAAGTACATGTTGAATAAATGTGGATAAGTTATGGAGTGTAATGTCCTGTCAGTAGGAAGCAGAGGAGTACCTGACAGTGCAGATGATGTGCGGTGGGTCTCTTGGAGCTCTTGTTGCTGAAGGTGGAGGTGAGGCTGACCAGGAGCTCATCAGGGATCCTCCGGTGTTCGACAGGAACCGGCTGATTGTTTCTGCCTTCTGCTTGCACTTGAATACTCAGATCCTCCACTGAGAAAAAAATAAATCAAACTAAAACCAATACACTGTATGACTTTGTATCTATATGGTATGTTTCATGTGTATCCATCACTTGAAGTGATGATAATCTACTTTATTTAGGAATAGCCTGTGCTTTCCGTCAATAGAGACAAAGTGATTGTTTCCATATAATGCGTCTGTTAGTCGAGCAGCAGCATTATGTTTGATGGACGTGAATAATTTACCGTCGTCGGTGGTGTCCGCTGGCTGCTCCGGTCCTTGTAAACGTGTAAACCCGGACATGTTGAATTTATGTCACTTTACGGAGCAGGTGGCACTCTCAGTCTGTAATTTTAACACTCTGCAACTCTGATCGAGCAATTTGGATCGAGAAGTGAAAGGATTTTGTTAAAAAACAAAGTTAAAAAGCCATCAAACAAAAAAACAAAACCACGTTGCTATGGAAACGCGTAGCTGCTCACTCATTGGTTGTTCGGCTGTGCTGAAAGATATCTGCTATTTGTTGTGTATGTAATCTGAATAATAGGCTAATACCTCTACGTAATAAATGTTTTTTTAGTATTTAAATATTACGCTTTTACTACAGTTCCATCTCCACGTTACGTAACACAAAAAATGTGCAGCAATTTGGTTAGGTGTTTTTCTCCGATTTGAGTGGGTACATTTAGCGCATGCGCGTAAGGATTGCGCTAGTCACGCTTCCGTATTTTTGTATTGTTTCCTAAAGTTTTATTTTAAATTTTTTGCGCATATCAGTAGCCTAGTTTTAGCTGTTTTATACAATGAAAGTATTTTTTAAGTTAATAAAAGTTCTCACATTTTGACTGAGATAAATGCTATTTGATTTTAATCACCACAATTCAATAAATTCAACGCAAATCCTAGAATAACCAAATATTTTTCACATGTTGACGGTTAGTGTATCCCAAAATTCAAAAATTGTAGGCAAAATTTGTGAACGCCATTCAACTACAGGTGCATTGTTTACCTATAGAAACAGCTAAAGTGCCTGAAAGTAAATTATTTTTTAAAATCTTTTTCATGTTAAGCACAAGATTTACTTTTATATTTTTTTACATAAACATTGTTTCCTTGATTCTACACTTGTCCCTATATTTGGTGCCATATTTGTTTACCTGCACAGGCTACCATCAGCCTAATGTTGGTCAGTCATGTGACTCCACAGGGTTGTCTGCAAATTCAGCCAAGTGCTTTGTTTACATTGAGTGCATACCCGCATTTCAAAATTACATATCGATATATCTAAAAAAGTAAACTCTTTCAAACTGCACCATTTGGTATAATTTAGGAAAACCTTTTTTATATTTTGCTTTTAAATGTTTCAATAAGTACCTTAAATTTTATAGCCAACATAAAATTTTATCATTCTAAAATTAATTGTTTACAAATCACTTTTTTTATTTTGAAGTCTAATATATTTTGATTTATAACTTATTAACTAATCAATAACTAATTTTAGGTAATTATATATTTCTTTTGATAGCATACAGACTTACATGTGGTGCATAGTCTTTGTTGTCATTCTAGACGGGATAATCATCATTTTATTGTCTTAACTTTGCACTGAGGTGACTAAAACTTCCTCCCATATGACTCATCGCTGTTTTGTTTTGTTTTACTGTATGTGTGTGTGGGTGTATGTTAGTGTGTGTGTGTGTGTGTGCGTTCACCCTCTTGAACGCCACGCTCCAGTCTGTAATTGTCTCATATGTGATGGAGGCTCTGGATGGCACTCCAGCACGAACAGAGGAGAAATATGCATCAAGTGTGTCTGGAGTTGACAACAGCTGAGACGCTGCAGGCAGAAGCAGAGAGACCCAAGAGAAGAGAGAGATCTGCTGATGATTAGACTGGAATACAACGAACAGGATGATTTCCCGCCATGAAAATGTATTTTATTCACTTTATGCACACTTTTGATTTTCTTGCCTGCACGATTTTTGTCTCTTCCCTTTTTGCGATTGATGGTAAGTGCTTCTTTGAAGTTTTCATATTTTGCCTCAACATGCATTTTCATTAATTATTACTCTGTGATTTATATTATGTTGGACTTTTTTGCACCAGGTGACAAGGATATTTTCCCAGCAGTTATTCAGCTAAAAACTTAGAGAGTTAAAGTTTACATCTCCCCTCACATGAGGCATGCTCTGATCAAAAACATGCTGCCTTTATAAACATTAAAGCTCAAACGTAACTAAAACGTAAAACGTGATTCCATTTTCTGTGTTTTTATTCTAAGCATGCATTTTAACCAGTTCATGCTTGGAATTTTAATGACATGTCTGTGAGGTGATATCATTGTCTGTATTATTCTCCATTCATTTTCTCCACACTGAAAAGCAAAAGATGACTAAAAGAGCTCTAACAATGAGAGGACAGCCTACAGTGACCAATGAAAAGGTTCAGGAGACAGAATGAGGGGGTGCTGAGGACATATGGTCATGAACAAGGACCCTGTTTCTGTCCAAAACGCCTTATAACAACATGTCTTCTTATCTCCGTTCAGACAGACACATGCAGCAGCAACATGCATCAGTCCAGAGGAGAGGTCAGGTGTCCCACAGGTGCCATTTTAGGACCTTTAGATAGGAGCAAACAAAGAGCCTCAGTAGTGATTTACATATGAAGGAGCCTTGCATGCTGTGGGCGGGAGGGGGTGTGAGCTTGGCTGGAGCTGTGGCCCTGGCTCTGTCAGCTCTGTCTCAATGAAAGATCAGTGGATTCAGTAAAAAAAAAAAAAAAGAAACATAATTTGCATCTAATCTGGTCTGAATTTAAAGTTCAGTCCTGGTTGTAATAGGGCCTGATGTGGCATGTTTGTGCTGATAGATCCTCCAGCATACATCCTGTCCTCACGCTGAGTCCAAGTCTGGACACATCTAAAATGCTCGTGGAAAACCCTGCAGCTTGTTCTTTATTCTCCTTCTCCAGTGACTGAGGACTGGTGTTTGAGATGAGCCATTCTGCATCTTTAACAGTCTCTTGGCCTGATTGCGCTCTCGAAGGATGATTATTTTATGTGATTATCAGACTGGTATTAGCTCAAGTCAGCAGGACCAAATTCAGTGTCATCTAATGAGATTTTAAGTTATTCTTTCACCCATCATGCAAAACACTCTTTGAAGTGCTTTTATTCCGTTTTAAGATGTTTCAGAATTTGCTGCTGTCTGATTGCCGTCTAATGGAAGCAACACTTGAACAGATCTGAAGCGTCCTTTTTGTGTTGTTATGTCTTTGTGTGTTTTTTTTTTTGTTGTTGTTTTTTGGTTTTTTTTTATATTGGATCCATTACATGGATCATTGCTTCTGAGCTGGTCCATTTGTTCTGCCTGAAGTTTGCCAGTTTTAAGAGACCTTGCCAAAAGCTTGTTTTGATGTTTTTCTAGCATTTCTACAGTAAGAACTGCAGGGAGGAAGTCTCAGGGCAGGCATGATTAATGACCTCCCAAAAACATGCTTTATTGTGGAAGGGAGGCTCTTTAGACATTGGACTTTGCAGGTGACAGTGAAACTATTTCATCTTTTTCTTAAAAAATCTATCTATATGTTAAAAAATGCACGTGTTTAATGGTTTATTAGAATTAGGGACATTGTCCGAAGCTGTTGTTTTGTATACAGAAGTTAACTGTGGCAGATTATAAATGCACATTATTTTGGCTGATCAACATTATCCAAAATAAAAATGGCCATGACATTCAAGGAATGCTGGGCTTTTAACTCTTTATGTTTTTGATTATTATTTTTTGTTTGTTGCTGTCTGATATAACAAATAAATAGTTTTTTTGTATTTTATTAGGACTATAATGTTTGATACATAATTGGAAGTCAATTACAGCATAAGAATTAATGATTTTCATTGTTATTATGAAAGATTGAGTCCTGATCCTAAATTTACAAATTATATCATGTTCTGATTAAAATAAGGGGCAAATCCTGCACTGACACTGAGATTTCTAATGACCTCCTTATTAAATCCACGCTAAATTTATAAACAAACCAAAAAGAATCCTTAGATTTATTTAGTGCCGTCGCCTGGAAACTAATTGAATGCTGAAGCTAAGTGGTAAAAGTGGATATTATGGCAGGCAGCCAAGAGGCCCTTAAATGCTTAAAAAAAAAACCTTGTAGCAACAGCTGCTCACTCGTGTTTTTAATCAAAGTTTAATGGGAGTAAGAGAGGTTTATGGTAGAGATAATGAAGCTATTGAGGGCAAGATGCCTTCATGGATGTACACTGCTGTGAAGAATTGTTATTTAGAGGGAAAACTGAATCATTTTAGTGACTATTAGAGTTGTATTCTTCTGTAACAGTCATAGAGTTTCTCAAGGGTCGACTTTCGTTGCATTTCTCTTTACATAATGGCTGGAAGCTGTTTGTTTTGCTACTTAAACTAAAGCTGTAAACCCCTCAATTTTTTTTATTTTATTCCAAAAATGTCTGCTTCTAAATGCAACGTGTTCTTAGATGCATCCCTTGACGAGCTGCTTCCAACTGAGGACCACTGCTTCCCAAACCCATGCCAAAACCAGGCTATATGCAGAAACCGTGGGGACGGCTACTCCTGCTTCTGCGTGCCAGGTTTCCAAGGTGCTCGCTGCCAGATAGATGTGAACGAGTGTGTTTCACAGCCCTGCAGGAACGGAGCCACCTGCGTGGACAGAGTGGGAAGATTCTCCTGTCTGTGTTCTCCAGGATTCACAGGTGAGGAAGTCCTCAAAGTTTAATCCCAAAGTAAAACTATTTAAAGTATACACATCCAGCAAAAATGTAATTATCGCCCACCGCCCGAAGGCGAAGGCATGGTTCTGCTCTTGTGTGTGCACATGTGTGGTTGTGTGTCTGTCTGTTACCAAAATATCCCGTGAACCACTGGAAGAATTTTGACGAAACCTGCAGAAAGTGATAATTGGGTGCACGTCTACAACCAATTAACATTTGGAGTCAATCTAATTTAAGATGGCCTCCACAGCCAAGTGACCTTAAAAACATGAGAATGGCTACAACTCAGTCATTTTTGCAGATATTAACCTAAAGTTTAGTGTGGTGGTAATGAGAGTCAACAACTGATTAACCTTTGGAGCAAGTCCAAATCAAGATGGCTGCCACAGTAAAGTGGCATTAGAAAACACAAAGGAATGTCTATAATTCAATAAGTTTTACAGATATTGTGCTAAGATTTGATGTGATATTATCTGGGAGTCATCCACTGCACATACTCTGAGTGTGACATCAAACAATATTGAATTTTATTATGTAAGGTTTGACTAAAACTGCTACAACTCTGTCATTTCTCATCATAAGATGATCTTAGTTTAAAGCAGTGGAAGATATTCATTCCGTCAAAGAATGCTAGGACTTTATTTTGCTTTAAGTACATGAACAAATTCTCCTTTGTCCACTTTGCAAGAAAATACCCCCCCTCCAAAAAAAAAACCAGACGGGGAACCTTATGCATTGTTAATTCTTTTCAGGTTTTACACATGAAAGTGACAAACATCTGCAGAAAAAAAGCTTTGCTGCGATATAAAAAAGCAATCCACCCATGATCATAGCCTGTCCACATGAAAGCTTTGCTCACTTTTCCCCCCGCTGCCGTCAGTGAGTGCAGCCGGACCACCTCACCCTCTGACCTCTGTACCGCTTTCATGTTCACACAGGGACCACTTGTGAGATCCAGATTGACGAGTGTCAATCACAGCCTTGTCAGAACGGAGGCAGCTGCCATAACTACGCTGGGGGCTTCAGATGCACCTGCCTCCCTGGTTTCCAAGGACACCGGTGCAAAATCAACACCGATGAGTGCCAGGAGCAGCCATGCCAAAATGGAGCCTTGTGCATCGATGGAGTGAATGAGTAAGAAAATCAACTGTAGTTAATGTGACGAAACAGATGCAAGGAGAGGCTTTAAAGACATTTTCCTGATGTGATTGTCTCAGATACAGCTGTGACTGCTCATACACAGCCTTCACTGGTCCTCACTGTGAGACACCGCTGCCACAGTGCTACTCTGAACCCTGCTTTAACAGTGCCATCTGTCAGGACAACCAGGGGAACTACACCTGTGAATGCTGGCCTGGTGAGACAGATAAAGTAATCCATGAGTTTTAGATTCCTGCTGACCTTACCAGAGCCAACATCTTCTCCTTATGGCAGGCTTCGAGGGGCGTCACTGTGAGGTCGACATCAGCGAGTGCAGCAGCAGTCCCTGCATGCATGGGGGCAGCTGCATCGAGAGGTCATGGCAGGCCCTGTACGGCAGCGAGCCTCTGCTGCCTCAGCATTATGACCAGAGACGGGCAGCAGGATATATCTGCATCTGTCCTCCTGGAACAACAGGTGGATTATTCTAAATGTCAGTAATTACGTATAGACAGGTCCCTGTTCTGGTACCAGGTAGCTACTAGAAGCTGCACATTGTTACTGGGATTTGTTTGTCTGTTTTGTACATAGTGGCAGACCTAAACTGAGTTTAAATAATGAACAGAATCAAGTGTAAACTATAAAAATGAATGCTGAGTGCTGAATAAGCTGAAATTGAGTTGAGGCAGGACACTAGCTAAAACCTAAAAGAAACATCACTTCAGATAAAAGCTAAAAGTAGCTGAGGAAGACAAGTATGCTGAGGCAGATTTCAAACAATGTGTTTAAATGAACTGAAAAAGATCTTAATATATTTCTATGGGGAACAATTTGTAAAACTAAAGTTAAATTTTGTATAAATAAAGTATAAAAATGAAAAAAAAAAGTCATAGCCCCTATTTCCTGACTGAGCTGAACGTTTTAAGATGTGAATGGTTGAAATAGGAAGGAAAACGACTTTTCGACTGTAAAATCTTAATAACTTTTCATGTTTGCACTCTAGGAGTGTTGCTATGAATGCTCCCTGCTAAGAACTGTATTCTGCAAACGGACTCCCTGCCAGTCGCAGAGGCACTGCCTCAGTAAGGTGGCCAAATAGCATTAGCTTAATCCCCAAGATCTGGCTTTGCTGGTCTCCTGACTGAACCTGTTCAGCTGTGCATGCTTCAGAACGAACAGGTACACAAGCTGCAGACCTCAGCCGGGACGGCCTGTTCAAACACAAACTAATATGGTGCAGTCAGAAAGGTTCTGGGGCCAAACGTGACAGCATGATGTGGACACTTGCACCATGGATTTTATGGGTTTTGTTGCTTGTAACAGGTAACAAAATAATTTGTTTTGTGTGAACTGAATTTGTAAAGATGTTAAGTAAAAGCCAATCACCTCTTGTTTACTTATATATTCATCTTTAACGAATTAAAACAAGCAAATTATTGTTTAATAGTCATTTTAGATTTAGGATGTTTCTTCAGCAGCACAGTTTTACGTAGCTAATCTATCAAAAATGTTTAAAAAAATGATGCAACAGTTTTAAAGGATTAGTAAAATCTGTGGAGCGTATTGAGTGTAACACAGAACAGCTGTAGAGAAAATGCAAATTATTGCCTGACAGTTTATTGCCAGATAGGGCAAACTAGAAACAGGGGGTTTGTTTCAGTCACAACAGCAAGTAAACAATATGGACCTTGATACAAATAATAAACTAAATATTGAAATTTGTCAGAAAAATTGACATATTTTGATATGAAATACCAAAAAAAAAAAACTGAAACATGAACTACATCATAGAATATCTATTGGTGTTTAACTAACGTTGTAGAGATTCTTCTTTGATGAGAAGCATCTTCAAGAATAAAAAAAAAAAGGTCCAATTTTTGGATTCAGGACATTTAAATCTTTCTTTCTTCCCCCGTTTGTGACTTTATAATCTTCTGCTAACAGGTTCCCTCTGCCAGGATGTGATAAACCAGTGTGAGTCCAGTCCGTGTCAGAACGGGGGCAGGTGTGAGAGCCATGTTGGGGGCTACACCTGTCACTGCCTCAGACAGAGTCCTGATGGCGTCCTTTATGGAGGACTAAACTGTGATGTAAGATTAGTGGGATGTGAGGGCCATGAGTGCCAGAACCAAGGCTCCTGTTCACCCTTCCTGTTGGATGGGACTCATGGATACACCTGTTCCTGCACACCTGGATACACCAGACCCCTCTGTGACACCCCCACAACATTCTCCTTCGAGCGCAGAGGGTACTTATTGTTGCAGAACCCCCTGCTGGACGCTGAGCTGACCTGCAACATCACCCTGAGCTTCAAGACCGTTTTACCCCGAGCACTGTTGTTCCAGAGGAACATCAGGGGGCTCCTGCTGGGCCTGGAGCTGGAAGGGGGTCAGCTGCGTCTGTCCCTGAGGGGGCAGGGCTCTGCTGGGCCCGAAAGTCAAGTTCTGGATCTTCCACTGAACGTCACAGATGGAGAGTGGTACTCTGTGGAGGCGGTTCTCACAAACTGGGCCCTTAGCCTCAAACTGATGGATGATGCTGCAATCTGTGAGAGCCAGTCATGCCACACGGTGGTCCCACTCCAAAGCCCCCTGGTGGGGCTTGAGATCTCTCCTCAGAACACTTTCATTGGAGGGACACTCAAGAACCCGAATGGCTCCAGCGAGTCTGCGTCCCCTGTTTTCATTGGCTGCATGCGGGATGTGTTTGTGGACTGGCAGCTGGTCGTTCCTGAGGAGTGGCTGAGCTACTCTGCGGTTAACGTGGTCCCCGGCTGCAGCCACAGGGACCGCTGCCTGGATGAGCCATGCCACAACAAGGGGCACTGTGTAAACCTGTGGCAGAGCTACGAGTGCTGGTGTCCAAGGCCGTATGAGGGACATGACTGCGAGGAGGGTAGGTTCGAACCTGGCAGTACCATTTAAAATCTAGAAATGTTTCTTGATGTTTTTATTTACTGGTTTATCTGCAAATTCAAAATGTGAGATGAAAAATTTGTAATCCAGACAGTAAAATCTGTAAAATACAAAGCTGAAACAAGTCTTTAGGCTTTAAGATGAACCAGCTATTTGGGACTGCAGGGGAAAAATACAATCCCACCAAATTTCTTCAGGGTGTAAATACATAACATCATCAGCTGCTGATGTGTAACAGGAGCTGGCAGAGATGAGAGAAGTCAAAAGCCTCAGCAAAGAGGCACAGCTCCTCTTAGCTGATGTACTGGATTAAGGAGACAAAGGATAGGATTCCAAGTTTGGAAATAATCAGATCATGTGAGGAAATGTTGCACATTTTACAGCAGAATTTTGATTTGTGGGCTCAGAACACCAACAACTGAATCATGAGATAAACTTCAGTGACAGATTTTACTCCATTTTCTTCATTTAAAGTTTCTGCAACATATTACATGACTAACTTGTTCTGCAAAAGCATGTTTTTTTTCCCCTCTGTTGTTTCACTGTCTAATAAAATGACCAAACCCTCAGTGGAAAGTGCTGATGGCTGACTCAGAGACTCTGCTTCATGAGGGCTGCTGGTGCCGTCATTCTACTCTTTGTCTCTTTGAGATTTGAGCTTAAACTCCCGAAAGAGTTTTCTTGCTGTTTGTAACACTTCTGCAAAAACCCAAATCTATAGTACAATTTTACTGTAAAAATGTGCAGTCCATTGTTAGCACAGATTAAAAAATATATTCTTGCCAACAATGATCTTGTATTGCCTTGTATTAAATACAATAAAAAGTCAAAAATGGTTAGTATGTCTTTAGCTTTCAGGAAAATTCAATCTATTTGTTTTACTTCTTTGGTTCATTAAAGTTATTTAAATGTTATCCTGTTGAAATCTACTTCATTTATCATCATTATTCTGGTGTCTCACTCCATTCCTCTTTTCTGCAGAGCATGTGACCGCGCGCTTCGGGAACGAAGACTCTCAGAGTGTCACGGCCTTCAGCATCACTGAAGATTTGGGTCTGAACTTCTCCATCTCCCTGTTCCTGCGAGCCCGGAGGCACAGTGGCCTCCTCCTGATGCTCGCCAACAGCAGCAGCCCAATCCTGCACATGAGGCTGGAGGCCGGCAAGGTCAAAGTTCAGCTCCACGGCTCCGAGAGCCTGACTGCCAGCAGACAGGTCCATGATGGGGAGGTTCACTTTGTGAACGTGGAGGTGGTGGAGACGCGTATGTCCCTGTATGTAGCAGGGCAGAAAGAAGGAGATGTGGAGGTTGGGAGTGTCAGCATCCAAGCAGGGGATGTTGTTTATGTGGGAGGTCTGCTGGAGAGGAGCATCACCTCAGAGTTAGGAGGATATTTTAAAGGCTGCATCCAGGACCTGAGGATCAGCGACAGGAGGCTGCAGTTCTTTGGGCTGGACACCTCAGTCAGATCGTTTCCTCTTGAGCTGATGGAAAATGTGACCACTGGATGTTCTGGGGACGACATGTGCAGTGTGAGCAGGCACAAAGGACCACACATACAGACAATTTAACAAGTTTATGAAAATGTGGTGATCCTGTAGTGTAAACTGACAAGATTACAGCTAAAATAACAGCAAAAAATTCACAAAGATTCTAAGATCCACTATTTGTCGTCCACAGAGAAATCCATGTCTAAACGGGGGGATTTGCTTCTCCAAATGGGACGACTTCACGTGCACGTGCCCCGTCAGCACATTAGGGCGGCGCTGTGAGGAGGTGAAGTGGTGCGAGCTGAACCCCTGCCCTGCAGACGCTGAGTGCAGGATGCTGCAGCAGGGCTACGAATGTAAGTTTATTCTCCTGCAGAGCTGAAATGACTCTGAACACCAAGGTTATTTAGAGTTTAGCAAAAAGCACATTTCTTTTCCATAACTGAGAACAAGTTCTTTTTAGTGTTTCCTGTAGTTACCTAAAATCATGAAGCTTTTTGTTTCATTCATGCAGTAAAATAGTTGTTACCTAACCACTGACCTTGTTCTTAGAATTAATTCCTTTCTTAATTTGTCATTATGTGACTGGCCTCGATCTTTCCACACAGTATTCTGTATCTGACCCGTAAAATGGGATTAAACTGAGGCCACTTTATCCGTTTCTGAGTGGGATTAAAGTTGAGTCTCTGCGTCTGTCTTTTTACTTACTTCCACTTTCAGTCAGGAGCTCACTGAAGAACATATTCTTCTGAAATTTTCCTCCAGCTTACTCATGTTTCTCTTTTAATGTTATTTCTCCCCGCTTTTTTTTGTGACAAGTGAACAAATATCACATGATTCTGGTTGGATTGTTGCCTTTGACGTTTCAACTCAGGAGCTAAAACTAGTTCATAACTAAAAAGTTTTTGTTTGTTTGATAAAACGGTTGTGGCACATTTGTTGTTTAAATTTGTTTCATATTCAGTATTTGTGTCCCACATTTTTTTTTCCTTTAAAGGTGAAACCTGACTATTGGAATGACTTACTTAAACTGAAAAGTTTATCCATCAAAGATTTAAAATGTATCATGCCTTTTGAGCTGTGAGAAATGTTTCATTAAAACTTTGATTTTTTTCTTTCTGGAGCCATCTTAGTAATTTTTTGCTAAATTAAGCCAACAGAGCATTACAGTACTTACATGAACAAATGATTTTATATTAAAATAATGTAGACTATTCAGGCCTATAAGCACAATGACATATAAGTTTTAAAAGTAGCCTAAACTTGTTTAAAAATTAGGTAAGATTTTTGTGGATATGGCCGACTGTACACACTATTGGCTTTAATTTAATAAATATTTTTAGGCTTTAACATCTAGAATTTTCAAATACTTTTAAAATATATTTTAAAGAGCCATACCACAGGAGCCCTTGGCAGAGACTGAATGATCCTGATACTGTTATTTCTGATAAAAAGGTTTAATAGCGCTCTAACATGCTGGTTCTTCTGACTAATTAGGCCCATATTTTCTCCTGACCTCCCAGGTTACTCCAATGCAACCTTCCTGAATAACAGCACAGTTCTGTCCTTCCGGGGAAACGGCCACATCCTCCGTAACGTAACCAACGTGTCACTGAACCTGCGCACACGGAAACGCAACGCAGCCATCCTGCACGCCGAGAAGGATTCTTCTTTCATCACCGTCTCTGTCCAGGATGGCATCCTCTTCATGGAGCTCCGGAGCACCTCTGCAGGTGACAGTGAAGAGGAAGAGGAGGGAGAGGAGGGAGAGGAGGGAGAGGAAGGAGCGTCGACGGTGAGTCTGAGCAGCAGGAGGAGCGTGAGCGACGGTGAGTGGCACACTCTTCATTTGTTCATGACGGCACCTTGGGCTCCGTCCTCTCGGTGGACTCTGGTGTTGGACGAGGAAATAGAAGAGGCCAGCATCTCCAGGAGCCAGGGTGGCAACCTGAACTTTCTCAGACAAGATGTGGACATCTACCTGGGGGCCCTGGCCCCAGATGCTGGCTGGTCCCTGGCTGGGTGTCTGGGCACAGTGGAGCTGGGTGACATTGCCCTGCCTTACTTCAGCTCCTCAGATGTGAATCTCCCACGCCTGCAGGAGGAGCAGTTCACCCAGTCATCAACAGATCCTGCGCTCGTCGGCTGCAGAGGGGCCTCTGTGTGTGAGCCCAACCCCTGTCTGAACAATGGGGGGTGCCAGGACCTTTTCAACACCTACAACTGCAGCTGTGCAGACGGGTGGGCTGGGAGACGCTGTGGCATCCTCGTAGACACCTGCGCTTCGAGTCCCTGCGTCCACGGCAACTGCTCTATCAATGGGCTCACCTATGAGTGCACCTGTGAGATGGGTTACACAGGTGTGGACTGTGAGGAAGAGGTGGACATGTGTGAAAAACACCTGTGTGCCAATGGAGGCACCTGTCTGCACGGGCCGGAAAAATACGCCTGCCTCTGCCCTGAGAACTACACCGGACATTTCTGCAGGTAAGTTAAAGGAGTGTGAGCTGTGCAGAAAAGGTACTTGACGAAAAGCTAAAGATACTCATTGCAAAATATGAAATCAAACAGAAAAAAGTTCATTCTGAGCTATATCAAATAGTGCATTTTGAAAGAGTTTACTCCAGCAGTTTTCCAGATTTATTGTTATTCTGAGATGTGGGTCTACACTGAATGTAAACAAAGCACTTGGCTGAATCAGACAAAAACCAGGTGGACGTGACTGACCTACACTAGGCTGTCTGTGTAGGTAAACAAAAATGACAGAATCAGACAAGCGTAAAATCTCTGAGAAGATCCAACTCAGGTGGCGTTCACTTCTGCTACACCAGTAAGTCTAATGTTTGACCTCGTTTCAAACACACATGGAAGTTGGTATCCAGTCACAAATTTTTCTTACAAATGTTTAATTTAGGGACACATTAACCACAATATGAGAGAAGAATTGGGCAGATTTAGTTTCTTGTTTCATGAATTTGTATTTGTCTGGTCTCCATGACTTTGCACTGAGCAATCATTTGAGAAACAATCCATTTTTAATACCTTTATGCTCCAAAAAGGCCTCAAAAAAACCAAAGAGACAACAAAACCGTTACTTAGTAAACACAAAATACACAAATAAATGCTGCAAAATCGCACAGCCGAGGGACCGCACCACAACACAAACAAAACCCTTCACTGTAAATGTCTCCACATTTCTGCCTCTGTTCGGCTTTTCAACCACAGTCGCAGTGAGCGTCTCAGAAGCTGTGTTTCTATTCTAGTGTCAGCCAGAAAAGGCCTCAGTCTGCTACACAAGGCTCTCTGGTTCAGCACCAGTTTCTTTCCCCTGTCATCTGCCGTTTGCCTCTGAGAACCAGCAGGGGAACGCCTCCAAACATTTATCCTGTAAACACACACAGCCTCGTGCCTTTTTGCCTTCTTTGGAGCGTAGAAAACCTTTGTGAGCGCCTCAGTAAGAGAGCAACCAATGGAGCGATCTCCCTTTGCTGGGAACAGCTACGCTGTATAGTTTTCATCAAAATGACTTCCCTTTGTTTGTCTCACTTGTTTGTGCTTCTTTCTTCCTCCTCACGATTTTTTTCTTTCCCCTCTCTGTTCCTCTGCAGTGAACGTGTGGAAGAACTTCCTTGGTACATCGTTGTCAGAAATGTGTGAGTATTTTTTTTTTTTTTCTATTATTTCTCATGTGTTTTCAGGTGTTTGTTTCCTGTTAGATATTTGTCTCTCACATGTCACGTACGGCGCCTCCTATTCTTTTCTTCAGCTGTGTGCAACAAAATGCCAAGAAAAGCAAATATTAACACTCTTTCTGACAGTGTTTGTTGTCAAATGAGCCAACAACTCTTTCAAATGAGTGACAGTTGTTGTTCAAAATGATCCGCACTATCCAGACAGAAGCTTCCCTCATGAAAAATCATACCTTTTCAAAAATAAGTGCATATTTTTGTAACCACTGAGGAGTGAACAGACAGGGCTGCTGTGATTCATGCAAATACAAGCTTGTTTTTTTTCCTTCCTCTGATTTGACATTCTCCTTATGTCCATTAATCTCATTACCCTGGTCGCCTCCTGAACCTCTGGGTTTTTTCTTCTTCTGTGGGATATAACGATGCTTTCATTAAAGTAAAACATAGATAACATAGATGTATTTGTACATCTGACTTGCCTTTCAGACGGCCCAAGCTGCCTGTTTCTGTGTGCGGCGACGACAAAAGAAATTACACCTGCTTCAACGGAGGAAACTGCACAGACCGGGAGCTGTCCTGTGACTGTCCACCAGGCTTCATCGGGCACAGGTAGGAGACGAGTAATCTAACAGACAGACAAAACCATGATGACACACTGTAAATACATATGTCCTACTTTACTTATAGAAATGTTATTTTTTAATAAATGGAAACAAACCAAACAGACCTCAGGGTTGAGTCCTTATGTGGGATACCCTTTCACAGTTTGAACAAATCAAACTTTATGTTTTTAAAAACACTCTGATCATGAAGTATTTCTGAAACCATTTGTAAGAAATGTGATTGTATTCTCTATTTTGGGGCCATTTATTTAAAATAAAATTGTCCTGTGGTTTATTTGTTGTGTTTATTTCATGCCATGATGAATTTTGGTTTAATGTAATGAGTTTAATCTGTTTATTTAATTACATGGTGCTACCGGCCTTTTAGAATTCCTCCTTGGAATCCATTAAAGTAAACTTTCATCAGTCAGTCTGTTTGCATTAAAGGGTTTAAACTTCTTGGTGAATTCTTATGGTAAAATGGTTTCGTTCTGAATTTGTTCACCTTGCAGTTTTTCTCTGTTTTGTCTGACATCCATTCATTGGGCAGGATTTATGAAACTGTTGACTAAACAGCAATGTGTGTGTGTGTGTAGATGTGAGAAGGAGGTGGACGAGTGCAAGTCCAACCCGTGTCTGAACGGAGGTTACTGCCGCAACCTGATCAACAAGTTCGTCTGCGTGTGCGACATGAGCTTCGCTGGAGACGTGTGCCAAACGGACGTAAGCGACATTTACTTCTATGTGGCTATTCTGCTGTGGCAGAACCTCTTCCAGCTGCTCTCCTACCTCATCCTGAGGCTGGACGACGGGCCCGAGGTGGACTGGGGAGCGAACGACTGAGTGTGTGTCTTTAGGACTCAGGGGGCAAATGTTTGTGCATTTGTCTGACTGAATGATGCACAGATTTCTGTGGGTTTTATGTCCAGAAGTGCAAAAATATTTTGTGCCTTAAATACTTTTTTTGCAATTGGCAGCACTTTCTTTATTGTAGGCATTTATATAATCAGATTTAATTTGCCGTTTTGAAAGTTGCTTTGTTTTGTTGATGATGGTGTAAAATTAAATCCAAACAAATGAAAACAAAATGTATCTCATAGAATCAAACCAGTATTGTCCATGCAGTACCTCCAGTGTGGTAAAGGTGATGGTACATATTAAAAATCAACACCAAACTGAGGTCCTGGACTTAACAAAAACACCTTGCCTGTAGTTCAGACATTTCCTCTTTTACAACCACAATTTGGAAAAGTGGGAATAAAAACAAAAAGCAAGGAGTTGCAAATCTCATAACCCATTTCTTATTCACAATGAAACATATTAAACATATCAAATGTTAAAACTAAGACATTGGAACAATTAAAAAAAGGTAATTTTGAATTTCATGGCAGCAACACAGAAAAAAAAAAAACCACAGACGCCATGTTCTTCATAATAAAGTGGAGAAAAAAAGAGATGCTTGACCCTGTCCCAACTTTTTTGAGACATTTTGCTGCTTTAAAATCAAAAGTTATTTTATTTTTTTGTAAAAAATTATAGAATTACTTGTTTAAACATATATGTTTACTATGTTACGCTTATTTGCATCACCATAAAACACATTTTAATGCCCTCTTTTTTACACCACAACCAAGCAAACAACAAAACAACGAGCAGCTGTCCTGTAAGCTGCAATCCATGATTACTTAGCTGCTCAGTCACAGCAGACTGCGCCTGGGAGCTGGACCTAAAATAAGACTTTTCAGACCACAGGAGGCACAGCAATGGACAGAAGGAACAAAATGTTTAATGTGTAGAATCATACAAGCTGTTTAAATGAGAGAATTTTAGCTTAAAGGTCACTTGTATCTTTTAGAATCTACCTAAACTGGCAGAAATCTACTTTTCTGTGGGTCAAATAGTATAAAACTGGGAGCTTTTGTGTTGAAAAAGAAAAGATCCTTTGCGTTCCAAAAAGCCATTTTTGGTAAAACTGAGGAAAATGTTAAAATCTGAGTTATTTATAATGTTTCCTGCTGACAATATCCTGTCAGTCTTGTTTGAACTTGATTTCAGGAGCTCGGTTACGGATGGATTTGTGAACTCTGAAACACAGTGTTGTAGCTACAAAAGCTCCTGGAGGGCCCTGGATGTCTCACCTGTTCTTGATGTGCATTCAGAGCGGAGCGTGGCTGACTGCTGTGTGTTGTTTTGAAACCAAAGAAGTTTTTCTGTCTCTAAAACCTTTCTGTCTGAGCCAAAGATATTTTAAGCCTAAATTCTCCACGGCTCTGGTTGAATCGCGCCTCGAAACATTTCCCTGCATTGTTGTGGTCAACACTGAATCAAACGCGTTCTGTAGGCCTGTCATGTTGGACTACATGTGTGTTATTATTTAACTTTCTGTCCATAACTTCACATTCATTCGTTCATATTCCATCTGTGTGTCTGTCTGTCTTTGTTGTTGAATAAAAAAAAAAAAACAGCCTTCATTTGTCGTCTGTCCTCTTTTAATATCTGAACTCATTTTCTCTTTCATAATCACCCATTTCCCCCGTTCTGATTTCATTTTCACCTAACTGCATGTTAAAGTTTAAATCTTTTCAACAGTTTTCTTACCGTGTGTCTGCTGTAGTCAGGTGGACGCCACGACATCAAACATGGACAGTTAATCCTCTTTAACAAGATGTAGATCCCAGAATAGCCTGAGTTCAGAAACAGTCGTCACGTTCACACAGAGTGAGGCCACAGTCCATCTCCTCTCTACATACAGAGCTTTGAAAATATGTTCACACCACATTTTGTCACATCACAACCACAAGTTTCTATTCATTTGTCTGGGCTTTTATTTGATCGACAGAAACTTGATTTAGAATATTTTACTCTGAGCCTCTGAACTAAAATCCAGGGCAACCAAGTACCTTCAGAAGTTATCTAGGTAGTAAATTAGAGTCCAAATGTGTGTAATTTATTGTCAGAATGATCCCAGCTGTCCTGTGGAGGCCTCAGAGGTTTGTTACAGAACATTAAGGAACAAACAGAATCACGAAGATCAAGGACCACACCAGACAGGTTAGGGATAAAAGTTTTGGGGAAGCTGTTCTGCTCAGATGTGACCAAATTTAAACCTTTGCCTGAAACGCAAAAAGCTATGTGAGTCAAAACACTGCACAACACACCATCCCCGCTGTGAAGCATGGTGGTGGCAGCATCATGATGTGTGGACGCTGTTCTTCAGCAGGGACAGGGAAGCTGCTCAGAGTTGATGTGAAACCAGATGGAGTTAAATACAATCCTGGAAGAAAACCTGTTAGAGGCTGCAAACCTGACTGAGCTTGAGCTGATTTTTCAAAAAAATTCAGTCTCTAAATGTACAAAGCCGACAGAGACAACCCCCAGAATCATGCATCATTTTCCTCCAGCTTCACGATTATACATCCCTTTGTTTTGGAACATAAAATTCCAGTAAAATACTTTGCAGACCGTGATTGTAGTATGAATCCTTTTTCAAGGCGTAAAGCAAATAAAAAATAAAAAAACACAATCCTTCACCCAGTCAGTAGGAAATCTCAATGAGCTCTCAGTTTTAGAAAGAAATAAGTGTTTTTCTTCTTTTTTTTAGTGCATTTAATTGTTTAACTTAATTAAAGCTGAATTAAAGATTAAAAAAACACAAGATTTCGTGCTAAAAAAGACTCAACCATCATGTTAGTGTTGATTTTATGATTCCACCACAACAAAAATTGTTTAAAGCTGCTCCTTCATTAACATTTTAGCGTAAAGATTAAATCATTTGAAGCTGAAAGTGACCATTAACAAAATCACACCTTTTGTAGCCTAAATTAATTTCCAGTTTCTGTCCTCAGATGGGTTTGTTTCAGTGACTGACTAATGCTGTCGTAGGGATTGGAAACTTTTAGTATGTCAGGAAACAGGAAAAACACAAACTGCATGTGGCTCAACCAACCACACGAGCTGCTTCATCAAGTCTGAGTGCACGTGTGTGTGTGTGTGTGAGTGTGTGTCCTTTGCAGGCACAGGTAGCCCTGACGGTGAGGAAACGGGGGGGTAGGAGGGAGGAAATGGGAAGCAGTTTTTCAGTGTTGGCACTGATGTGGCCATCCTTTGAGAGCAAAAAAAGCAGAGAGGAAGAAATCTGCTTTGCCAGCAAAAAAAAAAAAAAGCAGCAGCATCTGGCGCTGAAGTGCAGTTTCAGCAGAGAGCTGGTGGCATTCACAGAAGTTTGGTCTGCTTCACAGAAACGTATGAGGGCAGCTTATCTGGCAGACACACACACACACACTCAGAGCAGGTTGATAGTGCTGACAGCAGGGAAGCATCTCTGCTGTCTCTGTGTGCGAGGCTTCAGGGTGGCCTCGCTGTGCACCTCAGAGACTGGTTAGTTAGACATCTCTGTGTCTGTGTGTGTGGCAGTCGGTGACTGATGGCAGGTCCTGGCTGCAGGCTGCTCCGGCTCGCTTGTGTCACACTCGCTCTGACAGCCAACTGTGCTGCAGTGACAGGTAAGCACTTTCCAAGAGTCAACAAAGAACTTGCAGCGAGGGAAAGAAACTCTCATGTCTAACAGCGTCAAGCACGAGCGCACAAGTTATTTTTTGCCTCGGGATACGGATGGTTGTATTTTAAATTAGAATTACTGTATGTTTCCGTGTTGATTGCTCAGTGTAAAGTTTGCTGACTTCTGAGATTATTTTTGTGTAACCTGACAAGTTCTGCATGAAGCTTTTAGTCCTGGAGAGGCTGTCAGCAACGAATTGAAGTGTTGTGGAGTGAGACTTACAGCTGTTGTGCTGTTGTAACCTTGTAGAAGCCTCTCAGAGACTCACAACTCTCACATCAACGGCAACCAGTGCTGTAAGTGCTGCTCTGCTCTTTGCCGCTGCTTAATGAAACTTTTCAATCACTCCTCATGACGGCTTTAATTGCTGCTGATTTGCAGTGATCGGTGGCAGGAATTGTGTGTTTTTGTGCAGAATCCTGTTGGCTTTAGTTGGTGGTGACAGGGCTGCTTCTGTGTGTTTGTTGTGTGCTTTAAAGGTACTCATTGCAAACTATGAAATAAAACATAAAGAAGGTTATTCTCAGCTATACCAAATGGTGCAATTTGAGTTTCCTCCCGTAGATCTGCAGATATATTGATACGCAATTTGAAATGCAGGTACGCAGTCAATGTAAACAAAGCACTCAGCTGGATCCACTGAAAACCACAGAGGTGAAAGTCATGTTGTTGACCTACTTTAGGCGGGTTGTAGTCTGTGTAGGTAAACAAATACGGCAAAATCAAGCAAGTGTTGAATCCTGGAGAAGACATTTAGGTGGAAGTATAAGAGTAAATCTGCTGCTAAACGCTAAAAATAAGAGAAAAATTCAGTAAGACAACAGTCAAAACCTTTACTCAACAAATCTGAGCATCAATATGTACCAATCCACTGAAATTGTTGGTCTTCTCGAGCTCAAGTGGCAAATTTCATGGACGTTGCCATCGTTGACCTATTTTCAGTCACTTCAGTTGTTTCCATAGATAAACAAACGCACGTTAGTTGGCAGCAGTTCACAGTTTTTTAATTTATTTTAGGACATATCAACCTTTGATATGGAATAAAAAAATTGCAGATTTTGTTTCTTCCTTCATGACTTTTTATGAACCGGTCTTCATGGCGTTGCAATGAGTAGCTTTAAGTAAGAATGGAAGCAGGTTTTCAAAGCCCTGGGATAGAAATCAGGCTCTTCGACTAAAGCTGCTTTTATTCCGACTTTAAAGGAGTCACACGTGTATGTGCCTGTGTGTGTGTGCGCGGGGGAGCTATTTTGGGTGTAAGCGTGTTGTGCCAGTGCTGATGGGATCATCCGGCAGCATCTTGGCTGTGTGTGTGTCTGTTTGTGATCCTTCACAGACGGAGCGTGCTCCATACAGCTCGCGGGTGGCTGCCGTGCTGGCACCGTGTCTGGTGGGCTTGGCGGTTGTGGTGATGCTGGGGCTGGCGCTCGCTGCAGCCAAGCTGCGAGAGAGGCGGCAGACGGAGGGAAGTTTGGGTCCGCGGCGGCTCCGGGCTCCTGGTGGTCGCACCCCACCTGCTGAGCTGGGAAACACATCCATCAGCACTTTGGCAGCTCGTGTGGAGCGCCTGGTATAGTGTGAAGGAGTCATGGGGGAGAGAGAGAGAGAGAAAAAAACATGTGCAAGAGTGTGAGGAAAAATAAAAGCCTTTTTTAAAAATCATAACACTCCTGGTTATTTCCAGTAAATCACCTGTGATCCGCTCTGTCCTTCCAGCTGACCTCTGAAGGTTTGACCTCTGACCTCTTGCTGCCTGTAAGTCTGGTGTCTGTCGTCCTGTTGCTGGTTCTGATCCTGACCTCCGTCGGCTTGGTGGTGGCGCTGAATCGCCGCGCCACACACGGCACCTATAGCCCCAGCAGGCAGGAGAAGGAAGGATCCCGAGTGGAGATGTGGAGCATCACTCAGCCGCCGCCGATGGAGAGACTCATATGAGAGGCGGCGCTGCAGAACACCGAACTGCACTGCTCTGACTTCCTGCAGACACTCATGCAAGAGATAAAAGCTGCACCATCTTCTTCTTTCTGCTGGAGAATAAACTTTTATTTAAAGAAAAAACTCATTATTCTGTATTTTTTATGTTGAGATCAAACACTGGCTCATCTTTTAGCTAATATTGTATGTTAGAATGTGAGTTCATTGTAGGACAAATTGTGATTAAATATAAATTAAAATGCTCAGATTCAGTTCAGTAAAACAGGATTTGTCTTTTTCAGAACTTTTTTGAGTTCTAAGTAACAATAAAAAGCTTCAGCTATTCTAACAACTATTTGTTCATCTTTTACTGGGATTTCTTCAACAAAATTACATTTAAATAAAAAAAAATCCATCCATGCAAATGTATTTATTTCAGGATAATGCAGATTTAACTTTGACGTATTTGTCCCGTTACTGACAACAAACAAGTCTTTGTCAGGAAGGTTTCAGGGTTAGTTTGAACCACATTTTAAAGGCTGCCTTGCATATAAACTGACCCGATAATAACTTTGCCTGCACTGTGTTTTTGTGTGTATATGGTGCCACGATTATTCTGTTTTAAACTGTGAATTCCTTTTTTTTAACCTTGATTTGAACTGGAATGTGTCGCGTATTTAAATTAATTTCATTGTAATAAATCTTGTGTGGAAAGTTGCCTTTTGTTATAAAATATGTGACTCTATTGTAAGTAAATGGCATAAAAATGCACATTCACCATTTTAAAGAGGGAACTCACAATCTGTGTTACCTGCACAGGGATGGATCATCTCACCACCCCCATTAGATTTTCTGACTTTCCATTTAATTGGATGGTTTGTAATTCAGTTCTGACTGTAAAGCACATAATTCACCATAAAATGTGTTTTTTAAATTATAAAAAGGTCCATAAGGTGATGATGTTGCCACTTCATCGTTTACTACAATACATTTTAATATTGCAGATAAAATGTTGAATTAAATGTGGATGTTTAGCTTTTAGACACCAAACTATTTGGGAGAAACATCAACTTTTTTATAGAGTTGTCCTTCTAAGTATCCCAAATGAGGAGATTTGGGGTTTAGGCACTTAATAATTGCAAAAAAGTGGTAAGTATGTATATTCCAGGTTAGTTCCAGGTACATGCTCAGTAATTAACCAGTAAATACCCTTTAAGTACACTTCTTATCTCCCAGTGCATACTGTACCTGCTTATTTTTGTTGTCATTAATAAAGATGGCCTTCTCCCTTTGTTCTGAATTGAAGCCAGAATGTGTTTTTTGGGTGCCGCCATATTTCATTTTTAAAGACTGTCTGTGAACGAGAGACGGGACATCACAGTGTAATGTGACACTTCAAATAAATAACTGAGGATACAGCAAAAAGGTAAGCAAAAAACCTAAAACCTGAACAAATTTATTCAAAGTATATTTGTTACTTATGAGACAGAAAATGTCCCATTCGTTTGTCCTCTACCTGCTTCCGGTCCTGTCTCTAGTTATATCTTGATGGTAATTATAGTTTAGGTACTGGGTAATAAGTCACTTCATAAAACAGCCTTGTCCCTGTTGGCACCACATACAGAACTGGTTTCAGGTCCGACTCGCACCAGGTATGTAATGTGTATTACTGCCACTTTTTTGGAGTAAAACCATCTAAATTGGTCTAAAATTCAGCTGAACGTTGCTTCATTTTAATCTAAATAAGCAATGAGAATGATCAAAGTAATCTCTGAAACTTGACGTTATCTGGATCCAAATGTTCTGGTCAGAATGGAGTCCAGACACGGCTGAGCATGAAACAGTATCGTTTATTTTCAGTTCACAGTGCATACATTGTGTGCAGTTGTACCAAGTTACTCATCAATAGCACATCAGATTGACCTCAGCTGCAATGAGAACATGCAAGTGTGCACACAATCAGAAAAATCAGTAAATGGCGTTACCAAAGAGTTAATCATCATTACAACACCTGAATGAGAGACCGAAGAAGAAAGTAACACTCAGCGTACCGCTTATTACACTCAGGCTGTCGTTTAGTAACGTTTGAGGGAATGCTGGTAATATTCTTTACTTCCTACGTCAGTGAAAGCTGTGACATCATTTGTCATACCAAATGGAGGATAATTACTGATCATTTTATGTTCTTAACGCTCACACAGGTGTCCTAAACCTTAAATTAAAAATTCTTTGTGACTTATTTTTTGCTATCCAAAATAAACGGGGCTGTTTAAACATCCCTAAGCAGCAGCTGTTTATGCGTGTTTTCCCACAGTACTCCACGGTTAGATTTACAGTAGAACAAAAACAGCAGAAATACTCGTTTCTCCACCTGAAACGTGCAGCAGGTGACTCACACAGGACACCGTTCATTTCCGCTGTTTCAGAGACGTGTTATATACTGAACTAACACGAGCACATCTGTAAGAACAAAGACGGAGCGTACAGTACCAACATGCAGATCCAAGGGGCAGTCTCTGCTTTCACTGGGTCCAAACTGTCGAATCCTTCTGCACACGGATGGATGGCTACATGGGACACTTTCTCAATGTTCTCCTCTTTTGTTTTTTTCAAAAATAAAATCTCAAACATTCAAAGCTTAGGTGTCATCTCTTTACAATATACAACACCGATCATATATTATCCATGTAAAATATACTCAAGCCAGAAAAAATACACATCTATTCGATTGAAAATAATTTCTCATCATTATGAAATCAACTAGAGAGAAACTCCTCTGAGGATTTTTGTGAAGACAGTTAACTCTGAGGAAGTTGGTTAAACTTTTGAAAAACAACAACAACAAAAAAAGCACAAATTATACAAATAATTAACCTAAGTACAATCAAGTATCTAATTTACATAAGAAATAAAAGATTGAGAGAAAGACACGGATCTCTTTTTTAAATACAAGAAAAAAAAACACTTAAAGTGAGAAATAAAATCGCTGCACAATCAAAGTACCCACGTTTATTTCAGGTTGGTTTTTTTTTTATGTTTTTGTGATCTAAAAGCCAACTTGTTGAGCTCTACAACTATATCTCTGTCCTCTTCCTGCGTAAGGCACGCCATCACTCCATCACCGCGGTTCATTTAGGAGTTTTCATCTTTCTTTGGGACACGAGGAAAAAATAAATCTGATTTCATTTTTACCGTAGAGGAATTTTAGATTTAACATTTAAACAAACTGTCCTCTTAAGGATTTTTAAAGATTTGCATAGTATACAAGTTTGTTAAAGTGTTTACAGTGAACAAGGCCAGATTAAAGTTTTATTCTTTTTTTTTTTTTAGGGGTGGGGGGGAATTTCCAGGACTGACTCTTGAGCTTTTAGAAGAGCGCCAAACATTTTATGAGAGGATCGTTAATGCAAAGCAGCGCTCGAAAAGTGGAGAAATAGCTGCTGTTAAAGTGCCACACTGGCTGGCGTCTGGCGTAAATCAGAAGAACAACAAACCATAAATGTACCAATCCAAGTGTGTAAAACGGCGTTTTCCCCCCTCTCTTCTCTCTGGGTTTGTGGTGACGCAGAGAAGGACGTGAAGCCACGACTCCTGGACTTCTCTCCACAGGAGAGTCTCTTATAAAAATACTTTAAACCCTGTGCACTTCACATCCAACATAGTGACTCGGAGAGCTGCAGTATATTGCTTCATTACAGTACAATCATCCACCGCTGCGTCACGTTACAGAGCGGGGCCCTTCTAGTCAGACTGAGAGAAAAAGAGACAAAAACTGTCATGACTGTGATGTCTGTCAACAAATCCCACAAAAAGAACAAAGCTAACAATGATCTAACAAACTTTGTCAACCTTGAAAAGTCTACAAAAACACCAAACACATTTATTCCTGTTATTCATGACCCATTTTAAAGTTTCCCTCTTCAGTCGAAGCAAACAGAGCTTGTTTCGGTCCTTTTTATGGGATGTGTTGATCATTATCCTTCAAAGTTCACCTTCTTCAGCTCTTACACTTTCAAACAACTACTCTTAATTTGAAAGGTCGAATCCAGAGTCAGAAGTGCTGAAAGGAGCGAAAGGCAGAGAACCACCAGAAACCAAGACGGGTGATAAAAATAATAAAAAAAAGTGATAAAGTATAAACTGCCTTTTACTGGTCATTTGTTTTAACTGTTTACTATATTTACTTCTTATCAAAGTGACAAAAGTTTCCTGAGAAACCTAAAAAGAGGAAAATACAGACTGAGGTCTCTTCATGCACTTCTTATAATGTAAAATTAATACAGTAAAGCTCATCAAGTTAATTACTCTATCGATGCAAGAAGAATTTTCTTTATTTGCCGTGTTTAAGATCCAAACCTGAATCCAGAGAACCCGCAGTATTATCTACAGATTAAGACATCAGAACAAATCACAGTCCGTTTAAGGCTTTGTGATTTAAATCAATAATCAAACAGAGCACTGATGAGTTTAAAGGCCTGCGTGGACTTCTGCTCTCCTGCTGGTTTTCTTCTCAACAGCTTACAACCAGGTAGTAAGAACTGAGTATTTTTAAACGAATCAATAAGTGCAAACCTTCAGAACACGTGCTGCGTTCAAGTTTTCTCCCTTTTTAAACTGGATCGTCTCTTAATTCTTAATGTATAAAAAATGTACAAATAAAAAGAACCTAAGTGAACTGAAAGCACTGCAAAAGTCTCCATCTTTTTAATTCTGTTTAACTTGTAATTTCATTTGTAGAATTGTGGCTTTGTAAACTAGTTAAATAATATGAAACGCCTCATTTTGACACTTCAGAGGAGTTTCTTGTGTTAAAAATAAAAAACTTCGCTGTAGTGAGATTTTTCTTATTAACTTTCTGATAGGAAGTTTAATTTATCTCAGTTTTAGAGTAATATCAGTAAGATCTTTTAGTAAAAAAACTTTTTAAATTTTAGAAACGAGTATGGACGACAGGGAATTCTGCAGTGCATCTTCCTGCTCTTTGTTCTGTGAAGTTTTATTTATTTTTTGCCTTTCTCAGATTCCTTCAGAATTTTTCCCTTTGAACAGAGTCTTCAGGTAACAGAACGGATCACGCTCTGACAGACAGCTGCTTTTACAGAAATCTTTCCTAGGACTTGTCCGTGGCTTTTCCCTGGACCTGGTGGAGACTGTTGTTGGTGCAGTGGACCTGTGAGAGCGGCAGGCTGCTGTTGAAGCAACACATGGACTCAATCTCCTCGAGGAGGCCTATATCCTGCCCCGCGGCGGGCCCCGAGCCTTTCCCCTGACCCGGGCAGAGGCCGAGCCCCAGGAGCTCCTCCTTGGACACCTCCTTCTCCCACGGGACCTGAATGGCTGCCTGGCTGCTGTTCGTCGGGCTGGCCTGCCCCTCTGGTTGACCCCTGCCGCCCTGCTTCTGGTGGGACTTCTCCTGGAAGGTCCTCACCATATCTTTGGACATCACCCTCCTCCTCTGGATGGCGGTGAACGGGGTCTGGTTCTGGGCTTCTAAAGGCTCCGAGCTGCTCTGAGGGTCTGAGACGGTCCGCGGGTGACCCATTGGCACCGGGGAAGAGTCCGGGTGTGACGCAGGAGCTGGGGAGCTGTAGGTGTGCGAGCGAGTGGGGAACGGGGAGGTGGGCGGGGCTCTACGGGACAGCGAGGGGGAGTCAGAGAAGTGGTTATTTCCTGGCTGTTGTTCTGCAGGATGGAGGTGGGGGTCCAGGCTGGACTTGGAGATGTCAGTATTCTGGGCAGGGGGTGCAGCTGTGCTGAGGGGCGCCGCAGGAGAAGCTGGAGGTTTTTTTGACACTTTCATGCTGCTCTTGGTGGGTTGTCTCCGTGGGGAGGGGGGGAGGTGTTTCCCATGGACGGCGCTGTCATCCTGGCCCATGTTCCACCTGCCGTGCTCCCCTCCTGCACCACAGCTGCTCTCCTCGGCAGGTCTGGACTCACCACACGAGGGGGGCTTTGCCTTGTAAAGGTGAAATAAGAACACAGTTTTATTAAAAAGAAACCTACTTTTCATTTTAAATGCTTATACTGTCTTTCATGCCATTACCTAAGTCTGAAACAAATGAACTGAGGTTAACACACATTTACTGTCATTACAAAAAGGTGGTACTTCAAGAAAATCAGCTTTTGCTCCACCTTCGACATTAGGGGTCCCCAGTCCTGGTCCTGGACTGTCCTGCATGTTTTAGTTGTTTCTCTGCTCTTCAGCAGGTCTTCAAGATCTACAGAAGCCTGTTAATCACTCATTTATTTTTAAAGCAGGGAAATGACTCAAACATGCAGGATGGTGGCCCTCCAGGACCAGGACTGGTCATCGGTTCTACATAAACAGAAAAAGGTTCTGTGGCAAATTCACCGGACAGCCACCATTACAGGAGGGGTCTCTTTCTTTATGAAATCACTAATTTAGAGTTAAACCTAAATCATTTTGGTTTTAGAAACCCCTATTTTCTCTTTGAACATATTATTCAGATTACTATTTTAATCCTTTTAAATGCAACTTGTTTATTAAAACTATTATAAATCTATTAGTTGTTTACAGCTAATATTTTCCTAATTTCTCACATCTTGGGAGTGAGAATAAATCCAACAACTAATCTATTTTATAAATCTAAAAGTTTTTTTCCCTTTTAGAACTATGGTTCTGTCTTCATATTTCGCTCCCAAGGAGCCAGACGGTTTTGTAATCTTGATCAATAGTTCTGGAAGTTTCTCTTCAAACTTTGTCTGCTTTTTCACTCATATAAAGTTCCAGTTTCACTCATAAAGTTCAGGTCAGAAGAAGTCTCAGGCTTAAAAACAATCTACAGCAGATGAACAGTACCTGAAGGTTCGGTCTTTAGGAAAATGAAGATACCTGAGAAATACATCATCTTCTGCACGATGACTTTTCAGCTAATAGCTCGTTGGGAATGACCTTGAGGAGCTTTCTCAATTGAGAAAAGCTCCTCGGATGAGAAGCGAAACGTCTTCAGCTACAGAATAGAAGTCCAGTTGTTTTTATTTTTTAACTTTTTTTGAATTTCTTTCATACCGGAGCTTTGTAGTCCAACTCATCCATGGACCTGAAGAAGTCCAGGCTCTTGGCAGTGCTGAGTTTCCCTTCCTCCATTGTTGTGGTGGTCAGAGAATCCAGGATTTCCTCCAGCAGGTTCATCTGGCCCGAGTGGGACGAGTCCATTTCCAGCGCTAAAGTGTCCGAATCGTCGCTGTCCTCGGTGTAGGAAGGAACATCCCCGCTGTCCTCAGAGGAGATCCTGTTTTTAATGGGGAGGGATCAGCAGTGTTTAATTAACTCTTTAGGTGTCTGTGCTTACACATGAAGATTATTTAAAGAGCTGAAACATATGTAATGTGAAAAGCTCAACTTGTGCGGTTAATAAATGAGTCCACTTGGGGGCAGTATCATCATAAGCAAACAAAGATTTTGTTTGGCCAAGCACTTCTCCACATGAGAACAACTTTTGGATCAATACACCAAAGTTCCCCCATCTTGGCACATTTGATTATATTTAAAAAAAATAAATGAAAGTGCTTTCAGCTACTCACTTGCTCACAGTGTCATCATCATCATCGTCGAGCCGGTAACCAAGATCTCGAGGGCCGACGCTCATGGGAGACTTGTTGAAGTTCTGCTGTTAATGAGACGAACAAAACAAGAGGATGCAGTTAGACACAGAATAACATGATAACAACAAAAAGTGGACCCGGGGGAGTTTAGTTTCAGTGTGATCATATAAAACTCCTGACAACCATCGAGTCCGGGGAGAGTCAGGGTTCTGCAGAGAAGCAGCTTCTCATATAACTATGATTCACCAGAAAAAGAAAAAAAAATGAAGGTCTGTGTCAGGTGGGCTAACTAAAGCTTGTTTTAATGAGTCGAGACCCTGAGGGTTGAGATGAAATTTGTCAAATTTGGGTCTTTAGGGATAAAAAATCTTTAAGATCCCCTGCAGTAATTTGCCAAACTCAGCATTCCATGTAAACTAAAAGGCACTTGAGCGATACGATGTGGGTGACTACATCGATCATTTGCATTATGGCACCAGCGCATGTGATTGTATTTGTCACTGCAGAGGGCTGAATGATCAGTGCGCGGCGCAGTTGTCTGACACAGTGGGTTTTAATAAGCCACCTGTGTACCGTGTTTAATGGGCGGGTTAAGGAAGAGACAGAAGCTTTACAGAGCAGGGCAGGACTCTCCCCATGGGAGCCCAAATCTGCCCCAGGCCACTTATTAACATACCTTCCACTACAACGCACATGTTCCTCGCACTGTGTTCATGTTCACTGATGTTAACACTATCTCTCATTTTCTAATTTACACTCTTTGTTTTTTTTTCCCTGCTCACTCCTTGTGTCTATTTCCTTTTCCTCTAACTGTCCTGCAGTTTCTTTCATTAAAAGAAAAAGCACTCATAAGGTACCTTTATCATAATGGCGCTATTAAGAATGAATTTAGCAACGTTTTCTCCCATTTTTTATGCTTGTTCAGCTCCGGCTCTTTAATTTTTTATGCAACGTTACGCTGGAAGCTCTGAGATGGAAAAACCAAACCTCATCACTAAGAAAAAAAAAACTAAGAGTGAGCAAAGTGCGAGGCTTAAGTTAAAGAAATCAAGAAAGTTGTGTTGTTAAGTTCTGGTTTTGGATGTGATAAAAAAAAAAAAAAACAGCAAAAAGTAAACCGAGGAGCAGAGAGGAAGAAAGTGAATGAAAAGTGGAAGAAATGTAGCGAGGTGAGGAAAGACTCCTTAAAGCCTTTACAGAAATGTGCGTGTGTGTGTGTGTGTGTGTGTGTGTGTGAGTTGCAGGGGGTGACGACTGAAACCATGAACCAAGCTGGTCTTGATTAGTCGACACAGTGCCAGTCAGACAGGCGGAAAGTAACGTGTGGCTGGGCTGGCCTCATTTAGGGCCTGTGTTTGACCACGGAAGACACACACACACACACACACACATGCAAGCACACTCTGTCACATACAAAAAAACCACAAAGAGTTAAAGTGCCACTTTTTCCATAAAAGTCAGCGAAGGAGATGTGTGCAGTAGCCACTTAAGCCTCTCAGCCATTGGGCTAAACATGAACACATGTGGCGCCGCTGCTGATTGGCCGATCTGCTCCCCTTCCATGGTAGCTTGGAGCTATAATGAAAGAGATTTCAGAGGGGCTCGGGCCTGGGATCCCTAAACAGCCTTTAATGGATTCCTGTGTCAAGGCAGTAAATCTGGGGCCGACGCAGGCCGGCAGAGCGGAGATGCACCTGTGAGACACTTGGGGAGGGTCTGCTCTGGACACAAACACCACAAGCACATGTGTTTAGTAATTACGCTGCAAACAGTCACTCAGGCTCTTCGTTTGAGCGACGAGGCTACGTTTGAGGCGGCGGGGGCCCCTCGTCGAGTCTAGGTGTTTATTAAATCAAGGTGAACCCAAACACAACCGGACGCAGGTCATGAAGCCCGGCTCTCTGATCTCGGTTACAGCTTTGGTGTCGTCTATCTGACAGGAAGTTCCACAGGGAGCAGTAAATGGATGGCACCTCACTTCACAGCTTTATCAATTTGTCATTCTCTCTCCTCACTGTGACCCTACAGAGCAACATTTAGGATCAAACTGATTACAACTATAAAGCATTTTAAAATGAAAGCACCAAACTTGAAACAGCGGTTATCAGTTATCTAAAAAAAACAGAAGAAAAAAAGCTCAATGCATTGCATTAATGTAGTTAATAAAACGCACCACACATACATTTTCAGTGAATATGTTGTGCTTCTCACATTTATATCATCATTTATCCTGACTATAATGGTTCTCTGAAGAAGTAAAGACAAACAACTACAATAAGTCAACAACAACAAAAATATAGAGACGTTCACAATGAGAGATTCTCCCCTGCTGACTCTGTGACAGCTCTGTCACCATCCCACATCTCCCCAGGCCTGACAGGACAGTGGAGGGCACAAAATGGGAGAACAACAGATTATCATACTGCTCCTTCATTAGTTTCTCCCTGTCGGCTAATGGGAAGCTGAAAGGTGAAAATGAAAAAGCGATTCTCGCTCCATGCCTCTCCTGTCTCTCGTTTTCTCCCTCCGTCACTCTGCTGCCACTGACAGATGTCACCGTTTCTGTCTGTCTGTTTGGCTCCACGGCTCCTTCCTCCCCGCCACGTCGCCACGAGTGAGACCGCGCAGAGTGAGAGCGCAGACAGCGAAGGAGTCAGAAAAAGATGCTACAGTTATTTCAGTAACTCCATCCGGTATTTTTTAATATGTATATGGAAAAGATTTGACATTTGGGTTTTTTTATGCAAAGTGGAGAAGGTGAACTTTATAATTTACATGTTAATTATATTATGCAGCTGGTTAAATATTCCAGACCCATGCTTCCTAATCCTCAGATTTATACACCTGATTTGATTTGATTCGTGTGGTTATGAGGGGAAATCAGTCATTATCGTCCACTACAGTAGCTGCATTAAGAGAAACAAACTTTCCCTGCTCTTGTCTTCCTTCCCTGCATGACCAGTTATGCGGAACGACGACGTGTCTCTGCATCAGGGCCAAACACTGGTGGACTTTAAGAGCCGGTCCTACATTTTAGATGGTATTTCTGATCTCACAGCTTGGCAGTGTGTGTAAAGAGATGCTGGTTAAATGCAAACAAACCTTGGGGAGAAGCGAAGCCTTTACATATAAACAGCCAAGTTTATGTTTGCCTGTTTAAAAGGGAAAGGAGAAGAAAAAAAAAAGTGTTTTGGGAGAGATTCACTGCTCCTCTGTCCAGCTGGCTGTTCCTGAAAGGTTTGCTTCAAAATTATGGAAATGTAAGGGAAGGAGAGTGTCCGTTCTGCTCGTTCTGTCAAACTCTTACAGCGAAATGACCAGGTGGTTTTTCTGAGACGGTGCAGTACTGCAAATCCACCAGGAGGTGGCACTTTAGTTTCAGAGAGGAAGGCTGTCTGTCCCTGAGGAGAGGAGAAACTGAGCAAGTGGAGGACAACAAATCCATACAAATACCCATGAAAACACGTCAGCTATGGACAGAATTGCTTGGTTTAAGGCAACCTGTAAAGCATCCTGACTGTCACTTTACCATTTATTCAAAAATAAAAAAATTAACCATTACCAGCATAAATAATCAAACATGTTTTATAATCTCCAATTTGACAATTTATTGTGACTCTCCGCATACTGTCAGAGTTAAAAGCTTTTTAACACACACGCTGAATGCAAATAACTCTTTCTGCATTGCATTAGGAGCAAATCATCTTCATGACAAATCCTTTTTTTTTATTAAAACCATGTTATTAGAAGATTTTGAACAAAACATCAAAAACATGAGTGTACATATGTGACCACTGGTCATGAATAAGTGAGTTAACTGAAGGAAGAACTCACTGAAACATTCACAAACATACAGCAACCTTTAAACACTCAAGATTTTTTTTTTTTCCTCCCCCGTTTTACATCTGTGTTCACCCCCTGGTTCTCCTCAACCCCGAGCTGCTCTCCAGGCTGGCGTCCCCTCCTACCTCACCAGGTGAAGAGTCCGGAGCCTGGGGCTGAGCCCGGCCGCAAGCCTGCTGGCTGTCATTGTCCATAACACTGTCCCAACCTCTGCTCTCCTCTGTGCTCTTAACAGCTGTCATTCTGTTGCTTCCAACCTGAGGCAAATTGCAAAATGCATGCCTGTTTGTGCACACAGAGTCCGCACGCTCAATATTTCTTTGTAATAAAAGGCCGGGCTGCAGACTTACTTTGCATTTGCAGCACAACGGCACATCAAATACGCACCCAAACACAGAGAATAAGCTAAATCCTAAACATAAGCTGGCGCACAAAAGCTTCCAGAACTTGTTTGTTGCATCGTACAGGAAGAACTCAGTGATTCGCTTCGGTCTTGTTCTCGTCAAACGGATTACTCCTACATTCTTAATCAACACACTCACCAAACACTACAAATAGCCCACATTGCCGGACACTGCTGAAACGTGAATGCATGTGACTTTGGTGCACAAGTTGGCTGATCAAACAGAAGATGAATTTCATATCTCAGATTATTTCCCTGTGATTAATTAAAGGAGCTTCACCAGGATCAAGGACAGACACGAGTTTGCTTTAAAAAAGAAAAAGAGAAATGATGGAAATGCAGACGGCATTTTCTTTCCTACATATGGTTGGGATGTCTCCAATTTTTGGAACTTTTAATGAATAAATGCTAAAACTGCCTAGCTGGTAAATAAATTAGCCTCTTGGTTAAAACACAAATTACTCTCTTAAATTTTAGTGGTGTGTCAAAACTTTAGAGTCTATTCCATGTATGGCAGATTACATACGCATAACTGAGAAAGTAAAAGTATTTAAATCAAAATTAAAAGGAAAACAAAACAAAATGTAGGTGATATGCTTTGGTGAGGACAATAAAGTAGATAAACGAAGCTTCTGAAGCAAAGTGTTTGAAGCTAAAAGGCACTTTTTTTGGTGCTTTGTTAAAATTTGTTGCAATAGGAAATGTTTCTAATATTCACTCTGCATGGACAGAGATTAAATCCCAAAGGTTAGGGCTTTTTTTAAATAATGGGCTAAGAATGAGGTTTGATCCAGCAAAAGGGAGTCTGCATGAGATATTTGTAGGTAATTTCACTTAACCTTTATTTAACCGTTTTAGTCCCGTGAGATCAGTTTCTCGAAGAGAAGGAACACCTGGTAGAGACAAAGGTGGGCAGAACAACAGTAAGAACACTGTACAGGAAGCAAACTCAGAGAGGAAAAATAAAGACAAAAGGTGAGAAACACAAAGAGACGAGGAACAATGGCTGTTTTCACCATCTGAAAGGTACGCACGCTGCGTGATAAACAGTCAGGTGAAAACAAATAAACTCGAGAAAGTGTCTCCTTCAGGAAGACATCTTTGTCAAATTAAGAACTTGAAAGAACAATCTGCAAAAGTAATGCTTTTTGTGATTTTGTGTGAACTTCTGTTGTAAGTTTCCAAGTAATTTATAGAAGAATGAGCCTTAAAATTCACAAAACGGAGCAAACATTCACAATTTCCAGAACATTTTTTTGGTTTCGATCTTTCAGACGTTAGCAAACGCTGACGAGTCGTAATTTATCAAGGCCCTCATTTTCCTGGAATTACAGTTTTAGCTGCAGTTGACAGGAAATAATCAAACTGTAGACACAAAAGGTTGGTGTGCTCNGGGGGGGGGAGATTTATCTGACAATGTTAAGAACTGTAAGTAATGTTATGAAGGCAATAACAAGAGAATGAGATGAGCAGTGTGTCTGATTAAGGAGAAAGTGATTGACTCCATGTAAACACACACAAAAGCTGTGCTGTGGGATACGCGGTCCTGCGTCCCGCCTGTCCCTCCTCCAGTGGTCTCCGGGGACCTGTTACTGTGGCAATGAGCAGGCCTCAATGGCATGAACAGGGGTGTGAGTGTGTATCCTGAACCCGGTGTGTGTGTGTGCATGTTAACAGTCAATCTGTGTGTGCACCGGCTCGAGGGGGGAGGGAGGGTGTCCGAGGAGGCCTTTAGAAAATCCCTAATTGCCGTTCTTCTCCTCTCCCCCGGCCGTCACACCTTCCCCGCGCTAAGACTTTCCAGCCTCATCACACACACAGGAAACACAACACTAATTAGACACAGCACAACCTCTCCTAATCACACCCGTCCACGGCTGTGACCAAAATGTCAGTGTGTGCATGCAGGCATGTTTTTTTTTGTGTGTGTATGTGGTTTTTAACAGAATTTGGAGTCCACTTACATTTAAAAATAAGAGGTGGAAAAGCTCCAGCTGGTACTACAGAGGTGTAGATACGAGGTGGGAGATTATCCAACCAGAATCCCCGAGGCTGTGTGCATGAGTTTAGTACAGAAGTGTGTAATTATAATAGCATGAAACTAAACTTCCTACACTGAGAAATACATGGGAACTTTCTCCATTTAAACTGTGCTATAGTCTTGTTTTAATTAAACCAGGAAACATTTTTAACTCTCCTCATATATTTACTGATGAATGTGTATTTTTTTTGTGATCCTGCACGTGCTTGCACATCACACTCCGGCTACGCACAGAACAAAGATTTTTTTTTTTCTTTTGGCTTTCCACTTATGGCGCACAAGCAAATTCTTCAGAGGAAATGCTGACCAGCAGATGAGTTGCTTCAACTGTCCGTGCTGTTCAGAGGAAAACACTGAGCGTACAACAACAAGATCGTCGAAAGAGAGGAAAAAAAAATGCTTATGATTACATTTGGAACCCTGACAAACTACTGTACTTCCAACAGAGAAAGAATGAGGGGGGGGGGGTGTGTGAAGAGAAGAGATGGCAATAAGAAGAAGAAAAAAAAAAGATCTGAAGAGCAGAAAATGTACGGAAAAGAGTTGAAGACTGAATCCATGACGGTCAAGAGAAAACTGAGCTACGGTACGATCAGTTGGTGTAAATGTAGTTAACTCCTTTACTGTGGTGCATCTGTGTGTGTGTGTGTGTGTGTGTGTGTGTGTGTGCGTGCTCATTGTACCCGTCTCATCTTCTGCAGTCTCCTTGGAGACAGGCTCTTGGTGCTGGTAGGAGACCCCGCGCAGACTGACATCCCGTCTTCGTCTTCTTCCTGAGAAAGAAGATGAATATAAATCTGAGACGTTCTGTCTAACGAGTGATCAATCCCAACTAGAAGGTGTGCATTTCCAAACTAATCAATGCATCGTTCTGTTCAGTTGGTTCCTATTTGTATTTAAGATTTTTTCCCTCACAGGTTGAAAGACTTTCATCGCTCTCTGAGCCATCTACCTCGGGTTGTGTTTGGTGAAAGCTTCTTTAATTACAAAGAACATTGTTACTGCAGATTACCTGCATCTTTCTTCTTTCTGCTGGTAATACCTTTTAATTAAACAGATCTGTGATAAAAACAAAAATAGGGAAGCACAATACATAAAAACCTATCGTCATTGCTCTATCAGTGTGCCACGTATGGATACTGCAGAGGAATGCTGGGGAGTCTCACGGCCCTTAATGCTCACATCAGATTTAGATGATAGTCATTAAGATGCTAAAACTCAGAGTTGTGAACGTCATAATGACACAGAGATTTCTAATATATCTAATTACATGCAGCCCTACAATGTGTTAGAGCTAAAATCAAATGATTTAAACTGAAATCTAAAAAAACGATTGCATTGAGGGCTGTTTTTGTCAATAGAAATTCTCAATAACTCTGGTTTTATTTTTTAAAACGTGTTTTATTCAAGTTTCAAAAGCATCACACTTAATGACAAACCGTGAACAGGTTGTTTAGGCAAAACTCTGCAGCTGGTGGACAAAAAAAAGAGAATCTACAAATTAATTTCTCTTCTGCATGAACAGGAAATCTGTTTCACTTCAAACAACAGATTTCTTCCTGTGTGTTTGCGAGTGTGAACACGGTGCAGAGCGGCGCCCTCTCTCCTCTCTTTCCCACTGACACATCAAACTGCTATTGCCTTATCAAATCCATCAGGCTTATGGAAACATACACCTCGTTACATTAGCTTTGAGGAAATCACAGGTTCACTGATGAAATATGCAGACAATAAAAGAGAGAGAAGGGCTGGGGTTTCGCATGACATGACAGGCCATAGCCAGAGGGGCGCTAGTTAAAAATGTACAGCCCCGAACAAAGCGCTAAGCAGGCTTCAACAGTCATTAAAAGGCCCCTACGTCAGAATCACACACTCCATGTAAAGCAGCCTTGCTGTCTGTTTCCATGAGGGAGGCATGTGTCTATCTGTGTGCCTCTGAACAGAGTTGTGTACACGTGTGTTGGCATGCTCTGCAAAACGTGTCAGAAAGGTGTGAAGGTTCACGCAGCTCACCCTAGCTTTGAGTCTGCCCTTAATGTCCCGAATGCCCCTCTTGGCATGAACCTTGGCCTAGGAGGGGGAAAAACACACACACACACACACACACCCAGACAGATTACTAATCAAAACATGTTGCATTAACATTCTGATCTGGTTTCATGTAACATCAAGAAATGCTTTGATCCTTGTGGCAAAAACACGCAGACAAAAGGCGGGATAAGAGAGCTTCGCAGACTAACAGGAGGCGATAACATGAAAGGGCACCCTGACCACCTATTGTACAGCAAAGAACGACACAGAGCTGCTCATCAAACATTCACCAGCCATGAACACTGCTCCGGAGCTCCACAACCAATTATTACAGACATGGTTTGAAAATGACTTCTTTTTTTTTTTTTTAAATATTCAAGGATACCAACGTTTCGCTCCGTAGAAAAACCTCATTTGTGGTCTGCTGCCAATATTTTTGGGAATTCGTATTTTTGCATAGAAGAGAGCAGAATTAAATACCTTTGACACAGATGTCTTGAAGAGCGCTCCTCCTTTCTGTAATAGAAAAAACCCAGATCTGTGAGTCACTTAAAGATAATTGGAGTAAATTTAAAGACACAAAACGCACATAAGTACTCCATCACGGAAATACTGAACTGGAATACTATTGTTGACTGGCTTTTACTGGTTTAAAAAGGTTCAAGGTTTAGAATATAGAGTTTGTTGAACCAATAAAAATTAAAGACTTAAAAATCACATTTATAAAAGTCGTCAAACGCTTCGTAACGATAGTCGCAGCTCTGACACATTCTGTTGTTTCTACCAACTCATTGCAGCCAAATAAACATAAAAAGGCCAGATCTAACATTTCACAGTTGGTGTAACAAAGCCATGAACTGTCAGCAGGACTGAGGCAGGATTATATCGTTCTGATTGGTCAGGACAGATGGGAAAATGTGAAAAACAAACAGAGCAATCCTAAAAATATCCTTTACGTACACTTCTGCTTGTTTATAACGTCTACCTGGAGAAAATAATGGTGTAAAACATGGAGGTGAAGGATAGAAGAAGTGGAGAAATACAAGCTCCAGTGATGCAGATGTTGCTTTTTTTCCTGCCATGATCTTTGATCTTTTTCTGTTGAATACATTGAATCATAGTCTTAACCTGAAACCAACTGTGCATCTGTAAGTTTGGAAACTAGTTAACCACTAACACTTCACAAATTAACCAAGGCGAGCTTAAAAATGTCTGTCAAGAGGAGGGGGAGGGGGACCTTTTCAATGAAAGATGTGGCTAACGTGATCATTCCAAAGACCTCAGTCTGTCGTTGGTACTGAAGCACCAAATATGCTTCAACCAAGGAAACATTTACATCTTCTTTAAAATGAACAGCCTTGTCATTAATCTAGAATCATTTTCTGACAGCTGCTTTCAAACAAGCCCTTTAAATTAAAAGTTGCCACAGAGCGTCCTGCTTCAACAGAACTAACCCTTCTGGTTGTTTTACAGCCACCAATGTTTTTCCATCAATGTTAGATTGGTAAATCAATCAATCTTTACTTATAGAGCACTTTACACACCCAGAGTGACCGAAGTGCTGTAAGGATTCATAGTTTAAAACAAAACCAATAACCAGTCACAACAACAGCAATAAAAGTTAATAAGGTGATCTGCATTCTGTAGAGCTACCAAAACTCACACATCTGACCATTACAGGGAAAAGGTTGAAATCTTGAGACCAGAAGATTTCATGCGACACGAGGTTAAACCAATAAAATCAGCATTGTGTCATCTGCAGCGAGGCACTTTAACACTTCTGAAAATAATAAATAAGTAAATCAGAATTGATGCCACAATTTCTGTCCTCTGCTCCCCGTCTTTGTGGAAGAGCTGAAACCTGAGCTCAGATTCAGTTTTAATATGATGCACATTATTCCTAATACCGTCTCTACTATTACCATAAAATAAAATAAAAAACTCAGGTGATATTTAAAATCCATCCAAGCTTCTGCATCTGTCAGTGGTATAGTAACAACGGCAGAGAATGGAGCTGATGGAGAATAAAGTCTTTCACTGATCTGCGGTAAATTGAGCATTTCATAGCATTCAAGGAGTTTCTTTTTTTTTAAAAGAAGCCTAAAACAGTGATGGAAAGGACTGTATGAGATTAATTCATACTTTGAGTTTAGCAGACTGACATTAAGAACCTCTCTCTCTCTCTCTCTGCCTTTCTTCTTTCTTTTCTGAGTTGCCGTTTCTTTCCTTTGCCGTCTCTCTGTTTGGTCTTTAGTGTAAGCACAAAACGTCGACTAAACGGCTAAACAGAGTAAATGGCAGGCAGCGTTTCAGAAGTTGGCAGAAAGAGAGGAGGAGAGGGGCCGAGGTGAAGGCCTCTCTTATAGATCCCTGTCAGTCAGGAAATGTGAACTTTAACAAACCTTTGAAGATCACTCTAGAGAACTAATTCAGCCTTAGCTGACGGCATGGGGAGATAGGGAGGGTGAGGGAGGAATAAGGGGAGGGGGGAGGGGTGACGGAGATGAAAAGAGGGGGAGAGATAAAGACAGATAGATACGGGAAGGAAAAGGATAGGAGGGAAGAGTCTGAAAGAGATGAAGGAGGAAGAGATGTATGTTCTTGGGTTGGTTCAGCGGCGTAACGCCTGTGTTTGCTGCCAGATCAACATGTCATGTCGAAGGACGTCTTGTCACGTCAAATCACTTCTGTCTTCCTTCCTGTCTGTATCCACTGTCCTGCTGCACGCGCTGCTACACACACACACACACACCACACTGCACAAGCTGGATCTGTACATTCAGGCAACCCCTTCGTTCCAAAGGCAAGACTTCAAACACTGAGTTGTGTCAATCACGGCTTCAATTAAATATAACTCAGGAATAAAATGAATAAAACCCAACTCATAAAATCTTTTGGGTACAACAGGAAGGACTTTCCGTAAATACCTTCACAGTGTGCATCCATTGCTGGTACGACCTTGAATTACCTGAAGCGATGTATGAAAGAAAGAAGATATGAATTAATCATTTTGGACTCAGTCGCCCAGTACTGTTATGATGATGCAGAAATAACTAAATCTCAGTGGGACACAATCTCATATCAAGACAAACAGATTACTTAGCAATTCATTTGACCAAAATATGAAGTGGAAAAAAAAACTCTGAAATGTGGAAATAAATTTTATTTTGAATTCATCAGAAGACTGACATGGTTTGGGAGATTTAAGAGCTGAACTGGATATAAACTGCACATACTTAGTTTAAATTTAAGGAAAATTTTTGGGGTCAAACAAGAATATCAAGATAGATCAAGATATTTCAGTAGCCATCTTCAGTGGCTGTTTGTCTGTCCATGCATTAATTTTCTTTACCCAGGTTTGCATGCAGGGTCACAGGGAGTTGGTGCCCATCTCCAGCAGTAAAGAGGTGGGGGACACCCTGGACAGGTCAGCAGTCCATCACAAGACAAACAAGACAAACAACCATTCACGCTCGCTCTCGCACCTTGTGACAATTTACTGTAACCAGTTAACCTAACGTGCATGCGTTTGGTCTGTGGGAGGAAACCGGAGTACCTGGAGAAAACCCACACATGCACAGGAAAACGTGCAAACTCCACACAGAAAGGCCACAGCCGAGTTGGAACATGAATTATTTCTGCTGTGAGGCGGCAGCTCCAACCACTGCAGCACCATGCCAACCCACAGAGCTAAATGTTGGCAAATAAGGGCATAAAGGGGCGAAAAACTGGCAGAAGATGGATATAATTTCTTCTCAAGCCTCTTTTTGGTTGACTTTCTGTAGCAAAATGTGCTTTTCTAAACATTTTACTGCCTGTAGTACAGAAAACTCTGATTCAAACAGAAAGCTCAAAGGCCATTCAAAGAGACCGTGATGTCAACATTTCATTTCACAGTTTCAGTGTTGATGACATTTCTTCACAGTCATTTAAGTTCCTGCTTTAGTCAAACGTTTTTAAAGAAATCCAGCCAGTTATCCAGCTCTCATTCAGTCATTTAGCTAGAATTTATGCCACGACACTTATGACTATTGAAAATACTTTAGGCAACAAACTGGACGAGTCAGTACTCACTTCTGCAGAAGCCCCCCTCTGTGATCTCCTCTTCAAACATGTCGGTGAAGCCGCGGCCTGCGTTCAATTTGGCCAGCCGTCCGTCGATGAACTGCAACCATAAATTACAAGATGCTTATTAGAGTCTGCAGGAGGAGTGAGGCGGGGGGTGGACACAATCACATACACAAATTCAAACACTTCAACCGCAGGGGGGGGTGTTATTAATCCTACGTGACGGAAACTAAAGCCAAGATTAGGTGGGCTGCAGGTAATGGGGATTTGTTAATGTGGAGCAGGTGAGGGATTAGAGCAGCAGACTACTTTCTGCACACTGTCTGCGACATGAGGAAGTTTCATTTCCTCTCTTTGTAACATGCAGCACATAAAACTCCCTGCCATAAATATGGACTTAACGGACAAGACGGCAACAAGTTTCATGAGCACGGTGACAAAAGCACATCAATATGATTTTCAAGCATCAGCAAACTCAAACCGTAAAAAAAACATGACTTAACAACTAAGATTCATGGAACTGAATCCTGTATTCTTCAGATAAAAAGACACAAAGGTTAGCTTTTTTAACAGGGTAGGATCAAATCAACGCTACAATAAAAGGAAAGAAAAAGGGTGTCACTCTCACACTAGTTTCACACTAGTTACAAACACACTGAAAACTTGTTTGGAGCATTTTCACCATGAAAACAGATCTGGTGCCTCAACCCGTGCAGGTTACAGCCTTACACGTTTGTCTTTGTCATCGTCTCAAGTCAATGTTAGATTAAGAAAATAAAAAAGAAGAAATATTTCTAATAAAAAGAAAAAAGAGGGGGTTCCCAAGCAATAAAAACATTCATATACATACATACTTTGGTCTACAGGGTATTTTATTTTGAAAAAATGACCACCTTCTGACTCAGTTACAATTATTTTTTCTGTATTAGCAAACCTAGCAACAACCCAAGTTAAAATGAGTAAAAAAATAAATAAAAAACCTCCCATAGATAATTTCTTTTTCTTCACGAGTCTGTGGAAAAGTTGTCTTGTATGAAAACGTTTAGTGATGCAAAAATGGTTGGGCACTGCTGTTTTAAAAAAAAAAAAAAAAAAAAAGGAAGAGAATCTTAAAATTCTATTAAAACATTAATGTACTTTTCCCTTCTAACTAACCCCAACCACAAAAAGCACAAGTTACCGAGCCTCCTGAGCCATTACTGACAGTATTTAAAAACATCTGGATGCTAATCATGTCTTCTCATCAAAAGCCAGAGCTACTTTTTGACAACACCTCCAACTTTTAAAACCTTATTTTAGGTTTTTATTAATAAGTTCTAATCAAGAACTTGACAGCAACACATTGTTGGATCAGTTTTTTGTTTTTTTCCTCATGTTTTTCCTGCAGCAATCCTCCTCCCCCCACCGTGTATCTGTGTCCGCAGTGTAACAGCAGTACCGGCTGTTCGGGGGTGCGTGTCCTCAGGGACAGTCTGCTAACTAGCGACCGACACGGCTACCCGCTCTTCTGGTCAGGAGAGCTGGAAAACTAATCATTAGATCATTTTAATGAGAGGTGAGACCGCGGCTTCCGTCCACCGCTCGGCTACATGGCTGGCCCAATTAGCGAAGATAATCAACCCAAATCATCACCTAGCCCGAGCCTCCACTTAAACACCCCCCCTCAAACCCCAGCCAGATTACCTGTCTCACTGTGGGGCTTTAATTGGACATTACTCAAGAATGGCAGACTGTGATCACAAACATGCAAACCAACACACGCATAATAATAAAAAAAAAAAAAAAAAAAAAAACCCTCACCATGCTGCTACATCCGCACACTTACTGGCACAAACACATGACCAAAAGGCAAGGGGTCATTCTTCCTTTTTAAAAGAAAAAAAAAAAACATTTAAAATAAAAATGTTTCATCCAAAATGGGGTCGGGTTTATTCAGATCATTAAAAGCCATTCAATTCTGTCAAAATTTGTATTTTCAGGCCTAAATATTTTAATATTTTTATCTGAACCGATGCAGACTCGAAGTAAATAACATGTGAACACAGTGAAGCAACACCTGGAGACAGAACCTCCATCATCTCCACATCTGTACATGTTTCATATCACATGTGGCGACCAGCAGGCTAACCCATTCATAAAGTCACGCACCGTGATCCAGTTTGGTTTAGATTTGGAATTTCTTTAGCCAGAAACTGGGTTAGGAATCACCTGGGGTTCATTTAAAGATACATGCACATAAATGAGCCGAAATATTTTCATATTTGAGGAATCCCCAAATGTGGCGTTAGACTTGGGAAAGGAAGGGAAGCCTGAGGAGCGAGTGGAAACTGTTCTCAGCGCTGCCATGATTAATATGCTGGGAGACACGTCAATCAAGCCTACAGAAATATACTGTATGCCCTAAAATGTATTAAAACTTTTAAAATAAAGTATAAAATAATCAAATATATTCATTGGCAGATATTTGACGTATGCATTTTTTGTGGTTCTGTAAGTTCGTTAATATGGGTTGTTGTGAAAACTTTGTTTAATTGATGGAAAAACCAACTGTTCTTCTGGTGCAGGGGTCTGCAAGCTGTGGCTCTGGGGCCACATGTGGCTTTTCGGTCCCTCTGCAGGGGCTTGCTGTAGTTTTAACAAAAAAATGACAGAAATCAATAATATTTATATTCATAGGAGCAATTTCTGCTGAGGTTTTGCAGTTTTCTGCAGATAAGTGAATGAAATCTCTGTGACAGGTTGAGACTGAAGAGGAAAACAAACTGATCAGTTTGAGTTTATCATTTATTACTCCAACTTTCAGCCAGACAGCGTTGACTTTTTCTTAAATCTACCAGAAAACTACAGATTTTAGACACATTTAAGCAACAAGTGCAGATTGCACATGTGGCATTGCAATAAAGGATTCTGCAAAATACTCCGTTGTTTAAACTTTGGTAGAAATAAATTTAGTAAGTCACCATTAAATGTCCAACAAACTGGCCAATTGACTTTAATGTTCATTTTATTTCTGTAGCGCAATGCAGTTAAACAAAAATATAAACAATAAAAGCTGTAAAGTAAGAAACATTAAAGAGTAAGTAAAATCTAACTTAAAATATAGAAATAATTTATCAGGATGCAAGTTAATGCTTTTTAATTTCCAAGAGGGATATGATTAATTCTCTGCAAATATAGAAAGGATAAAAATTCACATATTTCAGAGTTTAAATGTTATTAAAGTAGGAATAAATGAGATACATTTTTCCCTCTACAAAAGGGAACACATAAAATTGCCAACAAATATAAACAATTTATTATATTTTTTTAATTTTATAATGCAGCAAACTATAGGTCTTTTGTAGTCCTCAGTCAGTTGTATTGTCTTTAACCTTCCAGTATATTTTTGCTCTGGTTAAATTTGATTTAGTGGCAGAAATGACTCCTGTTTTAATACAAGCAGCCATTTTTGATGCCATCTTGGCAACTCTGCTCTTCGACACTAAAAAAATGAATAAATCAAGATATAGAAGAACTCTGGCAGTAAATCATTTGGGTCCAAAACCCCCTTCAGATTCATCCAACCACGTTCCTTCACTCCGTCTCTGCTGCGATGATAAAAACAGGACAATGTAAGTGTGTTTGTGAGTCTGGTTGATAGGAAGCAGGTTAATGTTGACAGATGTTCCCCCGCATTCTTTCTCAACATTTCTCCCACTTGTTCTGTTCTGAACAAAGACGGGCCTGATTGACCAAGAGGAAAAGAAAAAAAAAAAGGCACTGTGTAAGAAGGTAAAAATGTGACATTTTAAGAAGCATGGGGCCTCTGTGCATGTTTATTTTAGGATTAGTTTAATGGCTCCTACTCGTGGTGGAATGAGATAAAATTATTTATGCGCCTCCACTAAAACACACCCTTTCTTTATAAACTGGTGCATTGAAAGAATGCAAATGTTTATCAAACAAACAACGGAAGGCCCACTCAGTTAAAACTGAACTCAGCTGAAAACTGTCCCCCCTCAAAAAAATGAATCTATCACAAAGTAATCTTTCAGTCCATGGGGCAATATTATCTCTAAATTAGTCATAATATGATGCAGACTTATTAATGACTCCATGCTGCTTGAATTATGAGCCCATTATTTGAGGCTGATAATAGAAGAAAGCAGGTAATTTAAAGGAAGTGAAAACAATCAATCACTAAAAGTACGTGCAGAAAAGCAATTTCCTGCTAAAACATGGTTAACGCCTTGAGTTCAGGTCCCACTTTCTGGGACTATGCATGTGTTTAATGTGCACTGAGGTCAGCCAAGTCCAAGAATGTGGTTTAAATTTGAGGTTTTACAGTGGAAAAATCTCACATTTTCACCCGTTTTCCAAATGAATCAATAACACACTGCAAGAATTCAGAGTACACCGTTTAATTCAAAGACTCGGAGAATAAGGACTCGCTGCTTGATGCTACCAAATCTACTTGTGTACAAAAACCAGCAGCTCTGACGCCCTGTGAGTCCCCTCAGTCAGCAAAAATAAAGAATAAATCGTTTACTTCGGCTTGAGAGTAGAGACAACAAACAACAAGAGTAAATAATCTGTAAATACAAGTTTAAAAACTAAGCTAATCCTGCGCTCTTTGCAACACTTGTGGATTCTAATCTATTTTTATGGATGAGTCTTTAAATAGCAACCACAGCTTCTAACTCACTCTGCCAAATGCTTCTTCATTGGAGGAAATACCACAAAAGCATCAGCCACACATGTCTCAACAGTGTGTAATCACGTGTCTGTAAACAGGATTAAGATAAAATAATGGAGCAAAGGTCGAAATATAACAGGGGGTTTTATAAAACAAATATTCAGTAAGAGGAGTAGAAGCACTTCTTCAGTCCTGGAGTGTGGAGATATCTGTTCAAAATAAAAAAAAAATGAATGCACGCATGTGTGTGGCCATACAAGCTGAGTGCTGCGTGTGTGTGTTTGGGAGCGGATATAGGTCACGGTCAGAGCAGCGCTCGGGCAAACCACTGGCCCAGCTCACTTTAGCAGAAATGGGAGTGGAGCAGATAAGCTCACCCCATTCCCTGAGCTGGAGAGGAGGAGGTGATAAGGGCCTGTTTCCCAATGCTACCGCTGAGGAGGGAGCCGGCCGGGAGGAGGCTTTGAACTGATGCTTCGCTATCTGCTCTGCCTGGGAAAATTATGGAGAGGGTGTCCAGAGAAACAAAAGGCTGATTGAGGGCTGCTCTGCTGTACTCTCTGGGGTAAATCACACAACTATCATGGGTCAGAGAGCACAAACTGTGAGGGAGAGAAGAGGAAAAGAGGGAAAGGGGAATATTCTTTGGAGCCAGAGGTGTCGTTCCTCTCGCTCTGGCTCCGCTAAGTTTGGCTTTACTGAAGGGACTGAGGGGGAAAACATTAACTATACATGAGTGTTTCTTTTCTAAAAGAAACCACACATGAATAAAGCATACCTGTTTATACACAGACAAACACAGTCCACAGAAATAAACATATCACCACAGAGGAGCAGGAAATTCTATCAGTGACAACTTTTTAAGGAATGGGTGAAATTTTTACTCGTTTTTTTATTTTTTACTTTGTCATGTTGAAGGCAGAAATCAAACTCGACACGGTCTTATACAGTCACCGAACTTATCACGGTTTTGTTTATACTGCGGATAAAATTAAGTAAACAGTAAGACATTAAAATTGGCACTCAGATAACCACAGTAAACTGTTTGGAAGGGTCACTAACCGTCTATAATCCCAGGCTTCGCTCTTCTGCATTCCTCCTCACTCTGAACAACTAAACTGTCAAGATATTTAATGCTAACCCCGACCGGCTGACAGTTCGCTGAGCAACAGGAGGAACGGAGACAACTTCCATCTGCAACAATCACTTCCCACCAAATCAGAAATCTGCTAAAAAAATAAAACCTTGGAAGTAAATTGTTGATGAGAGAGGACTAGATGTTGTGTTTCGTGTCAGCAAAATTAAAGCGTCCATATTGTTGACAACAGATTATCTTTTTTTTTTAATTCTAATTGCAGCATGCAACTACGGTAGGTAGTGCTGCTGAATTAAAACAAAGACACTTAAATGCAAGTTTCATTAAAATCCATCCACTGGTTCATACACACACACACACGTTATGTCTCTCTATCTTTGCAGGGACTTTCAATTGACTTCCATTCATTTCTACACCCTAACTACAGCCTAACCCTGACCCTTACCCTAACCATTACCAGTACATACCTAACCCTAAACCAAACCTAAACTCAATTCACACCNTTAGTCCTAAACCTAACCCCTAACCCAAAAACATCATTTCTCCTCGTGGGGACCAGGCTTTGGTCCCCACAAGGTAGTATATGTTAGGAAAATTGTCCCCACAATGTATCAAATACATGGCCACACACACACACACAGACAATCACCCTTTCACCTTCATAAACGGACACAAACATGTACCTGTTTAAAGAGCTGCAGGTTGACGGCCATGGACAGGAAGTTCTTCATGGTGCTCGAGCGATGGTTCACGAAACTCTCTTCACAGAACGTGATTGGTTCTCCCTGCAGAGAAGCATTATTGGCACAAATTAACAAAGCCAATCAATTCAGATGAATTTCTCCAAACTATGTCTTCACCATTAGGTTAATAATCGTCTAAAAGTGAGGAAATCAATGCAGCTCCACGTTGTGTAGACTATCATTTTAACCATTATAATATAACTTATTTTTTCATTAGTGAGCAAAAACAAAAACTAGTTTATTGGTGTGACAGGAAGGAATATGAAAAAAATAAAATAAGGAGTTAAAGTCGTTAAAAGGAACAAAACAACGGTCTCCTTTAAACCAGCTCCCCTGGCAGCCTCATAATCTACTCTGGACCAGATGACGGTGTCCCAGTAAACTTCCCCGTCCTCCACATGAACATATGATCACATTATTACTATTTCTTACATCATGTCTGTCGGCCTGTAAGCTATAGACACAGAGGATGACAACAGAAGCACTCCGGGCCACTCACACACGGCCCTCCAGTCATCTCCAGTTCATGTTTTCTTATAATTAACATAATTCTCACATATTTCAGTGATGCTCCAAATTCCTCTGAAGTAAAACAATGTGCTTTGTCTGTTCTAGGCTACAAGCACAGTGTGACACAGAAAAAAAACAAGTGAACAACAGTGGAGAATAACCTCATTTTCAAGGATGGGCGGATGATACCAGTGGCCTAAATTTCTTCACAGGAAAACAGCTCCACTCAGATTATAAAAGTTTTAAAACGGATTTCCTCATAAAAGTTGAAAGAACTTTAGGTCGAAACAACCTTGACTTTGACCACGCTGCAGTAAATACAACTACAGAGAATAAATGCTACTTTAAAGTCTTTTAGTCAACAGATTGAAGGCGGAGGCTTGTAATTGACCAATCACACAAACACCATACATACATAAACTATTAAAGATGTACTCCCGTCAGAAACAGGACTGATTATTAAGCGTACTTTTCAAAATAAACTCCTTACATGCATTTCAGAAGACTTTACTCTTTTATTTACTTTTAAATGCCACTTAAGTGTGGGAATAGTAATTAAAACATGTAGCCAAATAACAATAAAAAAAAGATTCTGCAATTATCTAACAGCAAACCTACAGTTTACCACTCAGTAATGGGATAAGTGAACACATTTTACTCCACAAGGATTTTGAATAATAAAAAAAAAAACCATCATGAGTCAATGCATCATAATTTGGTCTCTGTTGTTCTGCAGGGTCTGCCACAGCGAGCAAACTCACACAGATGAATTGTTTTATGCTGGATGCCCTTCCTGATGCAACCTGGGCTTGAACCCTCAGCCTCAGGATTACGAGACCGCGACACTGACCACCACTGCATCATTGTTTGGTAAGGTTTATGTATCCACAGCACAGATGAAATGACAATAAAATCTCTGCAACCGATTATTGTGTGTCGGATCAAACAAACGTTAAAAAAAGAACAAAAACAGGAAAAGCTGAAAACTCTTCAGCTACAGCTGACACTCCATCACCTATTCTCGTTAAAGACTGAAAGAAATTGTTAAAAATTCCAAAGCTCAACAGTCGGTCTGTAAACGACTTCTTATAGCAACACAAACAGAGGAACTCTTCCTTCATTCACTCCTTCCTGCCAACACCACCTGTGGGTCCTCGATGCACAAACTCAGTCCCAGGATTTGCTAAAGTTAGGACATATTTTATTTATTTACTTTTTTGGATGCCAATAATGGCACAATTGGCAGCAAACTGCTCGGCTCAAAGCTTAGCAAGGAAGTCTGCATGATTTATTTAAATATGCCCCGCTCCCCTTCACGTTTCAAATTAATGTTCTGAAAATGAAGGATCACTGTGTTCAAATCTCGCAAATTTGCACCTGAACTGACTTTGCAACAGGTGCAAATACTTAAAAAATCTCACCCTTAATTTGGTTTCTGATGGTCAAACAGCTCTTCATCATTATAGAACTGAAAAATATACCTAAACTCTGTGTGGCCAATAAAAATCTGTGAAAACAGGAGCCACTGAAACAATATGTTGACCTGTCTGAATATTTATTTAGTTTATTTAATCACAAAGAAAAATATGCTTTGCACCAAACCTCTTAGTGCTAATTTCCATCTGCAGTCCGTTTGTTTTCTTTTATTTTCAAGACAAATTACTTTGTGCAAAATGTTGCTAGATATTGGAGGGAAAGGTAAGAATTAGCAATAAAAGCCAAAGGTTTAAGTTTTTAAAAAAAAGTTTTTTCTCCATCCGTCAGAGGTTAGGAAAGAGTATCTACTGACCTTTTACCAGTTTTCCAGAGAACCCTCGGGCTTAAAGAGGTTTGAAGTTTTTTTTTAAATGGCATTTTGGATCTTAATGTGTTCGAATCATTTTATATTAACTTAGTTTTATGTTATGAAGCAGCACGACTTGTTAACCTCCTGCAAAGCTGCTCCAATCAGTGCTGGTGTGCTGCCAATCTATGTTTTACAATTCATCCAACACAAAAACATGGGTACTTTTGTTTCTTTTAAGTCTCCACAACTGATTTTATAACATCTTTTTTTAAACACATGGCACACACGCCTCAATATTCCTGTTGTGGATAAAATGATCCCTGCTGCTCCACATGAATTTAGAATAAATTTATCGATTTGTTGGTGAAATTACATTTTTTTTTTCAAATTCTGCTTAAATTTGAAAAGATTTAAACTACAAACCTAATAGAAGTCAGATCAACTGTGAAAGACTCCACTCATCATGTACATAATTATATGTTTAAAACACCAGATTGGTTTTTACACAATGAGTTACCGAAATGCCTGCCCTAAGTTTTATTCAGGACTTGGATGGTTCTGATATTAAAAAAATGATTTTGATCTCCATCACTAGTTGTAGGTTCTTGTGATCATTTCTTTCATTGTTAGAATGCTAGAAATGCTAAATATGGAGAGAGTGTTTAATCATGACTGGACCAGCTAGGTTTAAAATGATTTATGTGTTTATAATTCAGGATAATCTTTTTTATGTTTGGCTTCATAGTTTGCAATGAGTACCTTTAATGTCACTTTTTTTTTGTTTTAGGTGAATGTTTTAAAGCAGGGGTCTCCAATCCTGGTCCTTGAGGGCCACCATCCTGCATGTGTTACTTGTTTCTCTGCTCCAACACACCTGATTCAGAGGTTAAATGACCTCGTCATGTTCTGCAGAAGCCTGTTAATCACCCATTGATTCAGATCAGATCAGGTGTGTTGGAGCAGAGGAACAAGTAAAACCTGCAGGAGTGGCTCTCGAGGACCAGGATTGGAGACCACTGTTTTAAAGTGCCTATTCTGACTGATACTGTGCACAGAAAAAGGGTTGCTTGTTTAAAATAGTCTTTAATGCTTTTAAATGTGACGAGGCCTGTTATTCTCACACAGAATGGTCATGTCTTTGACCATCAGTGAACGAACCAGTTGGTTCAAACTTCAACTAAGTCTGCCGTAGTTACACACCTCCACAAAGTTCAGCTACCAAACGGTGATAAAAACTCATCTGAACTGTTTATTTCAGGTCCCGTTCTCAGAGACGTGGAGGAGAAACACCAACACTGGCTCCAATTGATGACTGAAGAAATAAGCGCACCATCAGCTGATTGCTTTTCATCTCATTATCATGTTCCAGTTTTGTTTCATTTACAGCTCAGCAAGACTCCCACTAAGCATCCACACCCCTCCTTCTGTTAAGACATATGGGTCTGTGAACCACTCGGCACAACGCAGCTCTTTCCAGGAAGATCTTTTCTCCAGCTTTGAACAACGAATAGCAGGGTTATTTTCAACAAATTGTAAAATTCTGGATATGAGCTGCAGCTTTACTAAACCATTTATGTATTAGCATGTCTGTTAAATCCAAGGCTTTTGTACAAACCTTGTCTACAAAAAAAAAAAAAAACGTTCATGAGAGAACTGAGAAATTACTACATGTTGTGCTCATACACAAACACACTGCATCTTGGTGTTTGTGTCAGAGGGGAGGCAGTTTGTTCGTATACCGTCTGTATACAGAGAAAAGAGAGACAGCATCAATAATGTAGTGTCTTGACTCCGGGAGTCCACAAAGTCCAATTAATCTCAAAGACTAAGGAACAAAGGCTTCGCTATTTGACAAACAGGACATGGTGTAGTTTGCTCTGCTCTGACTCAGACTTGATAAGCAGAGAAGATCTAGAAAAGAAATGTTAGGGGGGCTTAGTAAAGGAGAGTTAAACACCAAAGGTGGCTAAAAGGGATCTTCAAAGGGAACGTCCTGACTCTTTTCAGTTCCTCTGACATTTCACTGCTTCAGACAAGCCCACCTTAGCTCTGCGCTCCGACTGAAAGCACACCTTTTACTCTCAGTCAGAACGGCCCCAGTCTAAACAGACACAAGTGAAGTTTGACTCGCTCCACTTTAGATCAGCCTGCTGACATGTGCTGCACATTATGAAGGGAAAATATGTTATATTCATGTCTATGAATGCTTCTGCTTGTAGATATGAATACATACTGTAATCTCACATGCTTGGTATATTGTATTGTCTTAATTTTTATCTAAAAACGCTTAATCCCTTTGAATGAGAGTCAGAATATCTTGATATTTCTGTTTATTTGCAGCTTTTCTCACATTCAATCAACACATTACAAACTAGAAAAATAAACCCACCTAATCTGACTTAATTTGAAAACTGGAGTAAAGATAATTCATAAATGAACTAAATAAAACTGGACTTCTGTAATTTGTTTCCACGTCATCTTTGGGGTTTAAATGTGAGCATGTAGCTACTCTGACAGCAGATTTTCAAGTTCTCCAAAGATGAAAGTTTTGAGCCTGTATTTAAGTATCAGAGAGAAAATTGTTGTCTTGAAAAATATGTATCTGTTTTTATTAGACTATAAAGAGACAAGTGATAAAAGTTATATTGAAAAAGAATCATAGCATAAAAGTACTACCCTGACAACTGGTCTTATAAAAAGACATGAGATCCTTACAGGTTTGTATCGCAGAGCATCTCTGTAGGACCCAAACAGAGCGGCCTGCGCTCTCAGGAAGGCCCTTGCCATGCCGTTTCCTGTCGCCGTCGACTGCTTCTTCAGCTTGCTCTTCAGAGAGGACACCTGGTGCAAAACATGGAGCGAGAACGTGGACGAGAAAAGGATGGAGAGTGATGAAGGCAGAGGAGGGCAGAAGGGGGGTGAGAGAGAGAGAGAGAGAGAGAGAGAGAGAGAGAAGGGTAAAAGTTAAATTATCACCTCTGAAATTGGTGGAGGAAACAGCTAGCCCATTCTGGGTGTGAAGTATCACATTTGCAGGTCATCACAAAAAAGGAATAGAAAAGAAGGAGAAAAGCTTGAGCCTTTCCTCCAAGCTTATCTGTTGTGCTGCTGGGAGCACCTGCTGCTTTGCTAATTGAGCAGCGCATGGGGGTGGCGGGAGGGGGGTGGTATAGAGGAGAGGAAATGGAAGCTTGCATCTTTGCTCTTCCTCTTTCAGCCTCTCTTCCCCTGCCATCACCTTCTTTCTTTTTTCATTTCTGCCTCCATGTCTTTCTCTCCTGCTCCTTCTATCCAGACCTGCTGCTTTCCCCTCCCCTCCTGGCTCTCCCAGACTCCCTCTAGAAAGGGAATCTTGACATAAAACGTCTTTAATTATTTCCCCCTCTCCTGGCTCCGTCTCCAGGACTCCAGGCGAGAGTGGAGGAGCAGCAGGCCCGAGCTTGTTTCAGGATGACAAAAGATTCACCCTGGCCACCGGGCCCTGGGGAGTCTGGGGAGGAAGTTGTCAAGAGGCTCTCCTCACCTGCTCAGCAGTGGTCTGACTGTGCTGTGGAGGTGCGAGGAGGAGGCAGAGATACAGTAGTGATGTCATGTCGTGAGGGACTGTTGCTCTCTGTGTGGGCTGAGCCACGTTTGCACCAAAGCACAACGTTTGGCTGGCATGAACAGAAAGGTCTAAATTACTGTAAAGTTGCCTGCTAGCTGGAGTACAAAGATATGTTATTAAAAGCTTTCTTTCGTCACTTAATGGGAAATTTATCAACTGCAAATCTGACTTTTGAATTTTTTGTTGTATATACTTCCAACGAATTTAGCTTTTTGCAAACAAGAACAAATAAAGCAAAAACCCTCTAAATCAAACCTTCTGTGATAAGACTATTCTGCTTTCGTAATGTGCAACCGAAGCAAGTGTGTGAAATTCAAAAGTGTGTGTGAAGCCATCCAGAAACAGAGCAAATTACCATTTGAGTTAGCAGTCTGCTTTTTCCATTTAACACTGCATCCTAAATATCAGTGGTCCAATTCAATCACCCTTTAAGACAATGTTGTGCTGTGTGCGCTGGTGTTTTTAGACTACAGGTGTGTGTGTGTGTGTCCTCCACCCACATCCATGTCCCTAAAGCAGCAAATATCATCTGTATTTGTCCCATAAATTTTTATACTTTAATTGGTGGCTGGAGAATAAGGAGAAAGAGGTTGTGTCTAAGTTCTTTTCCTGTGTGATAAAATTTTAACCAGGTCTATTTCAGATCAGAGGTTTATTTGCAGCTGATAAATATAAATCGCCGCTGCCGAAAGGCGGAGGTGGACAGTAATTTATTTGCCCATGTCTGTTTGTTACCAGAATATTTAATGAACCATTGGTCTGATTTGTCATGAAACTTTCAGGAGATGGTTCATGGATACAGCACAAAACTCGATTCAATATGGCCTCCACAGCCGGCCGACCTCAGAAAACACAAAAATGGCTATTATTCAGTCAGTGTTCTAAATGTTGTGCTACAGTTTGGTGTGGGTGTAGCAGTGAGTCATCCACAACACATACTTCAAGAACTACTCATTGCACGAAGTTTTGACTTAAAACAGAAGCATGAACTGTTGGAGTTAACCCTGTTGGTCTGTTAGCAAAATATCGCATCAACCACTGGATGGATTTTAAAGAAATCATCTACAACCAATTAACTTTTGGATCCAGCTGAATTCAAAATGGCTGCTAATCAACATTAGCCAGTGCAAAAATGGTTATAATTCAGTCGTTTTAACAGATATTGAGCTGAAGTTTAAGGAATACTAGGCTCTTAATTATATTTTTATATCATGCTGTGAAATTGCAGCATTAGTGGATATCACAGTCTGGTGTCAGCAATTAGCCAGGAGGACTTTGAGGAGGAGAAGCAAAGTGTGAGAGGAACAGTGAGGCTGAAAGACAAAGAAGAAACACAAGACAGAGAGTGGCGGTCTTAAACTGGGACAAAGACAAAATGAACAGTGTTGATTCCACTCCCCTGGGCTTCCTCACTCTCCACGACATCCCTGTGCTGCCATCCAAACGCTTCCAGGCATCAAACAGAAAGTTTATCATGGTTAAATTAACAAGTGTCATCTCCATATTCACTCATTGTACTAAATGCTTTAATGTTTATGTACAGCTCTTTCTGGAATTAATATTTCATGTTTATGTGCATTATCACTGATTATTCTTTTTTTTCCTTCTTTTTTTTGGGTGGGGAAATCAAAGTGAACACACTGTCAGTCTAAGAGGGGGAGGCATACCCCAAAGACTGTCAGAGCAGACGGGATAGTGAAGTTTGCTCTGCACACAGTTCTGTACAACAGCTTTGAATGGGTGAGAGCACTCCAGTGGCAAACACTTTTTAATGAGGCTGGGACACAGTCGCTACTGTTTTAACTTCCTAAAGTCAAAGAAACGGGCAACTGAGCGATGAGTTCAAAGTTTCACATTTATTCCTAAGAAGCACGAAAATTTTTCATTAGTCACGTGTTTTAATTAAATTGTCACATACATTAAGGCAAATACTTTGTTGTAAGAACATCGTTTTTGCTAATAGAAATCAAAGCAGTCGACAGTGAGCTCGTTCACATTCCCAACAGAAAAAATAAATGCGTATTTAGTAATTGGAGTTTGAATACAGTGCCTACGCCACAATCATCAGGTATGCCTCCACAGTAATGGCTCTGTCAAACTAATTAACTTCTACAGTTTGAGTGAAGCTAACGAGACGCGTACAGGCATCAGAGGAAGGCCAGGCTCTACAGGTGATAACCCTATTTGGCAGTGACATTTTTTAGTGTAAAGTCACAGTGGCGGTGATGAGATCAAAGGCACAGACTCCCCCATTGGGTCCAATTAGAACTATAGCATTGTACAGGGAAGGGGTGGCAGGAGAAGAGAAGGGAGTGGGTGGTTGAGGGAAAGGGAGAAAAAAAAAATTGTTGAGTTATGATATTCATAATCTATGCAGAGAGGCCTTTCCAGTACAGGTCTTCTCCCCATAGCTGTGATCTTTTCAATTTACATCAAGGGAAGATAGTTGGGGATGAAAGCGGGGCGTCCAAGGCGCACAGCCCACAGAGGGCAGACACGGGGCCTCATTAAGGCCCGGCCCAGACAGCCCCAAACAGGGTTTGAAGTGCGTCACATAAAGAGCATGGGGTCAAAGGTCAGACATTGAACAGATCTCCATTTAACTCTCCAGCTGGAGATGGTAATTAGCAGGTGCAATGATGATCCCAGACTGACTGTAAGGGATGATACCTCTGTAGGTGACACCAGGCATCTGTGTGAAAGTGTGCGAACACTCGTGTCTCTGCACACACGGGGGAGTTCAGTACACACACACGCACACACCCACACAAACACAAACATCTATCAGGTACCTCAGCTCAAATCACACAATCAAACACATCGAAACACCTGAGTTTAACTGTGTTTGTGCTGTTGATTATTTACATTAACACAGCCTTCTGCAGGATTTTAAAACAGCACTGCAATAAAACAAATACATGAAAATTCATTGAAATTTAAAAGAATAACAAGACGGGCCTAAATATATGCATTTGGAAATACAAGCTATAGAACAATTAGAGTAATTAAGGTGAACAACATAAAGAAAAGTAAAATAATTAAACCTTTTGAGGGCATCTGTTTTTAACACTTACTGTATCTTGTACAGTGACGTGTCTTTTAAAGGAAACTGGAAGAATAAAATGGTTTATTTACTGTCTGACACCTTTACAACAGTTAATTTATATATTTTTCCCGGGATAATGTTAATGATTTAACATGCAATTTTCTTTTTTGTGTGGATGGCATTCGTTGGAACCATCACTGAATCTTGCAAAGTTGAAAAAAATGAACAAATTGTGTTGCCACATGTCAGATCTACAAGTCATTTCTAAAAGAAAAAAAAAAATCTGTGTTGCATTTTATGTTTCAAACAAATCTTGCATTTAAACCTTCACTCATTCTGCTGATTATTGAAAAAAGAAGCATTTTGACAATAGGAAAAAACTATTTCTTGTAGAATAAAGGACCAAAATAAGAACCACCACATTATTTTATTAATAAGTAACAAAAATGTGCAGCATGATGTGTTTCAGTTGGTGTTACACTGAATATTCTGCATTATTACAGGTCCACTTGCACATGATGCACGATCAATAAACTGCACATTTACATGTTTTTATTGTGGAACCATATTTCCAATTTAAACAAAGATTATATAAACTGTACCTTAATGAAATTAATCCAGTTTTCATTGCTTTACAGTGTGCACAAAGATATGCTTACTCACTAAATGGAGACCAGAATCGTCTGACATAGAGCTTAATCTGCTCTGAATGGTCAGTATTTATCCAATTACATGTCAGATTTCGTCATACGAGTCCCTGATGGTTCATGAACACAGCCTGCAGACAGAGGCAAAGTGAAGTCACAGAGTGGAACTGAACATAATCACAGTTTACGCCGTGGGGAAATAAAGGTTGGAACAACCTTAAAGAAGCAAAAAGTGGCCAAAACTTCTGCAAGAAAGAATGAAGACAAGCCAACAGCCATTTTTTCTGGTATTTTGTTAGAAACTAATGTGAAACATAAATGTACTTCTATATGTGAACCTCAGGTTATTATGGGATGAATAAATCTGGATCTACAAATGTTTGTTTTTTTAAATTTCAGACAATAACTTACCAAAACAGCTCTGTGTGCGCATTTTGATAAAAATCAGTGAGTAAGACTTTGATTTATTTTTACAGAAATAAAAAAGTTAAAAAATTTAATATTTAATATAAAAGTTTTATGAATATACAATTGATTTTTTTTCATTAAAGTGTGCTGTCAATTATACTTTAAAGAAAAAGAGAAAATAAGAATTGGTGCTTTGTTCAGCCTGAAAATAAATAAATAAATTTAAAATAAAGGAAATTATAAAAGCTTTGAATAATCCATAAATTTTAACTATTAACAATAAAAATAAATCAGCTTGACTGACAATATTACATTCACTATAAAGTAAATGTAAGAAAAAAGCCACAGCAATCAAAGAAAAACAAAGTTACAGCAAGCCTTGAATATATGTTTGGAATTATACTCAAAAATCTTAATACAACATAGAAAACCTCTCCCAAATAATGACCCCAACACTTGTCTGTTGTTTGAAAAAAAAAAAAAAGGAGGAGTAAAAAAAAGTTGAATTTTCTCTTTGCAAAAAGAGTGTTTTGTTTAAGCTTCTGTCCAGGGAAAGAAAGCCATGGGGATGCAATTAAAGAACTACAAAGAAAAAAATAGTTATGAAAATCTCCCACTTTCTTTTGATGTGCTGCAGTCTGAACAACACACACAGACACACACACACACATACACAGAATGCACAAACACAGACATATACGACTGAACAAAAAACAGACATACAGTGCATTCCTAACAGCTGCGGCTGCATACATGCACACAAAGAGCATGGGACTTCAGACATATAAAATTCATTCATTCAACTAAAAATATACAGATGAGACATCTCTTTTTTATTTTTCAATTATCCTTTTTTTCTGTCTGTAAAAATGCACAATAATAGGGATTATTTTATAGGATGATGGGTGCAGTAATCTCAAAATTAATAAGTATGATAGCAAAAAAAAAAAACTTCACTGGTTATGAAATCAGAAAAAAAGAGAAGAAATGTTTGTGTAAAAATTAAACACAAATACTTTAAGGAACAAAGAATATTTTTGATCTATTGTTGAGTAGAATTAAACAACAGTTGGGAAGCAAAAGGGAGGAACAGTGTGTGTGTGTGTGTGTGTGTGTGTGTGTGTGTTTTAATAGGGCTATGAGGTTCGCCCGGTGTGGGGTTACTTTGTCAGGCTGACCTCTTATAGCAGCTGAGCGGCAGAGTTTTGCATACATAATTAACTATAGCTAAATGTCATCTCGCGCTTCAATAACTATCGCAGTGGGTGTTGCTTCTCTCCCTTTTTGACTTTTAATCCGGAGTGAACCGCCGGCAGAACGGCTATGTGAAAATGAAGTGCAGCTTTAAAAATCCACATGAGTAAATGAAGGGCTGCGCACGGCGCCGCGAGAGTAAATGAACAGCTCGCCACCGTTTCAAACAATCGCAATCCACGAAACGACGGTTCAAATGAGCAGATTCTGACATTTACAGCTGGTAAAATACAAGCTTCACAACAAGAAAAGCCCACATCAGAGTCTTTGGTTGGAGCTCGGTGTTATACAACGTTTCTGCTGAAGTACAGTTTGTGTGTGAGGTGGAGCTCTGAGCCTTTACTGTATGGACAGCCGTAAAAAGAAAACACTCGGCTTTAGCTAAGCAAAAAACGACAGGTTCAAGTGGACAAATCAGGAATCCGTGAGTAGCAAAAGTTTACTCCTGAATATTATTTGAATATCAGTCCTGGCTGACAGTGTGTGTGTGTGTGTGTGAGCGCTGCCTGCTGTACTCTGTTGTAGCTGATGATGTAGATGTTGTTCCCTGCGAACTGAACACCAAATTAAAGCTGCAATGTTTGATTAAGTGTGCCAGGTGATCTCAGGAGAGGCGCGCAGACGCAACCTCAACCCCCTCATTCATTTGTAAGCCTCCAAATGCAGGCTTGAAATACAGGAAGTAGGAGTGTACGCTGTAAATCCCCCCCTTGATTGGGAATACAAATGATCAAATGTACGAGGGCTACGAACGTATTGGTACACGGTGTCAGCAAAGCAGCGAGAGGCAGAGAGGAGGAGAATAGAAAGAATTAGGGCTGTGATGTGAGACAGAGCATCTGAAAATAAAGATATAAGCTGCATTGTAGCTCCTCAACTTGAATGTGAGGCACAGAAAGAATAATACATGAAAAAAAATGTCATTGGTTTGAGATCAATTGCCAGGAACAAATAAAAATCAGATTCAGTCCCACACTGTTTGTTTTCTGAATTAACAGACGCCTAATTTGCTATTCTTGGATAGTTTTAATGACTAGCGAGGTAAACAACTTCACCGACCAAAAGTCAATTATAACTTTATCAGTGCAAACTCTGCGTGGAAGAAGAAATATGGATCTCACAAAAAGAAACAAAAAATACCTTGATCTTCTAGGAAAAAGTGTTTTTTTGTTTCCTTTTTTTGTATCGAGTATTTCTTCTCTGTATGCTTGTCAACACATTGATTTCACTGACAAAGCGTAGTCGAACTGAGATTAACATTAATGTAGAAAAACTACTGTAACTTTTGGCTGAACTTTAGCAATTTTCAGATATGCAAAATCCTGCAAACGCAAACTTTAAAGAATGCTGTATTTTTCAGACAAAATAAAACAGTCTATGTACAAATAACTAAAAAAAAAACGCTCATTAAAAGCAATAATAAAAATCTTTGATATACATTTGAATTTATCATAAAAAATTAAACAGAATCTGCTTAGATTCATGCACATTATATATATATATATATATATATATATATATATATATATATATATATATATATATATAAGGAAATTATAGAAAGGGAAAAGTAAAAGGATTATTGTGTGATTAATTTATTTTTAATGGGAAAACCTGAAATGACAACAAAGACAACAAATCCACATCCGCAAAAACACAAATAATGAAGAACCTTTGATTCATGTGGCATTTCCAGTTTAAAAAAAAAAAAATGTCAAAAGCAGCAAGAGGTACAGAGGAGGAGGCTGCGGCATCCTTTCTGACCTGTTACCAATTACTCTCCTATTTAGATCTTTCCTTCTTCTGCTAAACGGAACCGCTACTGGCTTGGTAGTATTTGTAATAGTCAATAAATCTGAAATATTATGTGTGAAACTGTGAGGAGAGACTGTTAAGGGGCGGGCACTTGTGGGTGCTGTCTGAGAGAGGGCGAATAATTCAGGACAACTGTGAACTCTGAACCCGCTAAAAGCCCGGCCAGTGGTCAGCCGAGCCACGTAACGAAGTCCACATGTGCTCACAGCCTGCGCTGCCGTAATTAGATGGATCTCTGAAGGTTTGCTTAAATCAACATCAGAGCACTTTGTTTTGGACTTGAAAAACGAACAAATATTGCCTGCAGCCACTACCTTTTAATTCATTTTGTGCTTTATACACTCGGAGAAAGTGATGCTGGACTTGTAACGCGAGTATAATAATTACTTCATGAGTCTCAGGGCTTTGGTTTCACTCTGAATAAAACTCACGTGTTAAAGATCCGGTGTTACAGTGAGAACTGGAGAGAAACGAAGAGTGGTTTTAATAGCTCAGAAACAACATGCGGCAGCTCAGCCCAGGCAGAGAATCGCTCAGCATTAATCAGGATTTCAGGCCCCAGCTCAACAAACTGCACAATGCCTCAAACATCTCCTTGTGTGTAAACAGCAACATCAAATGCCATGTGGCATGTCCTCATCACTAACAAGCAAACTAACAAGAGACCTGGAATTCTACTCAATTAGTACCTGCTCTCTTTGCTATTAATCTACTAGCCTCTGTGAAAAGATTAGAGGAGACAGAAGGGGGAGAAAAAAATCTGTATGGGAATAAAAACAACAACAACGATTTGTTCCGATAAATATATTAATGCCAGTGAAGTTTCTGCTTCAGGTGGTGTAATTTGACATGATATGCAGGCTATGTTCTGTCATTAGTCAGGAGAAATTGGTGAGTAGAGGATCAAAGCAAAAAGGCACTGAGCCTGCCACTTAATTTATCACACGGCAAAGACAAAGGCTTTTCTCTCTGCTTCTGTCGCTTTTCAAAAGCCTCCACTCTTTTTATGACAAACTCAGTTTGTGATTTAATTTAGGGCTTCAGTCCCCCAGGTGCAGAAAAGCATGCAGGCAGGAAGTGAGAAGAAGGTAGTGCAGCCAGACAGGCGCGCAGGCAGAGAAGTATGAGAAGCAAACAGCGGGTGCAAGAGACGTCCAGGTTGGCGGGAAGTACTGCGAGAGAGACAAGTAGGCAGACAGGTGCCATGAAACCCGAGCAGCCGGGGAAGCAATAAGGGAGGAAGGCAGGCAGGATTGAAAGTCGGCAGAAAATGTTATAAAGTGCAGAAAAGAACTCACACAGTAAAGAGACATTCATACACGCTAGCAGTCACTGTAGGCAGAGCAGTGCTAAATCAGGAGAACCAGAGAAGTGTGGGAGTGTGAGCAGGTCTGGGGTCTGCTGGGCAGTCGATTGAATTATGTTCTGCTGGTGGGGTAGGAGTCCAGTAGGCAGTGGAACCTGAGTATATACTGTTAGCAGCGTGGGTAATGGTGCAGCCGCAGTCTCAGCTGGGATCTCAGAGCCTCACAGAGGAGCTTTAATACACACACTGTGAAGACTAACTAAACAAACAGATTCCTACTTTGACAAAGACAGGGGAGACAAGTGTGTGTGTTGTTCTTTATGGTTGTGGAGGTGTGTAAATGTGTGAGTGACCCTGATGCCATGGTGATGCTTCCTGTAGCACTGACCAGCGTCGGCGCACCATTAATTAAAGAGACGATGCGCTGGCAGGTGGCTTCACTGCCCACACTGGTAATTGGCCCCTTTCTTCCCACTCTCTCCCCCCACAAAATCACCCATCTCTGCCTTTTCTTTTCCTTTCTAGGCCTCGTTCCCTCCTCCTATCTCTCGTTCTCAGAAACGTGCCAGTGGGCAGGCAGAAACGCAAGACTTTGTGAAATAATGATTAGAATGGATGAAGATGAAGGGAAGGGAGTTGCACATTTTCCCACAAGCCTCTGATGGTCGGGGAATGCTGGGTGCCTTCAAGCGTCACACGACGCGACGGGAGTTTACTTTAGACAGCCACAATCTGAGGAGCTGGAACTGCAGTCATTAATGATGTGGGGAGGGGACAGAGCTGTACTTTGACAAGTTTCTGGATGTGTGTGTGTGTTTTTGTGTGTGTGGGCAGAAGTACGAGTCTGATTTTACATCGAAGGGAAGAAGGGGAAATTAACCTGATGTTCAACATGTTTAATGAGACAATAACAGTTGAGACGTTGTGTGTCTCACCACATCACTGGGGAGGTTGTGCAGGTCATCAAAGGGAGTCTCCAGGGTGTTGGTGTCCACATTCAGAATGACCACATCCTCCAGTGATCGACTGCGGACTCTCTATAGGAGGAAAGAAATCGAGTGTGATTCAGGGTAGCTTTTCAACACAGAAAAAAAAATGAAGCTTAACGTCTTTAAGTTATTTTTGTGCAGTACAGTTCAAAACATGCAGGCCTGCTTTCATTATTAGGGTAAAAATTCAACATTATGCAACTAGATTCCTGCAAATTTGACATATTTTTACTTAACACCAAGTCAGAAAATATATCTTTTACTTCTCAAATTATGATATCAAGGCAAAATTTTAATTTCAGCATATCTGACATATTTTTAATATTGAATTTACTTATTAATATATGATATCAAGATAAGATTTTAAACTTGTAGTTGGCTTAGATGTGTTTCTCTGGAAGAAGAATTATTTCTTTCTCTTAGAAATAATAATAATAAATAAATTCAGAAATACAGCAACTACTTTTTGTAGCAAATTATTGCATTCCTTTATGATTAGGGATGAAAAATCGCACAAAGTCGTACAAACACTGAACATCTTTACTGTAAGAAACGCTCGTTCACAAAATGAAGAATGGAACAGAGGGGAAACATTTGGAGAACGTTTTCCACAGAACCAGAACCTCATGCATCAACAACAACATGGTGATGCTGTGCTGTGCTGCGCACATCCTGATGGCGACAAATTCAACAATTATTTCAGCGTGGTGCAGGCAGGTGTGTGTGGAGGGGGTGTGGAGGCAGCATAGTGTGTGAATTTCTAGTTTGTCACTTTTGTGACAGCCTGTGCAGCGGAGGCTCACATGCTGATCTGGACTAATTATGTAGTGGCGGAAAGAAGGTCTGTCACGGATGCAGAGTGTGATAAATACTGCCACTGCCGCAACTGTCAGACAAGTATCACACACACGCGTGCACACAAACACACATGTGCATAACATTATCCGCAATTACACACGCACACAAACACCTACAGGATGACACTTACACACACGTGCAAATGTGCACGCTCTTGCGTCATGCGTTCACACAAACAGCCGTACTGATGACGGCCTGCTCCCCCCACCCCTCCAAACCAATGCAGGGTTTAACAATGAAGTGGAAAAGCTCTTTGTTGCAGATGCTTTTTCTAGCTTTTTCTCTGGCTTTTGTACTTCTGGTTAAGAAGCAATAGATGGAGTTGAAAAGGACAAAAAAAAAAGGTTCACTGGAAATATAAAAAGAATTTTCTTTACTTTTTATTGAGATGACAAACTCACTGAAAGGATACGCTGAATTTGGTGACCATTTTCATAAAAATAACACATGTGGATTGCTGATATTCTGTGTGTTTCAGCGTCTTCTGACAGAGTAAAATATGATTTACAAACGTACCTCCAGCAGACTGAGATGAACTCCCACAAAGTATGGCATCGGGGCACTGTGGACGGAGAGAGTGCAAGAAATCTGTTATAAAAGTCATTATTATAACGTAAACAGTAATAAATAAAAGTCTTATAGTTTAGGACTGTGGTTATTTTACAACAATCTATTGCATACCATAAAGCTATCGTCTATCCATTAAAGTCCTATCAGTTAAAAGACAAAAAGACTGTTTAAGACAATAAAAGTCAAGAGCTAAGATTTCTATACAACCACCCTAAAGCTAAAAATATGTACTGAAAATAATCTGAAGTGTACATTCTTCTTCAGCTGTGAATGTCATAACACGATAATGTCATTTGCAGCAAGAGTTGTGTTTTTTTTCTCCATAACCTGTTATGTTTTACCAAGAACACTCTGACCAGCGGAGTTATTTTTACGCATCCAGGTAAAGCAAAAGCAGTTTCACTTTTCCAGCCTCTACAGAATGAAAACAAAATTAAGTGTGCAATTTTAATTATGTGAAAACTGAGCGTACAGCTAAAAAAATGCTATATTTTCACCCGTAGTTTTATTTCAAGTCACATTTATCTTTATGTTAAATATAAATAGCAAAAAAAAAAAAATTATAGTGACTTTTAACCATGAATTTATCGAAAACAGTCAGAAAAAATTTGTATAAGAAGATTTCGATAAAGCAACAACAGGACAGCTTTAGGTGATTCAGAAGCTCCCGGCTTGTAATTAACTCAAAGCCTGTGGCTCTGCGCTGTAGCTGCTCTACGCTGTTTGATGCAGCACTGACTTTTAAAGAGTCAGATGTAATGTGCATACGTAGACAAACACAGAGGGAGCATCTAATTTAATTTAGTCATCACATCAGCTCATGACGACACCCTGGTTATTGAATAAGATAATGATGAGCCTTTGCAGAGTGTTGAATATCACATTTCACTGTCAGTGATGAATACTTTGTTTAAGCTGATATGTCCGTCCTGGTCGAACACTGCTGCATAAACACTCTGATTAAAAAAATAGTATATAATATATTATATAAGAGGGCTTCCCCACATGCACATTAAACCTGCACTGATACGATTTGACCTGTACAAACGAAGATCTGTACAAGTTACTTCTACTCTCCAGTCAACTTCAATCAAGTTTGTTCAGATTTGTTGGATTTGTGTTGGATGGGAGGTAATGAACCCCTGAGAGAGCGAAGATGATGAGAGCGTGGTGCTACTACCGGCATAAAATATAGAGTATGGTGATCCGAACGGTTCATTAGAACAGTAGAGAAGGCACACCACAGAGTATGCATAGGAACATGAAGACTGAGAGTGAGAATATGTGAGAATGCGTGAGGCTACGCTTTAACACCGAGGTTTCAGAAGCTGAGCTGGGATGCATAACTGTCGCACGTGGCAAAGCGTGCGCTCGCATGTCTATATGTCAGGCACAGACATCAGAGACTGTGACAGAACAAAAACATAAAAAGGAGCCACCGAAACTTCTTTTTTTTTTTAAATGATAAAACAGATTGTGTTTGTACACGTGTGCAAGCTTTAAAGATGGCCAGCCTCACCAGCAGTAGTCCAGAAGATGCGGGGGCAGCACGGGGATGAAGATGTGCTGCCAGTACATCGGAAAGAGCAAAGCCGCCGCACCGTGGACACACGCAGTTAACTGCACAAAGAAACACAAGACTGGACAAACTCAACACAACTTTCCACAAGTAAATGCCTGATTTCCTCAGCGTCTTAGGCTATATAACACAGCAGCATTAATCGGTCAAAAAAAGACATTTGTTACACACAAATAAAGAGTTTAATTGAGTCGTGGTGATCCTTTGAGTTGGTGAGTATCATTTAAAAGTTTAATGAGTTTTGATGAACACACAAAAAGGCAGGGTTTATGAACATTTTCAAACATTTATTAAATGGTTTTAAAAACATGTTTGCTGTTTTGACTACTTGCAACATGACTGTAGTTCTACATAAATAAGAGAAATAATATACACAAAGTTTATTTAAAAAAATAATATGTACATTACAGATTGTATATTTATAAAAATCCAAGTGTAATGCAATTACTGGCAACATACCATTTACCTTCTCCCAAACAGTGGAGGGGTTTGTGCCATCAAAAGCTCACTTCAAGTGTCCATATTTAATATATGATCAATGTGAAAAGCACAAAGACATTTCTAAGAATTTAGACGTTTATTTAAAAATAAAATAGAAAAGAAAAAAAGTGTCATTTTTTTTTATTTTATTTTCCACATACATTTCCAGACCTGGAAACAGCAAAAACTCAATAATTTTCAAAACTTGAGAAAAATCCTTGATGTGTTTTGTTGCTTTTTCCTTACTCACAAGCAAAAGCCTTAATGAAGAACCATTTTCCACAGACATGTCGAGTGAGGTTGTACTAAACATTCATATATCTTTGGAGGAGCTGGAGAACAATCTTTAAACTGAGCATCGACTGTGGCAGGAGCCTGTGTTGACCCTCATGACGGACACAGCAGAAGAAAAAAAAGTTGACATGAAAACTTCAGAAAAAAAAATAACAAATCTAAAGACAAACACTGAACCTGCACACAGTGTTGTCCTCGGTTTTCATTCATTTGCCATGGGTCATCACAACAAAAATGTTGCTTCTGTTCTACATGATATTCTATTTTAAAACTGTTTTGAGCACAAAACCATAAAAACTGGACTCTTTATAATTAGCTGCTCTCTGAATCAGTGTCACTAAACGGGGATTGTGCTGTGACCTGCACAAAGAGCAACAAAAGAAGGCCAAAACGAGGCTGACAGTAGCCATAAAAATCAAAATTACCCCAACTGTTATAACTGAGAAATTACAGAATAATTAACCTCGTTTTTAGCAAATAATGAGCAGCAATCATGTTAGGATGACATTGCTTTTCAAAGATGCTTTTTACATTGTCTAACCAATAATACACACAGAATTAAAATCATTGTCTCCCATTGTCTTAAAGCAAACATCCCCCTCTTGACATCTCATGTCATGAAAACCCAGCTATAGTAATGACCTGCAAGCACACACACACACACACACACACACTCAGCAGGAGACAGAGGCGTTAGCTCATCCCCCAGATTAAAATAACATGATTAAATATGGAAAGAGAACAGAGGTCTGAGGGGCTCCTGCGGGACTTCATTAGGGCAAATTGCCAAAGAATGAAACATGAGTTAGCCAAGAGAGACTGCGGGCTAGGCCAATACCGCCGGGACTCTGGAGCAGCAGCCGCTGTTACACTGGTGCAGCTTCACAGTCAATGTGTGAAGCGGACACACACTATCACACACGCACAACTACCAGGAGACCCCCTGCTCGCCGACACACAGAGAGTCACAATTGACCGGCCAAAGGCGGGTGGCTGAAAACAAACGGTGCTGCAGGAGAAGAAGGAGGGCCCCCGCCCCTCTGAATCCACCCTCAGATCGAGCCCGGCCGTCTGAAAGCTCACAATACACAAAAAGCACGCATGTGTTTGTGTGTCCATGTGCCTCCCTCCTTGCCTGTTTGATTTAACTGCATTCATTTTTCATATCAGCCAGTAAACAAAAAGCAATAATTTTTTTCTTATTGTCTCTCATACACACAGTCCCACAATACTTAAGACTTAATCAACATTTAATTGGTGTCTTGCTCTGTGTATCTGCATATGCATATTTCTGCTTCCCGCTGTCTTCAAATGAAACAACAATGCCACACTCCTGTCAGGATTAATTTCTTGGCAAACAGTTTGTTTTTTTGTTAATTCTGAGAATAAATCAATCCTATGAATATTAATGAGAGAAAGTGAAGCGCTTGGTGGAAAAGCGGCTATCAAAACTATCACACCCTTCTTCCTTCTCTAAAGCGATGATAGTAAAGGCCCATTAAATCGTGATGAAGAGAGGTCACCAATCTGCCTGCAGATCTGCATCCACACATACACACATACACGACTTACACGTGCACGCGTGCACACACAGCAAAGAGCCAACAGGCTGGTGTATTCCTCCTCTGGGAGTGCGAGACAAGCCCCAGCCATTCGCTGGTACCAGGAGGTAATGGCACAGAACACCTCGCTAACCAACTCCAATTATCTCCACCAGGCCTCAAGGTGAGCCCCCCAACTGGCATGATTTACTCTCAGGTTGAAAGTGAAAACAAGAGTCTCTCTGTGCCTCTCTTCTTCTCAGGCTGGGTGGTTCAGGCTTGGGGGAGCTGCCTGGGAAGGGAGTCCAAAACTAAGATTAAGATTTATAACACAAATCTAGATTTCCCTTTTATTTTATTTGCTATCTCCCACAGCGATGGTAGCAGCAGTGTGCAGCGATAAGGTAACTTGGAAGCAACTTCACAGAAATATCTCACATATTTGCTTCTCTAACTTAGATGAATACAAATCCCCGTGTCCTTGTCCAGGTTTTGGAACAAATGAGGCAAAAAGTAAAAGAAAAATAAATTGAAAAAAAAAATATCATACCCCCTTTTTTTTTCTTCTTCATTTAGAGGCGGGCTTCACATGAGAGTGGGTCATGAGAGGCTAAGGCTGATAAAATATTTGCCAGGCTGATAAATAATAGATGAGTGGAGCCAAATGGCTTACACGCTCCACAAAAGACCTGGGTGCTTAATATTCCATTCAATGGAGAATCACAGATACAGTCCCCAAGAACAAATACAGGATTAGGTGCTGGGTCCAGTCCTCAGGGACCAGGGCTCTGCCCAGTAATGAGGGGCTGCCTGCCTCTTGCACCATGTGTGTGTGTGCGTGTGTGTATGTGTGTGTGTGTTGCCCCCTCCGCTGAGAGAAGCTAACCGATTATACAGCGACAGCCTGCTTCAAAAAGCAGTCAAGGTCTTTGGTTCTGCCCTGAGAGCTTTTTAGTGTGCTGTGGCTTAGACAGAAAGTGCCGACACTAACACTGGTTTTTTGCAGACCCATTCAGTGAGACTAAAAGAGGGACAGAGAGAAACGAGATGGACAGAAAGACATAAAGAGATAAAGGGAGGGAGGGAGGCGAAAGTTAGTGAAGGAGGAAGAATAAAGTTGAGGGATAAAAGCTGCAGAGAAACTTTACAGTTTCTAACCAAACATAACCTAAGAAGTCATTTTATAGCCAAGCCAATGATATAAACAACGCCTTATATGTTTTAAATACGACTTATTTTGTATGCTGCTTTAGTAGCATACAAAATAATCAACCTAAATATTTATTTCTTCATCAATCAGTAAATTATGCTTCCAAAACAGATAAGTAAAGAATTGTTTATATATTTTTTTATCTTAAGGTTTTTTTTTACTTTAATGAGTTCCCTACATATAACTAATAATTAAAAAAAAAGGTTTTTTTTGTCCACTTGTTTGGTACTTCAGATTCTGATCGTTAACTACAGGAAAGCGCTTTAACAGGAACTCGCTTGTGAAATGAAAAAAGTTAATTACGTATGCATGCAACTCTTCTTGTTGCTGAGGAAACTTCACACAAGTCATAATGTTCAGAAGAACTCCTCTCAAGGCATCTCTCCAACAGCATTGTATTCCTTAAAGACCTGGGATCACAAAGGACCTCTGTCGAAGCAGCAAGTCGGAGTCCTGCTCAGTTTCTCCACCCACATCTTTATTTTCTACCTGAAAACTGGACATGCTGCAGTGAACAGAGGCATGAAAATACTACACTACATCCACATACTTTGCATGTAATTTTTCAAAAGGAGAGAAATATATGCAGTATTGCATCTGTTGTTGTGTCCTCTGAGAAGAATCCTACTGCACAAGTTCAACTGTGGAAAAATAGCTGCTGCTTCAGGCAACGTAATTTAATTTGACAGGAGGAATGGTATCAACATAGTTGCTCTTGACCTCCTCACACCAGCTTTAAAGGCTCAATTCCCCACAACTAGGTTTTTTTTTTCCAACTTCATACTTTTTTCAAAAATCAGTCCTCTCTTTTCCTTTCTAAGGCTAGCTTTCACCTACTTTTTTATCCCAGGTCTCCTCCCAATGTCCCTCCGCTTGATGCCACCTCTTCCTCATTTATCCTGATACATTATCGCTGCGTTGGCCTTTCCTTCTCCCCTATGTGCCAAGTCAACAATTATGCACGCTTTGCTTTTTATTGCGTTGACAAATGCGGGTGTCAGGCCTGGTACAATGCAAGTGTGCCACAAAACAAGTTGGTGGCATCGGGAGGCAAAGAGGGCACACAGGACAATGCAGACTATCGTCAGGCCTCCCACACACACACACACACAACATTTAACGTTCTTACAGCAAGACAAAAGGAACAAGGTACAAACACCTGTGAGTGCAGAAAACACACACACACTCACCTTAAGACACATGGCATGGGGCAGATGAGTCTATTGAGGACAAGGAAGGGAAGGGAAGGGATGGAGGGGGAGGATGTCCTGATGTTCTACAGTTGCCCAACAACAGAAAGACACATTAAGACTCCTAGGAAGAGGGAGGCGATGTCAGAAAGAAAGAGAGTGAGAGACAGATGGACAGAAAATAATATGTCACAGAGAAAGAATAACTAAGACAGAGAGAGACAGAGAGGAACAGAAAAGAGGAACAACAGAAGAAAAAAGCTGGAAACCGAGAGACAGCTGGCACTCTGGGGCACAGTGGATGGATAGCTCCTTGTTAGCATAGGCCTGACAGGCTGATGAGAGGGCTGCTGTCAGCCGGTGCCGGTGCTGGGGCCGGCCTGCACAGGCAGGGCAGAGACTGGGCTGGAGAGCTAGGGGGGCCTCGATAGATGAAAGACACAAGGGGTAGTGGGGTCCTCCCAGCTGACTAGTTAGAAGAAGGGCCGATGCACCACTATTATACGGGCCTATGACAAGGCTGCACACACGACTGGCTCCCGCCCCTGCGCCACAGCCAACTAGCTCTTTAAAAAACTGTGATACCATTCACCTCTGGTCACAAAACAGCAATAAGTCAACTGGTGCATGGTTGTAAGATCATGATTTATTCTTTTGCTTTCAGCTGCCTGTGAGACGTGGCAGTCATGTACCGACAAACTGACATGCTGGGTTCACCGGGGGCTTTAACACAGGAAGTGAAGGCAGAGGATATATATATTTATATATACACTATATACGCGTGTTTCTTTCTGTTTCTTTCCACTTTCTTTTTCCTGTTTCTGCTTGGCTAAGATGCTGGAAAGGCGGAGGTGGTGAAAAGCAGCTGGATGGAACTAACGATGTCACCAACAATACCTCCTCTTACATCTGTGTGAATCAGAAATATTACCTGTACATCCAGTGACTGATAGCACTCGTTTTAACATAACACTGCGACAATCGCTGACAGCAATTAAACATCTCTCAGCCTTTCAGGTGTTTGATCACATGACAATGGTGTGGATAATGAGAGCAGATATTTTCAGTTTATCGTGTATACATTTAGCTGGTTTTGAGAATCATGGCTGCCATTTCTGCTTAAACAAGGAGGTCAAGTTACGCCAACAGCAAAAAAAAAAAATGCATCACAGGCGAAGTAATAACACTAGGCCTGCTTGTAATCCCACTGGGGATATGAAAATACCTTTGTACTACATTGCCTGACATATATCGCTACCAAACCAAAACACCTCTCCCTGAGGAAGATAGATGGATAGACGACTGGATGCAGAATTGCCGACGATAAAAGGCTTGCAGAGGTAAAGGTCTGACGTGGAGGCTCCTAAAATATTCTGTCGGCATACATTTGTTATAAAAACAAGCCATGATTTGTCTTCAAGCTGAAGTAAACTGTAAATCAGACAAAAATCACCTCAACCCCCCCACTCTTCCTGCTAAAAAGAAAAACACTGTCACCCCCGAGTCTGATAATTTACATCATGTACTGCTTGTGTCACAGCACAGTGAGCTGCCTAAACCCTCAGCAGAGGTGCTGCTGGTCTAAAGGAGCTGGGGGGAAGACAGGTGAAATCCTCAGAGGGCTGGGTAATCTTTACAGCTCCTCCTGATTATAGCTCCTCCGAGAGACCTTGGGAACTCTTCCCTGCAGCGCCCAACACCACCAAAGGCCCCCAGCTGTTAAGTCTTCTGCAGACTTGTAGATATGTTGGCAGGAGCAGCTCCACTACAGATAAAACTTGGATGACATCACTTCCCTCTCCCATCTAATCTGTCATAAAGATTTGGCTCTGCTTCATCAGCTGCAACGATAACGGGGGGGAAAGGACAGACTGAGTCTTCCTCCCTCATCCAGACAGACAGACAGAAAGGACTTTAAATTATAGGTTGAAACATGTAATAATGGATAATTTAAAGGCATTTTGGACATAAATATGCTGCCGTTCTGTGGAACAAACAGTCATATAATTCAGCTGCAGAGTGGATTTCACAGCTTGTCAGAGCTCAGTGCTTGGAGGGGGAGAAGGAGGGGTCGGTTCAACTATCAAACCATGTCAGATAAATATTCTTATCGTACGATTTAGGGTTTGAAATCCTGCTGAAATATTGATGAGAAGAATCACGTTCAATCTATTAGGCAGTCCCATAATTCCGTTATATAGTTTTAGTTGGGTAATTTACTGTCTAAATTTGACATAAAGTATGACTGTAAATTAGCAAAAGTCTTTTTAAATTATTATTATTAACCGAGGGATTAAACAGCAAGAATCTTAATAAATGTAATACATCATTTTAAAAATTGAACTTTGATGAAATGTTTGCAACTAATAGAGGCTTGTTTTTGTTTTCAGTTTGCCTGCAGTGTGTTTGCTTTTCATGCATGGAAAGGTTTAGCAAAATAAGTTGCATTTATTACTGATCAGGGTAAATCTTTGTTTGGTCTGCAAACATTAAAGCATGAAAATGTGTATTCTTACCCCAAAAAGTACAAATAAACTCATAAATGAGAACAATACGAGTTCTTTCAAAAGCATGAAACAAAACAGACGATGATAAATCTCCTCCAGGTAGGAGGAAAATTTCAGTTGTTTTCCAACTTATTTCCAGCGTGTATGTGGAAGGTGTGATGAAACGTCTGCCTACAGATGAGAGAAAGGCTGGACAGGAAGGACTCACAGTGCTAAGCTTGCTTGAGGTAATGATGATGCGTCGTTCGTGCAGCATGCTGGCGTAGAGTTGGAGCATGTTGTTGGTGTCCACAGCCACAAAGTACTCTGTCAGGTTCCTCTGAAAATAGACAGAGGTTTTCAGCTATATAATAAACTCTCTAAGCATAGCTTCATTATATTAAGGTGTCAGAGCTACAGACTGCAAGTGTCTGATTATGTGCTGAAGTCAGACGTCAATTAAAGACTAGGAAAAAGTCTGCCACAACAATAGAGTCTGATCTGCTATAAAAATAACTGTATTCATGTCTTTGATCTATCAAATATAGTCATGTTCAGAAAACGGATCACATTTCACTCAAAGTTAATCTGAGTGACTGATAATTGTTGTCATCTCTTGTCCCTTGCCACAAAGATTTAAGCTTAAATTTGAATACAAAAATCAACAAAGAACATGCTCCCAGTTTGAATCTTTTATGCCAATCACTGAACTTCACCATTAAAGCACAAGCACCGCAGGAGATAAAACTGAAACAAGAGGATGATGCAATAATTTCAAACGGTGACATGTGTATTAGATTAAAAACGATTAGAGACAGAGATGTTTCCATAAGGGAGGGATCTTTTCTTTATCTCCTTTTGTCTCTCTTTCCTTTTCTTTTCCATGAGCACTTACACTCTCAGGGATGGTTGGCAGTCCATTGATATCCGGGGCGATGAAGTAGGAGTGCTGCAAAAAAAAAAAAAAAAAAACAACACACAAACATGCAGGAAAAAGAAGAGGGAAGGTCACAAGTGAAGCATAGCACTTATTCAGAAGAGAATGAGGGGAAGAGGGGAGAAAAAGGCCATTCACTTTGTTCTATGATTTATGGCTCATCTTCTGCTCTGTCTATATGAATTGCTGAGCTGGTGTCTGAACTGTGGCAATGCTTTTATCAGGCCTGCAGAACAGAGAAAGCTCAATAGCAGCTTCGCTCCCAACAGACATACACTGTGGTGATGTCTCCGGTGGAAAACCGAGTCTTTATTTAAGCATTAAAAAGGTTTGCAGCGCACCAACACACACACATACTCAAAAGTATATGTGCACGTGTACGCGTCCACACTGATGTGCACACACACACACACACACACACGTACACACACAGGTTGTTTAGAGGATCACAGGGCTGCCTGTCTCACTTTGGGAGAGCAGGGCAGGTTCAGTGTTCAGATCAAAGGGGCCTGAGAGAGGTGCTGTTTGGAGGTAGACAAACCACCAAGAGAAACACACTATTGTGTCTCTAATACACACGCACACACACACACTTCTATCCTTGGTACACCTGCATTTCTCTGGGCCATCACTTAACCATCTGTTGCTGTTCCTCGTTTAAAGCCACTGCGGTACGAACTGTGTTTGCAGCTTTTTAAGTAAAACCTTTAAGACTTAAGAGCTGTGATAAGTATTATTATTATTATTTAACTGAGCTTATGAAATTAATGCTAGGATAAAAAAAAAAAAACAGTGACCAGTTTGTCAGATAATTGAAAATTACTTCTGGAAGAAAGGTTGATGTTAAACTCTTGAAAGTTACAAAACAGTTAGTTCTTTAAATTGAACCTTTACCAACCTGCACCCTAAAATGTGTAATAAAAGGATAAAATAATAATCACCAAAAAAGGAAGAGCCAAAGCAGGTCCCCAGACAAAAGACCAGCTGGACCCAAAGAATCACAAGCACCAAAGAAGACTGTCGCAAATTATAAACAAGAAATGATGACAAGAAAAAAAAAAAAGTTCTAATCATGGAGATGCAAATAAAAACATCCTATTGTAATGGGTTAATTTTATCTGCTGCCATTTTGAAAATTATTGCATCAAAACTGCCCCAATACATAATTTTGCTAATTGAAAAACATTTTCAAATTTGTAATAATTGCATCATGATGGAAATCTTTAAAAATGTGGCTATTCACCCAGCAGTAAGACATTATCATCAGCTGCCAAAAATGTGATTAGCAGGGGTTAAAACAAATACTGATGGTTAATAATCTAAAAACAAACAAAATATTTCCCCCCATAAGCATATGTGTAATAAATAAATAAAAAGGTGAAAACAATTATTATGAGTAAACACTTGTTTTATTCCCAGAGGATGGTCATTGTTGTAGCTGAGCGCAGCTTACTGAAGATAAAGAGGCTCCACAAACAAACTGGAACCAACATCCAGGGCTTTTTTCTCCTGACTTTTTGTTTTCCCTAGACAAAAGATAAATGTGCATGTAATTTTTCAACACCTACGTGCCCTTTTATATGTGACAAGTGGATTTATTTAAACATATAAGATGTAATGGTCACATTTTTATTCATACGTTGCACAGCTACCGTTAAAACATGCAGAAAAACTAATTTATTTCAGCTGTTCTGTGGCCAACTTTACATTGGCTTTAATATTTACACAGGTGAATGAGTGACTGGTGAAATTATCTGTTTTTTCCCAGGAAAAGGTTTACAATGAATTTACCAGATTAAAAACAACTGGTAATTATCAGACTTACTGGGGCTTTTATAATAAAGAACAGCTGAGTTTTCTGCCCTGAAGTGGTGGGAAAAAACAGCAACTTTTAAGGATTTCTTTGTGCTTACTCAGATAAAACCACTGCTCTATTTAAAAAAAAACATTGCTATTTAGTTTGAGGTTACATGAACTTGAGAAGTAAAGGGAGCAATAAAAGCTACAGGAGTTAAATATTTTTAAAACATTACAGCAAATCCAAGACAGTCGTGGCATGCAAAGAGATTTTAAAAAAAGCCCCAACTTTATCAAGCCCCAAAAGGAAGACACATGCAAATGCTAGTTTTGTTCCTAAATAAATAAAGGTTTTTTTCCTTTTTAACAATAAAACTACTTTTTTGTTGAAGTTGTTTTTATAAAACTATGTGATGCATTTTTAAAATCAGACCAAGCTGTCATTAATCCTAAAATAATGTGGTTTTTTTACTTTTGATTTATAGTTGAAAGGTAAATAAATAAAAAGAATCCTAGCAAACTAAACCAAGAACTAGTATTAGAATATTTTAAATGTAAATAGCTGTTGTAGATAAACAAAGTCAATGAAAAGATAAAGGGCTCAAGTCATACCTCAGAGAAAACCACTCAGTTCCATATAAATCAACTACAGTACAATCTGTTTTCTTGTACTTTGTGAGCTAAAAAAAAATGCTCCCCTGTTGGTGTACAAATGCATGGCATCGTGTTAATCACAAGCCATGCTCCTTAATGCAAGCACAGCTTTCATTGGCTGTTTGCTTGCTGATCTGCGTTGTTTTCTTGTTATTTCGAAGACTTGTTTATACACACAAAAATAAAATAAAAAAACATTGAAAGTGGGTTAACTGGAAAAGCATCAAGCAGATTTTTTAACACAATTGCCTCTGCTTTAAACATAAAGAGGAAAAAAAATACTTTTGATATTCAGAGAGAGAATATAGCAGAGTGGAAGGGCATTAATCATTTACAAAGTTTGATTGTTTTCCAGAGGAGAAGAAACACACAACAAGGCCCAGGATAGTTTGTTTGGTTTTTTTGTTATATTTAAAAAAGAAAGCGCAGCTTATTTGGCCAAATTGGAAATCAGTGGTTCCCATGCGATTAGTAGAGAAGCAGCTTCATATTTCACAGCAGCCTCCTTCCCTCCACCCACCGCTGCCGCTCACTCATTCGTTTCCACTCACCGGCTCCTTGCTTCGCCCATCTCTCAGTACTTGCCCAGTGGCAATATACAACTGCTCATTCTTGCACAATAAGACAGGGAGAGAGAGCAAAACAGGGTTCACACATGAAAGGGGACAATGATTCTGCTCCTTCGCTGCCACGATAAACCAGGAAAAAAACAGTCTTTTAAGGGAATAATTCTGCTTCATCAATTAAATATCAAACCAGTGGCTTCTCTCGATACGAGATGAAGCCATCACCTCTGTTCTCCGGGGCGGCTGTTTCAATGGAGCTTTGAGCACGAGATGAAGGAGGTTTATTCACAACTCACACAAAGAGAAATAAACCTTGTTAACCTACACACAAACGCATTGATTACCTCGTATAGCTGCAGTAATGTGTTTTGTTGTAAGTTTATCTTCGCAATCACCTAAATGTCCCTCCGAGATCACAGCTGCAGAGACGACCTGCAGTTGCTGCTTTAATTGGGTTAAAGAAAAAGTGTTGGTCCTTGAGGACAAAGGACACCGAAGTGCTCTTGATCCCGTCGTGGTGTGGAGTCTTAGCGGTGTAAAAACTCGTTGAAAACCTTTACATTCGGCGTAAACAGGGCAGGCTTAAGGATGTGACTGTTTTATGTTGGCAACATTCCATCGGCGGTTGTGTCAGAGTTGACTCAAACAGAAGCCGACTTTGAGGGACCTGGGCTCGTTAAGCCAGTTCAGTTTTTGATAAGCAGGAGACATGATGAGTTGTGAAAGAGCCCTTCAACTTTAAACATGTCCAGCTTGAGCTTATCACAAGAAGACCTGTAAGCGCCACTTCTTGTTTCCAAACACGGTGTCAGAGCAGGGCCCTGCGAGTCTTTCTGTTCTTCACCTCCTTCTGCTCTGCATTCAGCAGCTCCTCTGCCTTCCCCTCATTTAATCTCTCACATCTCAACCTCTGCACTTTGTCGAGTTCCCTGTTTCTGCTCTTTTTTTTTTAACCAAATCTTATGCCATCTTTGACTCCTTTCTTTTTCTTCCATGTGTCAATTTCATTTTAGTTCTCATTACACTTTGCTTTTAATCTCCACGTTTTCTACTAAACATTACGACTTCGGCGACTCGCTACTTTTAACTACTTCAGCCAATTGTTATCCCCCCTCTCTGATGCAACACGCTGCTGCAGTAGCTTTCTCTCTTTCTGTCTCAATCTCTGCTGTCTTGGATCTGGAGCTAGCAGAATATATATACCTACCACACTCAGGTTGACTGGCGTGAAGGGCTTTGGCACAGGCAGCTCATAGAGAGAATTCAGCATGTCGTTCAAGTCATTTTCCTAAGGGAGAAAAACAAACAAAAGAAAAAAGGAATGAAAAACACACACACACACAAAAAAACATGGAACATGTGATTTATATTTACTTGTTTCGTTGATGTCACAAGTTATGTGTCAATCCTAACAACTGAGCTGGGACAGGCGCTGCCGCAGACCAGAGGGCAATCCTGCAGTGAGGCCTGAAGGGCTCGACAACATCCGACTGACATATGTTTAACGAGAAATGGTGAGGTTAAAAGACGGCTGAGTCTATGGCTGCAGACGCTTATTATCCAGCAGCGCTGATTTACAGCCGAGAGCGGCCTGTCGCTAATTAACCAGGGGTCCCCACTCCAGAAACAGGGGCTTTAGAAAACCGTCAGAGAGCTAGCATGACCACAAAACAGGCCTTGAGATCATTCTTCCTGCCTTTATGAGTTTTTAAACATGCCTGCTGTTTACACTCCGTCTTTTGCAAAAAAAAAAAATCTAAAACGGGCAACAACAACAGCACAACTTGCACTCTAACTTCTGTGAAAGTACTTAATGAAACTGCTGGAGAGGTTGAACTTTATTGTTTAGCTTTTTTTTTTTTTCTTTGAAGCCCTCTCCAAGAACTTTGTTTTGGTCTTGGCTTTAAGCCGATGCTTCTGTGAGAAAATAATGCACGTGCGCGCGCGCAAGCCGCAGCATAAGAGAAGCGATGGGTGGCAATATACAGTGAGCAGAGGAAGGCAAAGGAGGGAGGGGTGTAAGGGTGTGTGCAATCAAACAGCCTCCTGTCAAGAGAGGCTCAATGCTCACACGCATGGTCAGCAACACGGCCTGGGGAAACAGTTCATTTACCCCTCGCCTTAAACCCTCATCGCTCTTCTGTCTTCCCTCGTCTGTCAACATCTCCCTCTCGCCTGAAACGGACAGCGGGGTAAATAGAAACCAAATCATGCACACTAACATTTCAGTCACCCAGGATTTTCAGCAGCCTTTCTGTCTCTCTCCTCCTCACTCACAAACTGTCCTATTCTGTTGGTTTTTTCCTCTAAGCACATTAGATTATTCCACTGAATTCCTTTCAGCTGAGGAACTTTGTGCACGGATGCTGATTGTTTATGTGATGTGACTGTCTTTTTGTGCGAGACACTTTGTCCTGATCACATTTCCCCGAGGATCCTGGGAGAAGCAGTGACTACATGACAATTGAAAAGTGGTCCCAAAGCTCTCTGCATGTCTCCCCTCCCTCCCTCCCTCCCTCCCCCCTTCTTCAGTCTAAACAGTAGAACATCACCTACACCCTATGCACTAGACTTCGCACATCTCCCCAGTTTGTTGCATATTTTACATTTCCCCTCCCTTTGCTAGTACAATGCAGTGAATAGTCAGGGGAGAAACGCTTTTGTGAAGTACGAGCATTTGTGTGTGTGTGTGTGTGTGTGTGTGTGTGTGCGTGTATGTGTTTTTCTTAACGATTTGTTTTCCAGTAAATCATCAGGAATAACTTCCCGTGTCAGATCAGCGTTTGGTCTGTGAAATGTCAACATTGTTGCTGCTAACAAGAGGAACCAATTCGAGCCCAAGATGGTGAACAAAACTTGCAAAAAAAAATAAAACATGGAGCGCGCAGCAGAACACAGCAGAGGGGAAATTCTCACCACGATACACATTTCAGAAACTGTACTTCTCCCAGAGTCAAAGGACGCCATCGTTGTGTCTTATTTTTAATATAAAGAGCTTATATTCATACAATTATCAAATGCACTTTCGTTGATATTTGGATACATGGTTACCTGTTGTTTTGTAAGGTAGTCAGCCAGTGTGTTAAGCAGCTTGTAGTAGATTTCAAACCAGGGTAGATAACTGGAAGAAGCAGAGAGACGCATTAATGTAAGGAGAAGCTTGCACTCATTTCATCACCTTCTACTGTAAACAACACGCAATGAATCAAAGCAGATCAGTGTGTTATTTATTTAATATACGCGTGCAGAGGGACTTGAATGTGTGTTGCATCTTTGCCTGAAAGCGCCTATTAATAATTTGACCTATTGTTTAAAGATCAAATACACAAAGAGAGCATTGATAATGGATTCTGTTCCATGCAACACCTACACCAAAGCTCAGAGTCATTGTTGCACACAGAAAAAGTAAACATTTTCTTGTCCTTATTATGACATTCTTTCATATCAAGGGCGTTTTGCATGCTATGAAATCTGCATTCCTGTCAAGTTTGCTCTTTAGGGCAACAGTAAATAACAGTAATAACAAAAAAAACAATAAGTTTTAGATTATTTAATTAAAAAAGAACCACAAACACTTTTATGAGAAGTGGAGGGATGCTATAGTTTACAGGCATGATGCTCCCAGAGGCACAGGCTTAACAAAAACGCAGCTTCTCTTCTTGCTCCACCTCCCCCTTCCGCCCTTCAACCTGCTGCTTTTCATGTCCTCCACATATTCAAAAAAATGTTTCTTTATGTAATTAATGTTAAATAAATAAATAAATTCATTGACAAGCTGAAAATAATTTATACTGCAGTGTTTGTGTGCAAGCTAATCAGTAAGTACGCCAAACATAAGCTAAAGCAGCTGCAGCATAGCTTCCTTTACAAAGTTGACATTTTCTTGGCCAAGTGGGTTTGCTTTTGAGATGGAAGAAAGCCAACTTTTTTTTGGTCTTAAAAGCTTTGAGGGCTCTGTCTATTTACTATCATACAATCAAACACACAAAAACATGGTATAACATCAAGTTATTGAATTTTTATCCAGTTTGGGGGTTTTACCATGCAGTTTCTAACATTAAATGATTTTGATTAAGAATTTGCGATTAACTAAACAGAGACTCCCATTAATGCTTCATTAACTTGCATGGACGCAGGGGTTGAAGAATAAATTATTGGCCAAATAAGCCAGTCAATCAAAGCGTTTTTTTAATACCAGCACTGCAAAAGATTGAGGAGTGTTTCTGAATGGTGGAGAGTGTAAATCAGCAGGTCATTTATTTCCCTAAAAATCAGACAAAATGCTTAAATTTGTAGTCTTTTAGTTTAATGATAATAAATTTAGTGTGAGAGTTTGTGGTCCTGCTCAAGCAGTTGGCCGGAGACGAAGAAGTTTCCATGACATGGGTCACTGGCTGCTCTGCAGACTGGAATTAACAGACAACAAGAAAACAATCAAATGAACCAAATGCAAATATTCATATCACTAAATCTGCAAGGGGCCAATGACAGGCCGAGTTCACAGAGAAGTGCAGCCAAGCGCACCAATCAGAGAGGCCGAGTGACCATTAGTCTGAAACAATCAGTCTCTTAACGTGCCAGTATTTTGACATCTGCATGAAGATTTACCACAATCAGGTCACACTTGCAGGAGAGGCGAAATCAAACACGCTGATGTTAATTTACATGCTGACCGGATATCAACCTGGAGACCTATTTCTGCCACATCAAACAACATAAAACACAAATATCTGCATATCGGGTCAGTTTATATTTAAACACAACTTGTTCAGTCAGATAAAACAATCAGGAAGGGAGCAAAGCCTTTATCCAACCTGCCTCCTTTATGCCTTGTGTTTAAAAATAAAAACTCTGGACAATAATCACTCATTTTGTTTGAGGGTGGAGGGGGGCGTAAATAAGGCTGTCAGAAGAGCAGTCAGGCTTCACAGATCTCAGAAGCATTATGTGCTCACACCAAAATTGTGTAAGAGAATAATTATTACATTAAGAAGAAAAAAATGTTTGTATGGTGGGTAGTGTTATTCCCTTATTAACATAAAGTAAAATTAGTTTATGTAAAGGTTGCTTTGTTTCATCCTCCCCCTGATATGCTCTCTGGACATGCAGAGTTAAAGTTTGGAAAGCTTAAAGAGAAATACTCCTCCTCGTCACAGTTCATCGCTCAGATCTGTTTGTGCTTCGCAAATCCTCCGATAGAGAGAGAGACGTCTATCACCGGAGTGCACAGTGTGTGTGTCTGTGTGTGTGTGTCTCCTAACATTTTAGACAAACATCTTCTCAAAGTGCCATCTCCTCAGAGAGTTAATCGGCCCATCGCCGTCCAGCAGACGACCCAAGGAAGCAACTTTGCAGCTCATGATACACGGTTATGGAAAGAAGCACAAAGTAGCCAAAATAAGCCGCTTTAAGTGCGTTTTAACGAGCACTGTAAATACTCAAATTTAAAATCTCTAAATGTTGGAGATTAAATGTTTATATACATAGTCCACTTTGGCTGCCATAAAGTAAGTTAGGTGTTAAGCACGACAGTTATTCCTGTTCCTTAAATCTTCTTTACTGCGCAGGCGTCTGTAACCGTAAGTCTTCTACACTTTGTAGACGGCTGAGTGGAAGATTGCATTACACATTTACTTTCTCGGGTCAAGGGTTAAGTACAGGCGGAGGAAGTGTCTTCGAGTACCTGAATATGTGACCACTAACCAGAGACATGCAGTCGCTGAAATGTGTCCTAAAGCTTCAACCTTAACGCTAAACTCCTCTTTTACCCCCAACTACAAATTCAAAAAACAAACAAAGAAATAGAATGAACACAACTCAAATGCATGTGACAGGATTAGAGAATATGTGAGGATGAAATATCACAATTAAAAGTTTTTAGGAGAGTTTCTTTGTGTTTTCAGATGAAGTGTGATCCTTGGTTTAATCCTGGCCTCCATTCAAAGGGCTGTCCACATAAAACTGTCCTACTCATTAAGGCACTTTCTTAAATAAGCAGAGGTGACAATTTTACAGTCCCAGCCCATGACAATCTCACACACTAACTGTTTTAATTACTATTGTTTGATCTTCTTTGGAAACAATTAAACCTGGGCTATCTTGCTTTAGATTTTAAACCTGCCAAATATTAACTCGTGATATTTTCCCTGTAGTCATAAATTCCTAAAAGACTTGTAGTCTTGTAAAAGGAAAAAAAAAATGACTTTGACCAATTATCTTGAATGAAAATAATTATTTTCAAAATTTAAAGATATCTAAAACATTTTAATGCTTTTGAATGTTCCCAGCTATCAAGATTAAAAAAGAAATAAGATCACGGGAGGAAAAACTGGGGAGCACAAATAGCATTTTGAATTGTGAAATGAAAAAAGAAAAAACAAAAAACATTTTCTATATGTTATTTTATTATAAATGAAGCAAGTCATGCAAACTACTCAGAATGCATAATGAATTTTATACATCATATGTCAAATGAATTAGCATGTCTAACTCAGCGAGAGGGACGGGGGAGCCTCTGCTAATTGGCAGCGAAGCTTCATGCATAATTATGGGCCGAGCATCTTTGCTGTCGCACTGTGGCAGTAGCCGAATAACGAGGAGAAAGAGAGAGGGAGAGACGGAGGGAGAGACAGAAAGCATGAGATGGAGAGGGAGAGAAAAGAAAAACAAAGGCCATGGAAGCTGGCCGGGAAGGGTGGGTGGTATATCTGTGTGTGTGTGGAGGGGGAGGGTGTGTGTGTGTGTGTGTGTGTGTGTGTGTGTGTGTGTGTGAGGGCACCATTCTTCACAGCAGCTCATCAGGGCAGCGACAAACCCACGACTGTCCATCAACAGCCCCACACACACACACACACACACACACACTCGACAGTGAGCCTTACAGGAGCCTGTTTCACAAACACACAACAGAGGAAGGCTTTGTGCTGCTTTTCTAATTTGTTGTTTGTTAAACTGCTTATTACATTCATTTTTTTTAGTTTTAGTTTTTTCCCCTCAGTTAATATTAAAGTGCATGAGTCTGTCCACTGAGATTTCCACTGGGGTGCTTATTCCTTGCGATTGGTTAGGTAATTACATCTGTAAAAGCACTGCCTCAACAACAAAAAAATACTTGGTAATTAACAGATAATAGCCTTTTTTGGAGCATAATTATGCAAAGAAAATAGAATTTTCTCAGGTTTTGTGTCCTCATTTATGTGCGCTGTGATAGAAGACATCCACCTATGAAATATCAAAAAACCGCTAAACTTTTGGATAATTATAGGCACTTCAGTAACATATTTGTGTGGGCAGATGAGAATATAAATTTGTTATTCTGGCTTAGTGCAGCTCAGAGTGAGGTGTGAGAATAAATGAAAAGGTTGTCTCAAAAAGCTGTGTTCATTTCTAAGATCTGGTAAATTAATTATTTTTTTTATCTTCTGTGTTACACAACTCTAGATATATAAACCTATAATTAAGTAAAATAAAAATTAAAAAACAACATTTCTGAGGTTTGATTTGTGGATTAGTTGAAAATGGCTGAACAGGCAAAATCTTAAACTAACAAAAACGCATTTAAATAAGTCTTTATGATATCTTAACCTGATTTGTAAAATAAAATGTAAATATAAAAGGCTATTCTGGTATTTGGGTTGTGCAACATATCTTATAACACATCCTGCTGAATTTATTCTGACATTTTCTAATTTATAGAAACTGGAAATAACCGTTCTAATTAGAACTGCAGAGCATTAGAAACTAAACGCAACGTAGGACTAAAATCTAAACATAAAACACTTTCCTCACTGAAGTTAAATTTTACAGAGGAGAAAAAAGGGAATGGGTGTTACCTGAGGAGACATATGCAGACCCGGCAGCCTTGGGTGAGTCGACAAAAACCAAACCTCTGTTTGCTGTCGATGTCCGTGAGAACAAAGGTGAAATTCTGCCCGACCTGACTCTGGGAAACCCTGGGAAAGACACGAGCATGTGGTAGAGACTATACAAATACGTTTGTTTGTTTTTAATCAAAGGGTGACAATGAGGTGCAATAAATAAAGTTATAAAAATTAAATACATATATAAAACATAATGAAGCACTGTTTGGTGGAGCTGCTCTAACAGTTACTCATTGTTGGAGATTTAGCTTTCAAAATGAGCTAAATATCCAGTTAAAGTTCAAATCTGATGTTTAAAATAGCAAGTTTAAGATCTACAGAAATAAAGCTATTCTACATGATATATTAAGTTCAGTGCAAATCTTCACCACTAGATGGCAGCAGCTCAGCTTCAGTAAAAAGCTGCAGCCCTTCCTTCCTGCACGCCTATCCTCTCTGTGGCTTAAAGATGGGAAATTTGTCTGTCATTCTTCATGTGAAAAATAATAATAGTAATAAAAAAAACAAAAATAAAAACATTTCAGATGGTGTTCGTCTGATCAGAGTGTATAGCCTAAATGAAAACAGACTCTTTGATTTTAATCTCAACAACAACACTCAAAAATTAGTTTTTGTACACAAGATATTAAGAGAGGCGATCTTGGATGACCTCATCAGCATCATCACTAATGGCAACTTAGTCCTGTTATTCTCATCTTTAACATGTCTTTTTATCAGTGTTATTAGTCATATTAATGTTGATGCTGTTGTTTTGCAGTTGCTGTAAAAATTGTTGTGCTTTGGACATGACCACGATAAAAAAGAAAAGCACTCATTACAGTTTGACAGGCAGCAGATTGGCAGGTGACAATACCAATGAGTGATTGGAGTTTAGAGCTCATCATGATAACTGTGAGAAGCATAATGTATACATCTCATTTTCTGCTTCAGATAAATGTGTCTTCAGGTGTGAGGGGTGATCATTTCTGAGGAGTATATATGAGTGGATTCTGTACAAACGAGGTGAAAGTGAGCTGCACTGCTGAAAAACAAGGAAGCACAAAGAGAGAGGAATCATACCTTTCCACGTCAAACGGAAAGCAGAACTTTGGTATCGTCTGAAGGACCTCCTGAGAAACCAGAACAGAGAAAGACAAGCATGTTTTAGACAATCACAGCATAGATATAATGAGTAAGATTGTGTATTTCGATATGTAAATTTATTGGGCTTCCACCAAGTGGGTTAGAGTCGGGCTATCAACTGACTGAACAAAATGGGGATTAATGCTAAATGCTTCTGATAGCAATCTGACAAAGTCTTAACATCCCAAACAATGCTGCTAAATGCACTTAATCCAAATGAATGGACAATATAAACCACTTTATTTGGCAGAACAGAGTGGAAACGTCTTCTTTCTTCCAAGAATAAGGGAGGGATCCTCGATCCACAGCTTGAATAATTAGCAGTTAATAAGTTCATCGATTATCAGGTGCCAAAGGGAGATGAAAGGGCTAAGAAAAAGAGAGAAAGAAAAAGAAAAGGAGGGCAAGGGTAGGTGGGGGAGACACAACACCAAGGCTATGGTGGCAGATTGTAGTGACAATGGGCTAAGCAGCTCTGTGGGGTTAAGAGGTAGGAGGGGGGTACAAGCCTTCAGGGCTTTACCTCCCAACACCTCCCTTGTGGTTCTGCATGCTCTTGAAGCGAGGTAGGAAAGAAGGGGAGGGGGTCTTTTTTTCCACCGGCGGCATATGGATTTAGACAGGGAGCATGAACAGTGCGGAGCACCATATGGGTGAGCCACTCCAGACCAGCCACACCACACAGCAACCACTCCCCGGGTCCCTGCTCTGTCTGTCGCTCTGTCTCCTTTTCTCCCTGGCTACTAACCTGTACCCAGAATAGGTGCCAGGTCCTTTTTTGACCGTCTGTCTTTCTGCTACCTCTCCCTCAGTTCTGGTCAGAGTGTGCCAAGCTCAAAGACTAATCCTGGGTGCTGGGTGGCTCTTTGCTATGCTCTGGCCTCACTTGTGGTCTCCCTCTTCCTCTTCCTCTTTCATTTACTTGCCAAGCTCGGCCACTGAGCTGAGGTTTGTGTCTTTTTTTTTTTTTTCTTATTGGACACATCCGAGCTGAGTGAGTGATGCTGTTGCTCCTCTTCTATCTCTCTGCCTCCCCCAGAGACTGATCCGGACGACAGGTTGGGTGTCTGCCATGGCTGCTGTCTACTGTCTCTAAGACCTCACCACAGGGAGCAGTCACTGATCCCCTGCCCCTCCCCATCAAAACTTAAATCTGTCACCCATGCACAACACAAACATTTCTGCAGACAAGCAACCAAAAGCACCAACGAGCTATGACAGAATGGGTATGTGTACATTTGTGCATTTCAGTGCACGATGTATGTGAAGGCCTGCTTGCTTCAAGGACTTTGTTCGTTCAATGGATAGCCGGTACATTTGTGTCTTTTTGTGTGGGTGGCTGAGTTTGAGTGGGCTTCATGTTTGTAATTGTATATATGCCCACATATGGAGCATAAGGGAGGGGCTGGAGGTGAGGTGGGGTGGGTGGGAAGTGACATTTTTTTTTTTTCGTTTTTTTCCCCCCTTATCAGGATGTGTGATAAAATTGAGAACTCAACAAAGATGGAGGGTTCTGTGGCAGAGGAGGTCTGTGTTGTGAGGCAGTGTGTGTGTGTAGATGTGTGACTAAGTCTTGGCGTGTGCGGCTGTAAAACTGTCACACACATCAGAGCTGCCATCGTTGTACGCGTTTGCTACTATTATTAACCACTATGTACGCACACCAATATGTTCCAGAGAGCCCTCCCTGGCACGCTGCATATGGCACACAAACCCAAACAGACACATCCATGCACGTGCACACACAGAGATCCGCTTCTCCCTGCAAATAAAAACATTCCAGTTGCCACATTTCTGAGTTTTCACAGCCCTGCCCACATCAAGTATGCGTGTTTGAGTGACAGTCCAAGAGCTGCAGAGACTCTGATCTCATCCAGGATCAGCAGGATGTGATGAGGTTTTACATGTTTATAATATGACATAGAAACAATGGACATATTCTATATATACACACACACTGTAAGCTTCAGTTTCATGCATCTCAGGTATGCAGAAATCATCAAACATACAGGCATCCAACATCATAAAACAGAGGCATTTTCAAACTGCTGTCTTTAGCCATTAAACAGACCAGACGGCAGCCTCGTGAGCACATTTTTGAAGTCAGACAAGATCTACCTTTTTTTCTCCCCTTCTTCTTCACATTTGTGGATTTACATTTTATGGCTGCAATTTACTTCACACTTCAAACATATTTGTTAAATTAGGGTGACAAATCACAGTTCCATTTGATGACAATTCCTTGAAACCAGATGTGGCATCCTAAAAGGTATTTTACATCTTCTTAGCAAAGATTTGATATTAATTTTACAATGAATTTTGGAAATCCATAAGTAAATGCATGGTGTTTATATTTGTATGAGCAGTTTTGCTTTTTACCCAACAGGAAATGAATGAATGATATCATAAAAACATTTACTGATTTACTCACTATCCACAGAATGAAAAGGGAATCTTCTGTACTGTAAAATATAATGATCCATTTCAAAAACAAATCTTGTTTAGATTTATAAACATCATTTGTAAACATGTGTTTCTAACATTTGGAGGCCAGTTGACAAATCAAACTTAACTCAATCTTAAGAGAATCTCCACAAAATTTCAGCTGCAGTCTCACTGAATTCTCAGTATTTGCAACCAAGAACCAGAGAGCTGTGGGCTTCTGAGGGCAAATTACAGTTTCGTTTTGCAAAACTGTATCCTCGGCTGTGCACATTATTTTACAGCCCACCTCATACCTGCTTATCCTCACCTTGTACCCACCTCAGAAGCTCACCTACATTTAGGATTTAATCTGCTGGGCTACACTTTTGAAACAAAGATGGTCAGATTTGGACGATTTTTAAAAATAATTATGCATCACTGGTGTGGTTTTTAGACCTGAACAGAGTTCCCGTGCACGTGTCAAAACACAGCTCTTGCAGTCCTGAGACAGGATGGAGACACCTGCAATAACTGAACATTTTCAGAGAAAATTTGTCACACAATTTTTCTGAATGTGATCAAAATTTAAGCGACAAGTTTAAGAGCCTCTGTGACTAAAGTGAGTAAATTGAGAACCCCCAGAAATGTCAGGAGAAATTCTGGAGACTCCCTCAATTATGATGTCTGTCAACTCGTCACCAGCAGTCACAGTGATACTAGATACTACCTTTAGCCATTTACAATGTAGATGAAATAATCCAACTTATTAAAATGACTCTAATCTTAAAAAAATACATTTTAAACTGCATTTCTGGAGTCACTGTAAGAACTATTTCTATTTGAAAGCAGTTTCAGACAGTTTGAAATGCACAGGCAGTTTTCAAATCTACCTGTGCATACCAGAAGAAATATGAGCCTTTTTTGGGGGGGTAAATTGACTCGTTATTCTGAACCCAACAATGTTTTTGTTCCAATATTCCTTTCTGCTTTAACTAAAGAAACCGATCGCGAGTATGTAATTCGAAACTTAAATCTTTTCCTCATCTGTCAGTCAGCTTTCGGTTTTACATTCCCCACATCACACCTGTATAACTGGTAACTCACTGGCATCTGCAGCTCTCTTCCCATCACTTGGCCCTATACCACTGGGATATCTCAACACGACTGGCACAAAGAGGGTGTTCTTCCAGTTTCTTCAGACGGTAAACACACACACACACACACACACACGCTCCCTGTACTTGCCATTTTCCCAAGACAAAAGAAAAAGAAGCAGCTAATATATTTGCAGCTTTGCGAGGGGGTGGGAGGGAGAGGGAGGGAGGAATCTGCTGCTAGGCTGAGCTTGGCAGACACTGATGTGTGTGTGTAAGTGTGTGTGTGTATGCTGTTTATCGTGAGTGGAGACAGGGGTATCATTCAGTGAGACAGAATGCTCTGGGTTCCCCCAGTGGACACTCCTGCTATCACTGCATCACATCACTATAACAGCACACAGCAGCGCCGTGCCCCCACAGAATAACAGGGTACAGCAGGGGAAAGCAGGAAAACTTTGCAGCGCAAGGCAACACTCTTGCTTTTCTACTCTTAAAAATAGACTTAAACTTCACTTTTATTCTTGCTCTACCCCAATTCCTTTACAGAAGTAATTGTGGTGGGACAGGCTATATATAGCTGAGCATTCCACCAGGTTCTGGGGATATCTGAGCTATAACTGACAATACCGCGTGGACTTGCCTTGACAGTCGAAAGCTGAGATTATACTTGAGCATTGGTCCTACCACAAGCAAGATGAGCTGTATTCACTGCAGTTCTCCTCGTAAATGGAAGGGGTTGCTATTTTGAGACTATTTTGCTTCACCACAAGACACATTAGAAGAAGCGTGGTACAGGAAGTACATTTTTCAATCACAAACATAACACAATCTTAACCCTATCTGTTTTATTTATAAGCATTTTGTGGCAAATTTGCGATAAAGGTTCCTTTTGGGAGGGGTTTCCGTCGCCCCCTTGCTTTTACAAACAAAACTGCTTGAAGACTGTCCCGTTTATCCAGACCCCACTCAAAGATTGACAAATGACTGAAGTCTAAAGATGCACAGCCAGCTGAAACAACACAACCCCCCCATGCACTTTTTGACATCCACCACTGTTTGTGAGGCCAAGAACTGCAAGCATTACGTTCACATAAGAGCTAATTTATACAGCAGTTGACCGTTCGTGCATCTATAAGGCCTGAGTGACAAACTTCACCTGCACCCATTCACAGAGGGTCCACTGGGAAAAACAACAAAAATGCTTGTTTGAAGCAAAGACAGCGTGAAGAGATCGCAATTATCCACATTTGGACAATTTATCACGCAGAAAACAGGAACACAAAAATTCTGCTGAATTCTCTTTAAAATAAACAAAGACATAAAAAGCTCTTTCCTTCCTTCTTTGATTTCAAATGTAAAGTTAAGAAGCCAGCGTTTACCTATTAGACCAGAGTGTAAAACTGTAGGCCGAGTGGTGCAGCTGACCTAATAATTGTGGTTATGCATCACATCCATGTGTGTCCACAATGACAGCTTGGTGCATGTGGACAAGAAAACCACGCTAATGCCTTAAGACACCAAAACATTTACATTATTTTTATTCTTGGATGAACAACTTCACCAAGATGGGGAACACCAGCTTTCAAGATTACAACAAATAGGCAAGATGATCTTAATTTGGTATAAAAATATATTTTAAAATGCTAAACTCTATATTTCCCATGGTGTTTTAGTTTGGGTGTGAATATCAAGAGCAGTGGTTTTCATTTATTTATTTCCAATGTGCTTGGAAATAAAGAGAGACGGAGAGAAGCAACATGGATAAAAAAAAAAAAGGATGGCGATGGAGAAAGGGTAAAAAACTGGAAGGGAAAGACAGGCAGACAGACGAACTGACAAAAGTGAATGTCACAAGGAAAGAGAGGTGGAGAATGATGGACACAACAGTGTGAGGGGGAGGAAAGAGGAGAAGGAATGAGAAGCAGCTCAGTTCATGCCCCTCTCCCTTTGCAGCGAGGACTCATCCCTGGAGGGGCTCAAGACTTTAAGCCCCTGCCCTGCTTTATATTCCCTTGGCTACTGCAGCCAGATCAATGTTGCTAGCTTCCCAGTGTAACTCAGTCTGCAGTTCAGCCTGGCCCCTAGAGCCTTCTCGACAGGATGTAGCTTTAGGAGGAATGGAAGGTGGCGGCAGGCAAATTTATCCAACTCTTACATACACATATTAAAAGTAGACATTAAAAGATTAAGTGGGTATTCTTGAAAGTGTTAGCCCATGAATATACTTTACATTACTGTTCCAAAGCATTATGCAAAGAGTCTGCTTTTTTTGTCCTTTTATTATTTCCTGACAGTGCAATGAACACTGATTTGAAAGCACAGTAAACTGCTGAAGTTACAACAAGAAATAAAAGTTTGCTTTGATTACAACATTATTAGCCTACAATATCTTTACCTGACATTTGTGTTTGCTTCTTTAAGCTTGCACGGCAAACTACCGCAGCTTGGCAAATTGTCAGTTGAGCAAGGCCAAAAGAAATGATTAAAAATACCTGAGAAACGTGTGTCCATTACTTCTAAAATCAATCAATTTCATGGTGTATTTTTCTATTTTTTTCTAGTTTCAATCTCCAAAAAAAGTCAGCTTCAGGAATTTAATACTTATACTTATACTTCGCTACATAAACAAGCAGCCAGTGAAAAACACTAGTTTTGCAAACAAGCCTTTAAAATTTTCAAGGCCTTTTTCTACATTGGATGATTATTCTGATCCAGTGGGCTTCATAATGCCACTCCTCTCAGGATATTTGATCCCAAACTATGCATGTATGTATGACAATATGCATGAGTGGAAGCCTGCTTTACTGGTGTGTTTGAAGGTTGGGTTAAAAGTTGGAAAGCAGTTCTGGTCTGAATGTTTAATAAATGAATGAAAACTAGTTTGCACAAGGCTATCTCATGTGTCATGCACACTGTGTAAGGCTACAGTGGTTTGAAGCATGCAGGGATTCGGGTTATCCAGCCAGCAGAATGGCACAGTCAGCAGGGCTACTAACATCAGCGCTGGAACCTACAGAGTCTAAACTCACCCTTCCTTCACCTCTTCTTCCAGCATACTTTCATGCCCTCTTCATCACCTCCTCCCTTCGTTCCGTACTCTTCCGTTCCTTCCATCCCCCAATCTCTATCCTTTTTCACCTCCCTCCTAAACCCCCTGTCGTCATCTTAGATCCCCCCTTCCTACATACCCCACCTTTTCCTCACCCTTACCAACACCCCTCGTCCCCTCTTTTGCCCCCCTTTTCCCAATTAGTCTGTCTGTGTGCAGCTACCCAGCCGATCTCTGCCCATCCTGCCGGTGCTGGTTCGCTCACCCAGCCCCTCTGGCGAACATGACAAAGAGAGATCCTCAGTATTCAAACAGACACACTGCTTTCAAATGCCGAATGGCAGGGTCGACCTGGGTGCAGCTTTAAGCAAAATATTCAAATTCTCAGCCTTTCTTTTTTAAGAATTTGCATGGATATGCATTCATTTGCAACGTGTAAAGGCACAAGGACAGCTGAGCCTTGGTTTTACAGAGAGAGAGAGAGAGAGAGGAAAAAATAAATAATGCAGAATAAAAATGGATAATGGTATGAAACCTTGATGGGGTAAACATCGAGCATTTAAACCAAGCTTCAAACTGATTAAAACTACAGTTTCAAACTTTACTAAAGATGATACATAATTGCTGAACTGATAACTGCTATCAGTACTTGAAATGCAAAAGGAGAGGTGGTGTGACTTTATGCACCATATCTTAAATCTTAAAATTGCACCAAACACCAATAGGTGTATGAAACTGCACTAAAACAGAAAGATGGTAAGATACAGAAATACAGATGAACTATATTTAGATAAAAACAAACTAAAAAAATTAAAAAAAAGTGAGCCATAAGCTTGATAATTAAACTGAAGAAAATTAAACTTTTATCTTTCTGGAAAGCATCAAAATAACAAATATTCAATCAATAACGGCAGTGTTATTACATAAAATGGCTTTTTTTATTCCGGCAAACAGGAAGTAAAATTAAACACCTTGTCCTTTTTTTGTTTGTTTTGTTTTTTGTGACCCAATATGCTGTAATCTGACTTTACTGTCAGATTACAGAATTCATTAAATTCAGGGTTTTACAGTATTGTTGACTGAACCACAGGTCAATATAGAAAAAAAGGTAGATTTTCTTGTCAAAATCAAATGAATACCAGCATTATGATATCAGGGTAGAGTTGCCCAAGTAATGGTTATTTAATTTAATTCTGAGCATGGGACAAACTGTTTTTGTTTTTTTTTTTGGAGGGAGAAAGGTTAAGTACAATATTTTGAACCTTCTTTATTGCTACACGTGAGAGCATTTCAATTTTCAAATTGACAATGTCCAGGAAATCTTATTTCAGTACAGTAGATGTCTCCAAGTCTAACCTTTGACCTTTAAGGAAAAAAAAAAACATCCACTGGGTATATTTAACATGTAACTGTTGTCATGTTTTACATGAAACTACTGATATACAGAAAGGTAAATGTTGGTGAAACTAAAAACAAGTGTGAAAATGTCATGCGAGTTACCATTTCTGGAGCAAACATGTACATTTAAAGATTTAGAAGATAAAAAGCACAAGAGGAAAAAGAAGAAGATGAGTGACAGTGACAAAAATTAGTGATGGAAACAAGGGAGATGCCAGAGACGTAAGATTTAAAATGTAATAAAATAAAAAAAACTACAGAACAGTGAGGAAAGAAGCAGAAGAACAATGGGCAGAGACATCGCCTCCTCTGGACGCTGCAGACCTCAGACCCTGCAGAGATTCCTTTCATTAGGCTTTAATAGTATGCTGCCGGCTTGCCATTCTGACCTGCGCTCTGTGCCGGTAATAAGAACGGCCTTCAGAGCCGGACCAAAGCAACACAGCTGCTTGAGCGGAGGAAGGTGGGATGGGGGAGTTGGGGGGGAGGGGGGCACATGAGCCGATGAGGTGCACTTTCAAATTGACATGTGGGCGTTACATTTTCACATTCTTGCTCACTTTGCTTCTGCTGATTGGAGATAGGATTTTCTTTTCCTTTTTCTGGAATATTTTAATTCCCTCCCATTGTTTATGATTCAAGTGACCCATCTGATGCAAAGAGCCTGTTGTGGATGAAGTTGAAGGTGGCAGATTGATCCTTGGGTCTTTTCAAGCGCTACATGCCTACATCTGACAAGTACAATGCTTTCCTGTATTCATACTGCATGTGCACATGCAGCCTCTACAGCAAGAAAAATCCTGGTTTTAAAATTTGTGCTTCAGGATCCTTAAGAACATCACGGAGCATAGACCAAGGACAAAACAAAGGCCTTCATTTTGGGCCTCCTGTGAGCCACTCAACAGCACATTTCCACAGGCTTCAACACTTGATATTCAACTTCAGACTGCAAATGTCACTGGAAAATTAGCAACCCGAAAGTCTTTGTATTCACCTTTATTTCTTTCATTCTAAAGTTAAACAAGGGTAGATACATGTTTCTATGATTCATTTTAACTCCTTTAAGGGTAAAAAAGGATTTTGCCTGTAAGAAACAAGAAGGCTGGAATCATTCCCTGAACCTCCTGCTGTCCAATTTTGTTCACCGTTTGACACCTGTAAATGAGTCACCTTCAATGTTACAGCATTCCACTGAGGTAGCATACATGCCCTGCATTGTATTGCACTCATTTATTTTGTGCTTATTCCACAATGGACATATTTATGCTATAGGGCGAGGGGGCACATTGCTTGGAGACCAAGTGTGGACCATCAACAATAACAGTGAACATTATTCCAGTGCTAATACCCTGTTCTGCTGATGTCCTTTCTACATATCACAGATGGGCGCAGACAGGGCAGAGCGGCAGTATTATGCCTCTGCTGAGATCTTCCACTGAATATATTACCATGTGATAGGGGGAGATGTCTCTTTTCCTAACACACACACACTTGTAGTGTTGGGCCAAGAGAGCTGCATATGCCCCAAACATACAAGCATTGGTTTCATTAATGAAGTGCCAGGAGGAGAGGGAGAGGGATATAGAGACAGCAAACGTGTGTGTATGTGTGTGCATGCACCAAGCAGCCGGGGGGGGATTTCCTTCTTTAAGCTTTCAACTCCCACTGGGCTTAGCTCGACTGTATGAACCCTGATGTGGGCCTGCCTCTAACACATGGCGTCACAAACACGCGCTCACGTGCAAAAAGAACGTATACACTGAAGCTCGGCGGGAGAGCAGGGGTGCAACAGTGGGTGCTAAACATTTGGCTGTGGACGTCTCATTGACAGATGTACACGGCATCTAGCAGAGAGGGTCAGGTCATCTGCACCCTCCTCTTCCTCCTCTCTCCATCACCCCGTTTGTTTGCCATTTCTTCTGCCTCTGTCTTGGAAAAGGATCTTCTAGTTGTGCCATATATGAAGGAAAATACATGCTAATTAGGCCACAATATTCTCTGGGAGATAGCTCTGTTAACAGCAGCAGCATGTGGTCAGTCTAGAATCTAAAGCCATAAATGAACAACTTGTGCTCAAGCAGAGAGGACTTGTTCTTCCCATGATACACCACCTTTCATACAAGGGGATCTTGGCAACCTCGAGTACACAATCTTGTTCAGCAGCCTTGCAAAGCAAGAACAGTTTGCCTATATCAAACTGTAAGGAGAACCAATATGGAGTGCAAAAAACCTAATCAGAGAACAATGTTTGGTCACACCCTTAACAATCTCCTTGTTCCCTTTTCCTAAATCTGTTTTCTTCCAGAGCACATGTGTGTAAAAACTGCTTCAAAGACGCCACGAGGCACCAGAAGTGCTTCAAGTCAAAGTAAGATTAATTTAACATTGTGCTATCTGTTATAATAGTATTCAGAAAGCTTGAATGTGCTTCATCAACACCTGTTGAAATATGCAGTTTAGAACCACAATTATTAATATGCTGTCAAAAAAATGAACGTTTATTTGAGAATATTTTCAAAATAGTTTCTTTTTTTTTTTTAAATACTTTAATAATACCAGGCAATCCTTCACCAGACAACACATAACTGAACCTATTGTTCATCTGTAGCTTGGGAACAACAGCTCTTTTCTCTACTGGTGCCAAAACACAACCGCTCTCTTTTCGCCAGTCACCGGGTGATGTTGGAGAGATGTGAGCAACGGGGCGTAAAAGTACTTCCTCTGCTCTCTTTTTCCCTCCCTACCACCCTTCTTCTCCCAGGAAGCCAGCCCAGAGGTCAGCGCAATCAGGACCCATGAGCAACAAGGGGCTCTAGTTAGGCATCCAGCTCAGTGCCCGAGCCAAAGGCCAGCTTAGCGGGGCGAGACTGTCCATTAGGCAAGACCCTGGAACACCCCGGGGATCTGAGGTGAAAGGGGTTAGAGAGAAGAATAAAAACAATATCAACCCAGACACATACACAGATATATTCTCAAAGACATACACAGATCATACAAGGCCTTGTTTGACACTGCTGTCAGGATGCAGTGAAGGGGAAAGACAAGACCCTGTGACATACTGAGACATCATACGCATAAACAAATACACAAGCTTTTAGACCTCTTCATAAATGAAACCACAAAGGGTAAGAATTTCCATTTCTTTTCCTTTCATGTACCCTCTCGTATCATGTACCTTTTATAAGAGGCCAAGCATCATAAAAAGCCAACAAAAGAATCAAAATGATTTAGTATTTGTCTATCTTTTAGGGGGGAGAGGGAGAGCTGGGATAGCTTGTTCTGTTCCTGCGGGAGCCTACTATTTTTGTTAAGCATCCAATATGTCTTCATTTCATAAACTTTAATATGTGATAGTTTAAAACATATTACATTGCTTATTAGCAGTTTCTTCTGAATTAGTAAAGTAAAAGCATAAGTAAATTCTTTTATACTTTAAGATTTTTTTAGTTTGGTGACAAAGATCTGCCAACCAAAACCTTTATGTATCCAACTCTTCGTCCTACCAGATGTTTCGGTTTAACTGTATAATTTTTTTCTTACACAGTCTCATACTTTTACTTCTAATCTTAAGACGTTTTTACATCCCTCCAACATTTGCAGCAACCCTTTTTTTCCCCTCGCTGAGTAAATTTTCTTTTGACTTGGCTACTTTCTGTTCTTCTTGTTACATTTATCCTCGTATTTGCTTCCTTCTTTCCCCTCAGATGATCCAGGGTATCATCTGAGGCCCACATATCATTGCCTTCAGGTTAGCATCACTGCCGCCCTGCTACCCAACCTTTGCACACCCACATGGACTCTCCCACCAACACATCTCACCCTCCATCTTCTCCTTTCCTCAGAGTCAACACTCAACTCCCTCAGGGATGAAGTCACCAATCATGTCCACCAGCTCCTCTCCATTACCTCATTCCCTCAGACCACTTCTTTCTCACCAACCCAATCGACCTCTCCTCCCTGCCTCCCCCATCCAGAGTCGGTCCGCAGAGCAGTGGCCACCAATCACAGAGTGTCAGCCAGCCTGTCCTGATGGAGCATGGTGTCAGAGTAGCACTCAGAGCTGCCGAGGATGAAGCCTCAAGAGACCGTCCTCCTCTTTGTCTGTTCCTCAGTCTTTCTTTCTGTCTGGCTGATGACACATTGAGCTTTTGAGATGGATACACACGACTGAGTGAAGAGGAAATAAGTTCTGCCCGAAGTTGTAGCATCTCAAAACATGTAACAATGGTCAAAACTAAACGACAACAGGACGAGCTGAATAATGAACTTATAAGATAATGCTAAAAAAACTTGAATATTTGCAACAATTAAAAGACTGCCAATAAAGTTGCCTTTCTTGTACTTTAAAATTAATCATAAGAGCAGGGTGTTGTTTATCTAGGTTTACCCTGATCAACCTTTTGCACAAAGTATCCAACTTCATTTTATTAGCTAGCTTGTGATGTTGGCTAATCTGACAATAAGAAGGTACTTATTAATAGTGATTAGAAAATAATTTCACAATATGAAAGCAGATTATAGTAACTGTTAGATATCTGTGTCTGTGCTATTTCTTCTTTTGTAAAATGTTCAACTATCTGCTGAAAGGGGCCTCAATAAAAGAGGAATCAAAAGTTTAAGATGAGCAAAATGCAGTGTGAGTAAAATAAGGTATATGAGTCTAGTTTTCTCAGCTTAGAAACTTTTTGTAGCTGCAGTGACTGCTTTCTTCAGTGGCTGTAAGTTTAAAATAGAGCAGGCTCATAAAACTTCATGACAGGAAGTCAAAAAATTAAGGCGAACAGGGGGGAAATTTTGGAATGCTTTACATATGACAAATTGATTTTACATACCAGTATGTGTCCATATCAAAGCACGGATATTTCTTTAGTATTGAATCCCACACAACCTTGGCATAAATGAAAACAGCATCTCATCCAGTCAACTGAATGCAGCATGCAGCAGGAAGATCAAAGGTTCCCCATTACTGTAAAATGTGTGGAATAGCCACGGAGAGTTAACATCAACTTTAGTTTACAGTTCATGCGGGGCCTTGGAGTAAATTCTATTTATAATTCAATATTTCCTTTATTCCTCCCATGGTACTACCAGTCAAGTAGAAAAATATGTAGTTTGTGAGTAATTTGCATTTGTAAATCGTTGTAGCAGTAGGTTTTGAGAGGAAAATATATGGATTGTGGAAAGAAAAGTGCTGATAAATTGGCAAGGAGGAACACATAAAGGCTAAAGTGAACATGCAAAATGAAAAAAACATAACAAAAAGAGTGAAAATCAAGATTAACCTTCCAGATTTTGAACCAGAATAACTTTAAAGCGTGAACAGCCTTATTTCTCTGTGTGTCTGTGTCAGAACCCTCTTTAACTGAACATGAAGCTAAATCCTGATTAGTGTAAGAAAGAAAGTGAAAAAGAATAGTTACAAGAATTTAGTGAGAAGTACAACTGAAATGTGCAGAAAAACTGCAAGATGGAAGACTAAATGAACATTTGGTTTCAGTAACAAACTCTGTTTCTTTCAGTATTTTTTTTTTCTTTAACCACAGTCTTCAGCAACAACCTCCAAATTTTGCATAAATCTTTAGATTCAAGATAAATAAAGTTAAAATGTTACATTACATGCCATTACAAGTGTTATATTTTCTCCCAAAAAATAACCAATCTCCTGTATGGACAATATATGCTTCACATACAGCAAAATCTCAGTGAATCTGGGTTTCTGTTTGCAAGATGGCAAAACTTTTTCCAACAAAAAGAAAAAAAAAATCCACCGTTGGCCTGTTACAGGCACACCTGCAAAAGTGATTCCTCTTTTCTCTCTTTTTTTCTCCCATGTTACTTTAGAAATGGGCGTCCTTATATAAATTTTAGGGTTTAAGGCATGAATTATGTTCAGCATTCACTTTTAACTCTTGATAATTGACCCCGTTAATACATACTTATCTTAGAATATTAAAATTAAAAACCACAAACAAAAATAAATGTTTACAATAAATGAACACACAGTTGTAACACAAGAGCCCGTCAAACTTAATACCGTTTCAGTGGAAGTTTGGAGCAAGAAAGTTTGCAATTTGCTTGTGTGTATTTGCGTGAGCAGCTTAACATTTCTAAATACTGTAGAGATGCTGACAGGCTCTGTGAGTTTTCAGATGCTTCTCTGTTTGTGAAGCTTGCTGAGAGTTTATCATATTATTCTTCTGTTCTTCAAAGGAAGAAGTGGGCCATCAACACTGTATACACCACGCTGTGGTTAGCGAGATTTAACTGGCAGAACCATTTCTCGTCTATGTGTGTGTTGTGTCTGTTTTTTTTTTCTTTTTTTCCCCCCAATAACTTTGGGATGAGATCTGAGAGGAAACGGACAGATTTCCATCTGTCTGCTTCATTTGCAAAAAAAAAAAAAAAGCCCTTCTTATGATTCAAATATATGCTTTAGCCATCTCTCCCTTTCCCTCCCGCCATCTTCCATTTCTCCATCTCCATCCAAGTGGCATCTGTGGATGACCAGGGCATCAAGAGTCTCAAGGGCTGATGGAGGAATAGCGGAAGCAGGAGGGAAAAGAGAGAAGGAGAGACAGAGAGGAAAAGAAAAAGGCAGCAAGCGCCTCTCACTTCATATTTCCCTAGCACCACCCCGGCGTGCCAGCCAGCCTGCAGTCTGTTCTCCTTTGAGCTTTCTATTCTACTACTGAACAGAAAAAAAAATCAATTCATATTTCCATAATCCACACTCCTGTCTGTCTGCATGTCTTCGCCTCTCCCCCTCCTTCCTCCATCCTGTTCTGTCTTTCTCCCTCTTTCTGTCTCCCTCTCCCCTGGGGAAGACTAACCCCTCCACCTCGATCCTACGGCCTACAAATGTCATTACGCTGCGCAACAATAACAGCCTAAACAAAAGGAGGCCTTGCTCTGAGCTCTGAGCCCCTCTGCAGAGACTGTTGGCTGCTGCTGCCATATGCTGGCCAGCTCAGGCCACAGAAGACAGAGACTGTGGCTAGAGGACTCCAGCCTTCAGCCCCACAAAGGAGGAAAAGAGCCTTAATCCTGGTAATGAGGCTCGTGAATACAGCCTTTATGTATACAGGGGAAAGGGCCAATCCCTTTGTACACAGCACGCTAACTAGCCATCTTAAGGGCCATCTTATCCACACAAACGATCTGGCTGACAACTGACTGAGAGAAAAGTAAGGTTGTGGGGGGCCATGTTGAGGAGATATGATGAAGCCCATGTAAACACAAACACTATTTTTACACTTTCTGTTTCATCATTTTGGTTTCAGCTGAATTCTGTTTTTTTTTTCTTCTTTAAACCATGTTTTCTTCAGTATTTTCCTGTCCCTGCCTCTGTAAGGCTGTTATTTCTCTCGCTCCCTCACTCCCTTTACCTCTTACTCTGGTAGCGTACTCTGGTTCTTGTGGGGCAGGTAGACATCGCCTGAAGCATCTTTATACAAGTCTGTTTATTCCTCAAAGTGGATCAGAGAAGCAGGAGAACTGTTTAAACTTAGTAGCTACGCAATTCATGTGTGCAGTAAGCCTACATACGTAAAGTTGTTTTTTCTCTCTTCACTTTTACTTCTACATTTCTTTCTTTTAGTCAATCAGTCATTTATTAGAGAACCTGTTGTTCCCTGATAAATGCTGTTGTGGACACTTTTGGCACAGAAATAAAAACCTGCTTTGGTTTTCTTCCGTCTTTTGCTGTAGTTAAACCGACTAAATGCAGGTGAAAAAACTTCTCCCACACTGGGATAAGGAGAGCCACTCAACCTGGTATGTTCATAGTTATGTGTGTACACACGTAAATACTCGCACTAACAAGACACAGGAGATCATTTTGATCAAGTTAGATCTTAAATTGTTTTGCTCTAAAGGTGAAGCCAGAGAGGGGGGGGAAAAAAACACCCTGTTGAGTCGGTGCATTTTTCTTTGGGGAAAGAAACCGTCTTTTAAATAAAATCCCATCAAATCAAGTGTGCACACTGTCCCCTTGAGACGGCTGATAACATCTGTGACTGGCAGAAAGGATAATTCAGCTTTTGGGTTCTATTTTGTCTTCTGGTCCATCATTTTTATCAATGATGATAACTTGTTATTCACAAAGTTAACTGCAGTAAAAACAAGTCACATGGGCCAATAAAGTCAAAAACAATAAAAAAAAAACTGATTGGAAACTTTTATTTTTTACCCCTTATACAAAATTCAAGATGATATCTCAAGACTTGCATCAAGCTGTGATCCAGCGCCAGGGATATCATTTTCTTTGACTTAAAATCTTCATTTCACAGAAACTAAAGGAAATATTAAAACATGAGGCAAAGACCGCTTTGATGCTTGCCAACAAATCCCAACTAACTTCATTTCAATAAATATAAAAATCAAACACCAATTATATTTGGTTCGTTTGTTCAGCTTTTTAAATAGACCTGTCATTTCTGAAGCAGGTTTTTGGGGTTGTTACCCATTCGAAGTGTTAGATTTGAGCATTTCTGGAAAAACAAGACAAATCACGGCCAGATGTAAACATCCATCCAGATTAGAGATCATTATTCTGGTCAAAGTTGACCTATTTTACTTGTACAGAGATGGTATTTTGATTAGTCTTTGCCTTTCAGTTCATCTCTGGGTTCTTTACAACCTGTTGTTGAGGAACACTTTGATGAATACAAATATTCAAACAATAAATGTCAAACAGAATTACACATCAATAACAGGTTACTTTATATAAGTAACACTGTTGAATTGTGTCCTTGGCAAAATTCTAATGAATCCAACTATAAAGCAAAAACAGCTTCAAGCATTACTTAATTCAAACAGATTTATAAAAAGAAACATTGCACCAAAGAGTGTAAACTTCTTTCAGATTTAAACTGAATGAAATCATACTTTAGATGTGAAACAAAAAGAATAAGGGTGAGGAAGACAATAAGAGAGCAAAAAGCAGATGTAGAAAAAGAGAAAAAGGGGAAAACAGAGGTGTGCATTCCTGTCACGGCTGCACAATAATTACTTATTCGTCGTTTATTGAAGACCTGCTCACTGCTTTTCATAACCAACAACAGACGTACAGTGAGACAGGGAGAGGAGGAGGAGGAGAGGAAGCACAGAGGAAGCACCTAAAGGAGAGTGGTGGTGTGTTAGGTGCTGGGGGAGGTTACCACAGGAAGGCAGGGTGAGTCAGGGCGTGAGGAAAAGGAAGGGAGATGGGAGAGGAGGAGGTGGTGGAGGTTGTCTGTAACAGAGAACGAGTGAGAGATTTGGAGAAAGTGGAAAGAAAAAGCGGAGTATGTTCCAACCTGGTCTGTGTGGTCCTGGGGGAAGCTCCACAGCACGGTTGGATCTAGAGGTAATTGACAGACAGCATTAATCAGCGGGTGAGAAACACACCGTCTTCGCTAGCTGCCTCAGATCACATACATATTAATGAGAGGGGTGGGGGCAAGGGTGGCTGCTGCAAGTCTGTGCACGCACACACACTCATATACGCACTCACACACAGAGCAGTGCACACTGAAAGACAAGAGAGAGTATCTAGGCTGTGTGTGCTGTAAATATGCAAATCTATATTCTCAGTGTAGATATGATAGCTCATATTATACACCAAATCATCCACATTTAAGAAAGTCTCTGCAACACATACTCTCGTTTATTTGCTTAATTATTCCTACATTGATACAAGCCTTGCTGTTTTGCTGAAAAGATGTAAATATTAAACCAAAAGGGTGATTATTATTAAAAGGGGTTTCTGCTTTTAATAAACACCAAATGATTAAAGAGAAAGACTTGGATCTTCAATGGATTTATAGTAGATCAAGTCAATTAACTACATATATTGTTTTGTCTTTTATTGAGTGAAAATACACAAACTTAGCATGGAAAGAGCATTAAGCTTAAAAATGGTTTGAGTGTGCTTTGGCTGCTGATCAGGCAAAATAAAAAAGATTTGTGATATAGTTTCGTAGTGTAGTGATCTGAGATGACCACGTCTTTTTCTTTTGGACATTTGGAAAATTTCCACTGCTGCTGCAGCTCCTCACTTCTTTTTTCAAGTCCTGAAAATATTGAGCAGTATTCATACATTACCCCAAACCATTCACTCATTTATTCCTCCAAACATCCATCTAAACTATTTGCCGTCCAAGCAGCCATCTATCCATCCATTCATTCCTTCAAACATCCATCCATGAAATGACAAAGTCATCAATTAAAAGTTATAAATCAATCACTGATCAAGACAATTATCACTTGAAGTCCACTCTTGTTTTAGTAGTTTGCCCCAACAACAATTTTAATTTATAAACAGGTTGTTCAGGTTTTATATAAATAAGAAAACTACAAGTTAGAACAAATGCATCTACATACACTTCTCCGTATTATTAGTTAGATGAGAGCACTGAACATAATTCACAAACATGAGTGTTTATCCTATAGAGCTGAATTTGTCACAGATTTGTGCCATGTGGCTGATAGCAGGCAGCCACCCAGCTATAGTCTGAACACAGGGGTTATCTGGTAAACACGACTTCCACAGCTCGAAGTTCATCCTGTGACCCCAGCACGAACAGCAAGGGTTTAAAGAGAACAGCTTTCACATGCCAAGTTCACCGTCACAGGCATACAAAAGGGCTGCAGACTTATAAACACATACCCCCACCTCTGCCTAAATAAAACTGAATCTAAAAGTACAATTAGCTAAATACTATCATTGCAACACTAACTGTGTAAACAAAAACACAAAACAATAAAGTTGATTATATTCTAAATGAAAAAATGTGTTATCTTGCACTGAGTGAAAGCACCACATCACATCAATATTCATAAAGCAGAGAAGATGACTACTCTTTAAGTAAAGACCACATGAAATCACAAACAATGTTATGACAAGTTTCAAGGCTAACAAGCTAGGATGTCTGCAAGAGAGAAGAATAGACACACACACACACACACACACACACACACACACGACAGAGCACAGCAGAAACCATGATGCTTTACGTAATCCTATTGGATAATTTCATGGGCCTCAAACTGAAAAGAGTGGCACAGATAAAACACAGCAGAGCTCAAGGCCTGACAATCCAACTCTGACCAGCTCCCTTATTCCAACCCTATGATCTGTCACAGCTGAGGCTATTTTCTGCTGATTTACTGGGTGAGAGGATGGGAAATCTTGCTGATGATGAATGGCAACACACAAAGGGAGGGGGATTAGACGATATGTGGAAAAAAATTAGAAGATATGTAAGATTATGGAGGTTTGTTGTGCTCAGTGCAAAGAGGTTCATCACCAAGAACCATCATATTTATATTCAACTCATCTCTACCAGCCGTACCCATGTTTCCAACAGGACCACAGGACACTTAGTTGCCAGTTCAGATGTGAAGAATGGGGCTGAGTTCAAGATCAGGGTCTGACAGCAGCTTCAACACAACTGAGCCAGTAAATGAACTTCCAATGTCAGCTTTTATAGTGCTATCAGCACTGGAGACAAGCTGAACAGTTCACAGCTAAAGGCTGGCTGAGAGAGCGTATTACCTATTTTTACAAATGGCTGAAGACTTAGAGATTCATTGCATGCTCTGAATATTATCAGCGAAAGCAGCAGGTGAGAAAAAAATAAAAAGGAAGATGAAATTTTTGAATAAATTTAAGGCTTGTTGGTCAAACTCGGTGCTTGTGAGCAGCTATACAGGTGCTGGTCATAAAATTAGAATATCATGAAAAAGTAGATTGATTTCAGTAATTCCATTTAAAAAGTGAAACATATTATATTCATACATTACATACAAACTCATATATTTCAAATGTTTATTTCGTTTAATTTTGATGATTACAAATGACAACAAATGAAAATCTCAAATTCATCATATCAGAAAATTAGAATCTTGTGAAAAGGTTCAAAATTGATGGC